>NC_064580.1:56085002-56401788 GCF_937001465.1 Orcinus orca
ACCATTATTTCTGGGACGAGGGCTGCAATTTTGTGAGTTCCCCAGATACCAGGTTTGGCTGTTGGCTTACCAGCAACATTGGCAGGAAGCTGACCTTAGCTTAGCTCTGGGGTTGAAAACAGAGCTGCTTTTTTTTTTCAATTTTTATTGGAGTATAGTTGATTTACAATGTTATGTTAGTTTCAGGTGTACAGCAAAGTGAATCAGTCATACATATACATATATCCACTCTTTTTTAGATTCTTTTCCCATATAGGTCACTACAGAGTATTGAGTAGAGTTCCCTGTGCTATACAGTAGGTCCTTATTCGTTATCTATTTTATATGTAGTAGTGTATATATGCCAATCCCAATCTCCCAATTTATCCCTTCCTCCCTTTCCCCGCTGGTAACCATAAGTTTAGAAAACAGCTTTTTGATTTACCCTGGAAGCCTCCCCTTGCTCCTGCGTAGTTGACTGATCCTGGCTTCAGCAATTTTAATACCGAGGAGCACAGGACAGGGCAGAAATCCCATGAGTAATGGATGGAACCCAAGCTGAGGCTTAGATCATCTCCAGTGCCTTTCAGAGCTGGGATGCTGGAGGTCGCTGTGATGTGTTCTTGAGCACAGAAAGTAGAGCCCTCTTCTGGTGCTCTGGGCAGAACTGGTGTCTCCAGGCAGCTGCAAATGGTCTGTGTTTCCAGTCTATAAATACTTCCTGTGAAACTTGTAGGCAGGAAGCTGGGTCAAGCAGGAAACTGATGCTAGAGACTGAAGCCCAGCTGGGTGGGGCCCCAGAGAGGGGCTTAACCCATTTGAGAGACTTATTTTATTAATGATGGGCCCTCTTTCCTTTTATTTCGGCAGCTTCAAAGTTTTATGAGAATTGAAGAATCTGTTGTTCTTGGCTATCTAGATATAAATCCGTTCCTCAAATTCCCTGCCTCTTTCCTTGCTGTGTCGTCTCCACCCTCTCTGTACCTCCCTGCCCTGTCCCAACCTCCAGCTTGGCTGTGACTGCTGCCAGGGACCTTCCCAATCAGTTACTATCCAAGTTTTTGCAAAAGAAAATATCCTAGAAACAAGGGATCTTTGAGTTTCCTTCCATGCTGTTATAAAAGGTTTAGTCTCCCTAGAATGGGTGATGGTGAATGTATCAGAGCCTGAAAGTTAGGCTTGCCCTCTGTCATAAACTAGACTTCCATTTGGTGTCAGCTTGGAGTTTTTCATGGAAGCAAGCTGGTCCTGCCTCCTCCACATAGTCTTTCCAGCTCAACAGCCTGACATGTCTCCTGTTTTCCAAGTGCTAGGATGTTTCTATTGCTTATTATGGCCAGTGGTTCAAGAGCCAGATTTTTAATCCTTGCTCTCACACTGTCCAGCAGCTGTGTGACCCTGGGCCAGTGCTTCCCCTTCCTTGGACCTCAGTTTCCCGAGCTGTATATTGCAGAGTTTGAATCAAGTGATCTCTAAGGTTCCTTTCAGGTCTGATAGTTGGGGATTCTGGATTATTTATTCTTTTGGAGAGTAGGGATGAGAAGTTCAGAAGGGTTTATTCTGGAGGTGCCAGATGAGATTCTAGGATGAGTGGATTGAAATCTTGAGGAAATTTAAAGAGGAATGGCTATGCTAAGGAGCTTGTGGGGCAGTCCCCTGTGCCTTGGAAAGAGAGATGTGCTGGGGTGGGGGATAGGGGAGTGGGTGGTGTTTGCTCCTGGGATATGGTTTGTATGAGCTGATTTTGAAAATAAGTCCTGGAGTTAGGTATAAATGGTGAGGAACTAGTTTCCTTCCTGACCTTCATGTGTTGAGAAGAAGAGGGGGAATCTACCTTAGTCTGAGTTTGAGCAAAAGACTGTGCAATTAAGGCTGAATTAATGGGGAAGCTGTAGCTTACTAAGGTAACCTCACTGTTTCTGACCTTTGACCTTTTCAGCTTTGTTCTCTGTCCTGAGCTCTCCTCCTATAGTGACAATGTAGTTATATTCTCATTGCTAAGAGGGGTTAGTTTTGTTTGGGGTTACTCCTCTAAGTATATGATAACTGGAGGAGTAACACCCAGTATCCAATATGCCCTTGTCTCCCAGTTGAAATGCTTCTCAGGGAGCTTTTGGAAGGCAGGACTGGGACAAAGCAAGTGAAAGGGGACCGTTGTCTCCCATGCCCTTTGCAGCAGTTGGAGTGATTAAAGAATTACTGCTGACCCATTAAAGGTATGGGTGTGCATGGGGTTGGGTGTGGTCTCCTTTCTAGAACCTACTGGGAAAAAGCACAGGCATAGGAAGGGTTAACCCTAGGCAGGTCTTGCCAGCTGTATTAAGGGTCTGGAAATGGGCAGGAAGAGGTCAGAACAGATAACTGTACCAGGTACCACTTCCAAGTCCACAGGGAAGAGACTGAGCTGCCGGGAAGTGAGTCAGTGGAGGAGGAGGAGGGGAAGGGGGAGGGGGAGAATGCCTCCTAGGCTAGAGATTCAAAGCAACCCTTGTTTTACCCCTTATGGAAAACAGCTGCTTGAGGCAGTGCTGTCATCCCAAGAGGCAAGACAGACCAGGCCCTGCCCTGCCCTGCCCTGCCCTGGCCCCAGTTCTGGAAGCAGGAAGTGGTGGGTGCTAGAGCCTAAATAATGGGGATAGGCAGTTTGAGTGACACTGTGGTGACTGCTCTCTGCCCAGGGAAGAGACTGAAGTTCTGGGGTTACCCTGGTAGGGCTTGTCCTGCCTCTGGCCACCCTCCTACACTTACCTTTGCCTTCTCCATAGCAGCAGTGCCACTGAAAGCCCAGAGGAGTTGGGCCTTTGAAGAGAATGGTGGGGTGGCAGGTGAGGGGTGATGTCATTGAGCTCAGCCCCGACTGGGCTGACTCATAAGCTCTGCCCTGGCAAGGGGGCCTTCCCAAGCAGTGCTTCCCAGATGTGCCCAGGCTTCCTATGCTAAAGTGTTTGGGCCTTAGCCAAAATAGCTGCCAAGGCGGTGTCTGAAGTCAGCAGTGAAATCAGCGTTACTGGAGAGGTAGGTGGAGTCAAGGATGGTGCTCTGGGAATGTCCAGAAGACTTGTCTTCACCACTTGCTGGCTGAGTAAATGTGGTTTCAGTGATGTTGAGTGAGACTGTGAGTGAAGGGGCTTGGCACATAGTTGCTATACAGTAAGTGTTCATTTCCATCCTTCTGTTACCTGCCTTTATGCTCGTCAGTTTCCTTATCCATGGTGTGAGGCTGGTAATGCCATTTGCCTTCTGTTTACAGGTCCATGCTTCAGACAAGCCACTTGTGATTATTTGACTCTCTCTGCTTTGTCCTCTATCTCCCCCAAATTCCTTTCCAGGAAAGAGCCATCTTGTAGTTCAGTGACAGGGGTGAGTAAGAGGAAACTTTGCCCTGATCTCACTGTGGCCCAGCTACTGCTCATCTGGGTGCTCCTGGCCCTAGGGAAAGAGAGGTTCCCTTATTTGAAGCTGGCCAGGTCCAGAGAGCAAAGTACCCCAGCTGTTGCAGCCAAGGCAGAGGTAGCATGTGGCCTGGTTATTTTGTTTCTTAGGCCAGCCAACTGGGGACACAGGAGAGATCCCAGTTTGTTGAGGGCTTTGGATGACAGACCACTGACATGGGCTTGTTAGTGTCCAATGAAAGGCTTGGTGTGGGAAGTGTCTGTGTTCAATTGTTCAATAAATAACAGTGGATTTATTGTTCTTGCGCTAGGGGTGGGAGGGCTAGGGTGTATGAGAGGGTGTCACCCCCCCACCACACCCAGACTTTTTTTGTTCCTTAAACTCTAAATGTTCTCCAGAGACACAGTTTTCAAGGACAGGCTTAGACAGGGCGTTAGTTCTCTGTTGAGGACCACATCTTGAAATGCTACTCCACCCAGGCCAGCTCCTCCACTCCTGCTGAGCTGAGGGCCTGCCTGGGAACTTTCTGCTGACTTTGGAGGCTTTATTTTCAAGTTCTTGCCTCTCAAACTAGACTGCCCTCTTCTCCTCATTGAGATTGAAGAGGCCAGGCCCAAAAGGAAGGCAGTGGGTGCCCACTAGGGTGAGCATCCAGTGGGCCCTGTGTGGCAGTGGGTCTGGGCCTGCAGCTCCTTGTACACATTTGAGTCTCAGATTACTCTTATGGAAAACAAGGGATATTCTTTGATCAACACTCCTGCCCTATACCTATCACCTTCAACCCCAGTCATGCTATTACCCTTACTACCCCCTACCTCTGACACACAGAAGAAAAGGAGAACACAGACCCATGATCCTGTCTTCATGACTCACATTTTCTTCTGAGTTAAGTGATGGCAAGAAGAGAAGTCCCTTTGTGTTTGCTTTTCTTTCCAGTTTTTTTAAACCTAAGATTATTTGTCTCCCCAGTGAAGTTCAGGGAACCACAGGCTGCTTTCCCTCGAGAAGCAGCCACAGTGGAATGACAGAAACTCTGAGCAGAGATTCTAGAGAAGTAGGTTCCAGTTTGGTTTCAGCTGGACAGCTTCAGATTTGAGGAGAGCCCTTGTTCTGGGGCGATGCTCTATTAGGAGGGAGGAAGCTGTACAGTACTAGCCTCTCTGACATGCTTATTCCTAACCCAGGCTGAGTTCTTTTCTACCTGTTGATTTATTTAAGAAACATTTATTTACCAAATATTTAAGTTAAATATTTGGACTTGTGGGCCAGCCCTTGAAGATGATGGATTGGTATGACCTGTGATTGACATGATCTGCAGGAGACACTGAATTTCCTTTGAAAATTCTTCCCAGTAGTGTGAATTAAAGGGAACTCTTGGGACTTCCTTGGTGGTCCAGTGGTAAAGAATCCGCCTTCCAATGCAGGGGACACAGGTTTGATCCCTGGTCAGGGAACTAAGATCCCACATGCCGCGGGGCAACTGAGCCCATGTGCCACAACTACTGAGCCCCCTCACCTCAACTAGAGAGCCTGTGTGCCGCAAACTACAGAGCTCATGCACTCTGGAACCCACACGCCACAACTACAGAGCCCACGCACCCTGGAGCCTGCACGCCACAACTAGAGATAGAAAATTCACACGCCACAACTAGAGAAAAGCCCGTGCACCGCAATGAAAGATCCTGCATGCCCCAACGAAGATCCCGCGTGCTGCAACTAAGACCCAACACAGCCAAAAATAAATAAAATAAATAAATAAATAATAAATCTTAAAAAAAAAAATAAAGAGAACTCCTAGCTGTGGAATGTTCCCTAGAGCCCCACCCCTTTCCTCGGTGTCCTCCCTGGGTGCTTTCTTCTAAAAAGCCCTGTTCTGATTCTGCCCCACCCTGCTCAGAACCTTCAGGGTGGCTGGCCACTCTCAACAGGATTAAGGCCCAGCTTTCTAGCATATTCTTCAAGGCCTTCCACCTACCTTCCTGGCCTCTCTGCCCACTCTTCACCTTGCAGGCCTCATTTACCCTGGAGGAGACCTGCATGCTTTTTTTTTTAATTACAAATGTGTTTTTTTTATTCAAACAGAAAGTCACAAAAATTATAATCATCCTCATCAGTTCACTCAGTCCCATGTAATTAATTTTTTTTTCATCTTGATCTTTTGTTAGTACTTTTATGAATTAATCAGTTTTCCATTAGAGTTCTGAAAATGCTTATTCATTCAGTTCAGCAGTATAGACCTGCATGCTTTTATCTCTGTCTCCTTTTGGGCCATTGCACGTGTTTCTTTCTCTGCCTAGGGCATTTGTATGCTCTTCCCCCCAATTCCCACACTCTCCCTTTTTCAAAATCCAGGTTATCCTTAGAGACCAGTGCAAATACCACTTTGAACTATGGTTCCGTATTTCCACAAAATGTTTCTTCTGTTCTGGTATGGCACTTCTCAGGGTTTCCCTTGTATATTATAATTTTGCTGTTAATTCAGTAAGTACCTTGGGGTCAGGGACTGGTCCTGTAGCTCTACTGCAACCATAGTTCTTTAAACATACTATTCCATTAATATTGGGTAAACTGAAATAAATTTATAGGAAGCTCCTTAACCTGGAGTCCTTGAGCCTCCGTGAAGTCCATGGGTATAATTTGAAGTGGGAAGGATCTATGAAGTTGGATGGAGGAAAATTACATATTTGTTTTCACTAACCTCTCACTGAAATTTAGCCCCTCTTTCAATTATGAATGTAGGCCAAAAAAAAAAGTTAGTACCTATGACTTTGTCACCAGTGGAAATCTAAGATACTTTTGTATCACGATTTACTTATTATAGATTTCTCAAAATATCATTTATGCCGAAGACAAAGTTGAAATTACAGTAGTAATAATTAATAAGACCCAGTGTTAGGTAAATATATAATATAATAAAGAAGTACATATTAAACTTTGATAACTATTTCAGTATAATTGGTCTCTTTGTATCTACTTTATTTCATGCATTTACAAATATTCTGAGAAGGAAGTCCATAGACCACACTAAACTGCTTGGCAAGGTCCATGGCACAAAAATGTCAAGATGTAAAATGTTCCCACCTCTGATTCTGTATACTATGTTATATCTATCTCTTATATCCCCTTGCTTAGTACTGTTCATTTAGCCAGTATCTTGTGAGTACCCACTGAGTCTTGGATACTAGAGAGGTAACTCTAATTAAGACAGAAACCTTGAGGTGAGAATGAAATTTCTCAGTGCACTAAAAGGGCCACTGTCCCTTTTCTACTCTTCCCTATCCCTATCAAGTCATTGGTGTTTTGAGGGCTCACCTGACTCAGCTCAAGGGTGATTTAAGGCTAGATGTTGAGGCCAAATTCCAGCCCTTTGGGCCTCATTCTCCCTACCTTATGAGGGCCTATTCTATGGAGGTCACTGTATTGGCAGGAAGCCTAGGTAACACTGAGTCAAAGTGGCTAACCCTGCCCGTTGTCTCCCACTGGGGTACTTGCCTTACTTGTTCCTGCCTTCATGGCCTTTCCTGTCCCATTGTCAATCCTGAAATAGATTTCCTCCTTGGCTCCCTGGTGAGATTTATTTACAAAATTGTCCCCCAGGCCTAGTCCTCATCAGAATTGTTTAGCTGGCAAAATTGCTGTCTGGCCCTCTCTTCCCTGCTAGCTGACCCCTGTGCTCAGGAAGGGCCCATAGGTGTCAAAGACTGATAAGGCCTTATGTCTTACCCACTCCGTGGGGATTTGCATCTTTGACAATTCTATTTTTAGTTCCCTCCCAATAGTATAAGTAATATGTGAGCATCTTAGAAAATGTAGATTAGTTTTTTTTTTTAATTTAAAGAAGGGAGAATGCTCTCATAAGATCACTACCCAAAAACCAAGACTGACTAACACTTGGGTATGGTTCCAATAACCTCTGTATGCATACTTTTTACAAAGTTGAGCTCATGAAATCTTGTTGCTTAGTCTTCCTTACTTAATATTACTGAAGTATTTGCCTTGGGCATGAAATAGTCTTTATGAATATTTTATATGACCATGTAACAAGCCATCTTGTGGCTATACCATATAGGTTACTTAAGCAAAATGTCCAACAACAACAAAGAACACTTAATCTTTGATTTCTTTTAATGGAGACTTTTACACTTTGGTGTAAGAGGAGTTTGGCGTATTGGTTTAAATTGTGAGGCTTGGACTTAGATCTGAATTCAAACCCTGTCTTCCCCACTTACTAGTGATGTGACTTTAGGCAAATATCTAAGTCTTCATCCCCACTGTGGAGATAATACTCTCTACTTCACAGGGTGATTGTTGATATTAAATGGGGTAGTGCATATAAAGTGCCTAGTGAGTAATAAGTCTGCATACATGAAAGCTGCTGCTTATTATTGCTATTAATACTATTACCACCACCACCAAGCTTTCAGCCAAAGGAACATATCTCTATTGATGAAATTTCAGCTATCATTGACTTTGGCTAGGGGATCTCTTCTTAAAGGTAGAGGGTACTTTTTCTAGTGCCTGTGAAATACTGTGTGTTTCCATCTGGGCCTGTCCCTATTCCTTTTCTCTCTGCTGACTTGGCTTTGGGAAGTCAAGCACCTCTGTGCTGCCCACACCTATCTCTGTTGAGGCCCCTTTCCTATCTTGAGCCTAGGGAGACCAGTGAGACATAAATACAGGAAGTGTTAACAATGTAAGTCAGTATATAGAACCATAGACGTCAGCACTGAAATGGTTGTTGGAGATTGCCTAGTGTAACTGACAACCTCCACCCCCTGCACTCCTGCCCTTGCACAGATGAGGGGAACTAAGGCCCAGGAAGGGGATAAGACTTATCCAAGGTTGTGGAGTGAACCAGTTATGATGCTAGGCTTAGAATGCAGTGTTCTTTATCCTGCCCTTAACTTGCCTCTGCAAAGATCAGTGCTGTAGATAATCCAGGCTATAGATCAGAGGTGGGGAGAGAACGCTGTGGGCTTGCAGCTGGCTGGTGTAGGTGGAAGAAGTACAGTCAACACTTGTTTCCTCTTGATAGTAGGTTGATTTGCATTCATTTGTTTGCCCCTTGGTAAGCATTGCCCTGTAGCTCTGGGGTTTTTTGTCTTCAGTAAACTGGTTGGGAGCAGGGGCTAGGTTATTGTTTGTTAAAATAGTCTCCCTTCCTTCACACCAGTATCTAAATGTCTTAGGTTCTTGCATCTTAGTTCCCTCTCCTGTGGTTGAACAGAGACTTGTCCCAGGCTCTGCTGAGCATAGAGCCAGAAAACTAACTTGCCTCCTTTGATCTCATCCTAGATCAATGTGCGTGTGACCACCATGGACGCAGAGCTGGAATTTGCCATTCAGCCCAACACCACTGGCAAGCAGCTGTTTGACCAGGTAAGGGAGGGACTTGTTGCTCCTTAGCCCCCCACTTCTCCCAATAGCTTCCACCATAATACCCACTTTTGGGGAATCTCTTCTACTCACTCCTCCAGGATAGGTCAAAACAAAGGCTGGCCTCAGCCTTAATAACAAAGGAGGCAAAGTTTAACTTTGGCAGCCTACACCTTGATGGCCCCGATTAATCCTATCCTTGGTGCTGAACATGGGAGAAAAGAGAAGTGAGTAGGATATGACTGTGCTAGATGCTTTTAAAATGTCAGCATGCAAAGCCTTTCTCTCAACTCTGAAAGATGTAAGTGATCTCTATTTTGATGATGACGCTCAGAAATTAAATAACTTAATTGCACTCAGCTGGTATCTGGCTGGTATTTGAACCCCATGTTCTTGTCACTACAACATGGCCTCTGTCACATTGTTTTTTCTTCCTAGTAGAAGGAAACCAACATATTCTCCCTGAAGTAGTGTGCTCTATGTACATTTCCCTCAAGGAATATTGGGACTTACGATACCACTGGGGGTGATGAATGCAATAAGAGGATACCTCAGCTCCTGTAATCATGCCATGGAGATAATGCTGAAGTGGTCATTCCCATCTCCAATCCAAGGGGTGTTCCTTTGCTGTGAATCATCATTGTCAAAAGGGATGTGCTATATAATAGGCAGGTGGGGGCCACAGAATCTGTTAGCTTTCAAAGACCCTCCAGGGGCCAAAGGAGTGTGCCATCTGTGACCAGACTTCTAGGAGTAAAAATGGGGTTCCCATTTCCAGAGATTGGAATCCCTCCAGGTGGGCCATTATCCTACTTCCACACCCGCCTCTGGTGAGGTGGGAGTCTAACATTGTCCTGGATGTTGGGACCGCATGTCCCCTTAATGGATTTTCCAGGCCCTCTTGCTTCCCTTCCTTTGCTCTCTGAGTACCTCTGCTGTCTGAGAGCTTACCCAGAGTTGGGAAAGGAAAGGAAGAAGGAGATTATATTCAAATGAGATCATTCTGTTACTATGAATACTCCTGACTGGTGAGGGGAGAGGATGGAGATGGGGATGGTGCAAGGCTGTTTTCCATTCAGATCTCTATGTAAAAGGAAGGAAAATATGCCTAGAAATGTGAGGACAGCTTGGGCATGTCTCCTGAGTCCCTGATGTCATGTGGTAGAGTGGGAAAATTGTTGTCTATGGCTATTACAGATGAAAGTTAACATTTGTCCAGGGCTTACAGTATGGCAGGTACTGTGACAGACATTTTGTGTACCATATCATTTGACTATCACAAGGCCCAATGAATGCAGGAATTAGTACTGGCCCCATTTTACAGATGGGGAAACAAAATCTTCATATTCGTAGCTAGGCCTTGGGAAAATTATTGAACCTTTCTGGGTTGGTAGTCTCATTCCTCTCCTGGCCCTGCCCCCCAAAAGTGGGTCTAATACCTACCTCAAAGGCTTTTTGTGAGGTTATGAAAGAGTATGTTATTTGTATCTCACTTGCTACTCAGAAAACTTGTTACGGTGGTTTATAATTATACAAAAGGATAAATTAGAAATAGGAGAGAAAGGCAATAAGAAAATATAAATAGAGAAGTGAGTGTTATGTGAAGCATCTGGCATGTAGTAGAGATGTAATAAATGATAGCTTCCAAATGCTGTGACACTTCTTGTCTCATTAATCAGCTAGAGTTGGGAGATGGGCTTGAAGATCCTCAGCATATCTAACTTTGGATCTAGCTAGAACTTGCTTCTTCTCTGGAGTTTGTTTTGTATCGAATGGTGAAAGGTAGTCATTGATATTTAATTTACAAAAGACAAATTAGTCAGAGGAACATTTAAACACACATTTACTACAATTAATGTGCTGACATTCACATAGTTCACAAGTGATTACAATGCTAGTCTGGAATGACTGAATGCATTTTGATTACATTAAGGTTTTGCATTCTCCCTTTGCATGCAGGTTTTATACTGGAAAGCTTTTCAAGGGACAGCCTGGTGAAGTCGAAAGGGCACTGGATAGAAAGTTGGCAATTTGGAGCCTTAGGCCTGGCTCTACCACTAACTCTCCTGATACCTTACACAAAACTTTCCCCTCTTTGGGCCTCAGTTTCCCCATCTGTACACTGTCTAACTGATATCTCAAATCTGGTTATCTCTCAGAAATTTATCTGTGGCATTTATTTCTGTATTCCATATCTTTTCTTTCCCATTTCTAACCCCACTATTTGGATTTCAGATGACCCCTTTCTGTAAAAAGGAGGGAAATGCTTCACTTGAGTATGATCTGTAATTGGCATATGCCAGGGGGTGGGGAGGGGAAGGATACCTGGTGAGGGGACAGCTCTTCCTAGATAGGCTTCTACTGTCTCTGGGACAAAAGGGAGAAGGTGTCCATACCATAGGTAGGCTGTTGGGCCCTTTGCTTCAGACAGCAGTATCATTCTGGGCAGCATCTGTAGAGAGGAGAGTATCAGCCAATGTGGATTTTATAGTCCAGCTGGGTACCAGAGACTCCCTTGGCCTCTCCCCAGACGCCTTCCCAGAGCCCTGGTTCTATATCCCACCTCTCTCAAACAAATGACACTGTTCCCTGCCTTCAACACTGGGGGCTTTGTCCATTTGCATTGGAGGGCGTTGCTGTGGAGGGTGAAGAAGGCATAATTTAGAGCCTAGAGCAGAAAAATACTTGAACAAAGGGGTTTGTTAACTTTGAAAAGCCACAGGGCCGGATAGTTCTTTGTTAGTGTTGGTTTGGTTTGCGTACTGTGGGTGTGGTTCTGAGGGAAGCCCAGTTGGTAGGGAGCCCTGGCCAGATTGGTGTGCTAGTTCTGAAAGCTGCTGCTTCCCCAAAAAAGCCCTTGAGAGACTTGAATCTTTCATACTGGTTGGGGAGAGGAAAGGGAGGAAACCCGGAAATTCATGATTTCCCACCAGGAAGATAAGTGTTGTTTTGAGAAATATGATTTAGTGAGCACCTACTATGGACTAACCTTGTTTGAATCCTTGTAGTGACCCTGCCTATGAGAGGTGAAAAAACACACTCTAGGTTATGTAGTTAGTAAATTGTGATACAGAGTTTCAAATATAGCTCTGACTGTAAAACTATACTTTTCCCTACTGTGCTACTCTGTTTGGGGTGAACGAGCCTGTTTAGCTTGGAGAAGACTCAAGAGAAGATGTATTCTCTGTCTTGAGATCACTGAGGGGCTGTTGTAGGAAGGAGGGGGCAGTCATGTTCTGTGAGGTCAGAAGGAGCAGAGCTGGGATCCCATAGGTGAAAGCTACAGGAAAAAAAAAATTTCAACTCTGGTACAGAATTGAGCATCTGGCAGTCTCGGGACCAAGGCCGGTCTGGATGGAAATCCTCAGAGATGCGTGTTCACAGGCCACTGGGGCATTTGATCTCTTCCCTTCTTCCCTCTCTCTAAGTTGATGAGGCATAAGGAGGGAAGTCCATTCTGTCTGACCTTTGAGATCCATCATTCAGGGAGATCAGGGGCCTAGGAGGAAGGAGCTGGACTCCTTGGGAGGAATTGACAGAAGCTCTGGGGCCATCCTGGAATCCAGCAGTTGTCTGGCTGATGACCAGAGAGGAAGCTGACTAGAGAGGAAGCACCCTCCTTGGCACCAGCGATAAATAACAGGCAACAATGGGAAGCCATAGCTTGAGGAGTTACAAGGACTGGTGGGAAAGGGAAGTGGGGCCCATAGTTCTTCCCGTTTGCTTTTGTTCCTTCTTGTGAGTGTGTTCACAGCTAGGGAGGAGAGAGAACACATTTTGTTACAGCGATTTTGTTACTTAGCCCCATTTCTAAAGCGTGAGGTTCTTCCGAGGGCTCTTGATTACCTAGGTGCCACTAAGGGGCAGTGCTGCCATAATAAGTTCCACTTTAAGAACCCTCTGCCTGGCTCCTCCTCAGCCGTGGTCTCTAGCTCTAGCTCTATTCTAGCTCTACCTGCCCCCTCCACTTAAGGTTTTGAGCTCTAGAAGAGAGGTGAAATCTCAGAGCATCCATCCATTCATTCATCTGTTCATTGACTGATTCAGTATTGACTGAAGGTCTACTGTGTCTCTAGGAGAATCTCTAGACCTATCAAACACCATCTCTGTCCTTAAGGAACTTGGAGTTACTCACCTATGGAAACAGAGAAAAGTACATGCAACTCTCCTCTCACATTGAATGAAACAAACACCCTTGAGGCTCAGGTTGTATATAGAGGTGGTATATAGAGCATGGGATTTGGTGTCAGCCTTGGGTTCAAATTCTGTCCTGCTATTCAGCCGTGTGACCTTGGACGGCTTGTTTAGCCTCTTAGGACTTTACTTTCCTCAGTAAAATAGTAATCATACTAATCTTAGAGATTTTGTAGTCTTATTTAATCCTCGAGTAAGTAAAGTGCCTGGTGCATAGCAGGCATTCTAATGTTGCTTATTCTTGTTAAGGGCTAAATAAGTGGGTGGAATTTCCCCTGGGAGTTCAGATAAGGGAGCCATGAAATCAGGATGCTTTTCTGGCTTAGTGAAAGCCTTAGGATTTGTCGACTCTGCATTGAAGGCAGCAATCCCTTCTTCTCTTTTTTACCATTTTTGTTTTATAAAATAACTAATATCTATTATTATAATAATAGTATCCCCATCTTATAGATGATGAACTGAGGCTTGGAGAGGGGAAAATACCTGTTTAAGGTCAGATAGCTAGGAAGTAGTATAGTGGCTTGAACCAAAGCTTATAGCAAAGCATAGCAATTGCAATCTTTTGTCAGCTGTGTCCTCTGTGACCTCCTCTTTATTTGCCTGTTTCCATTCTAAGAACAAAGTTTGGTCCCTAAACTTAGAACCCTAGCTGAACGGGTTCTGTGTTACAGAGCAGGTGGCCACTTGGGCACAGGCAGTGTGGGGTAGCAGAAGCAGCGATGGTGGCAGCCCTCCTGGAATTTTCCAGTTGTGCACTGATTTGCTTTCAGGTGGGTGGCTGATGCAGCTGCTGCCAAGCCTGTAATGGGATCTCAGTGGGCCTCAGGTGTTTGGGCATTGGTGCAGTTTTGCACATAATTTCTCATGCAGTTTTCCTCTTGAGGCCCAAGCCTTGCTTCCCAATCCTGCTCTGGACTTCTGAAGTGACTGCTTATGTCACTAGTTTATTTACTCAGATAGATGCATAAGGGATATGAGGAGGGGGGCTTTGGTTTCCAGAATTGACCTAATCTCCTCTCCCCTCCCCAGACCTCAGACGTAAGTAGCCTTCACATGCAAAAGAGAGGCAAAAGGGAGTTCTTGCTTACATCCAGATGCTCCTGGTAATTAGTGAGGATTTTCTCAGAGGCAAATCTCTTTCCCTCACTGGACCCCAGTTTTCTAGTCTATGCTGCTTGGATCCTGCAATGCTCCAGTCTGTTTGGGGGGTTTCTATTGTGTGGCTGAATAGAATCCACAGCCAGTGTCTTACAAACTGAAGTCCTAGTCCCTCTAGGTGAATGTGGCAGGTTCCAGGAGGTACACAGAGCCGTGGGATGGATGTGATTTAGTATCTTGGTGCATCAGTTTTACTTGTAGATAATATCTATTTCATTATTAAAACATGGATATTTAAGGAGTAGAAAGTAAAATTTGCACAAATGATTAAGGTTAAACCTTCAGGCTTCAAAAAAATTGTGGCTTGCAGCCATCTTCTTGTATCTCACGCTGCCACCCCCACCCCACCCCACCCCCATCCCCGGGGTATATGCATTCATTATCTTCTGCTGCTTAAGGATTTCTTCCATGGCAGCTTTGAGAAATACTAGCTCAGGCCAGATGAGCTGGCTCTCTGGAATCAAAGGGAGCAAAGAAAGACATTTTTTCTCAGGGATGCAGCCATTTCTCAGAGTGGAATGGTAAGGACCCGTCACTGGAGCCACAGATGTTGTTCCTGGAACTGGGACCTAGATACTCTTTCCCACTAGAAAACGAGTTTTCTGTTTCCTCTGGAGTAAGGTCTCAGCTGGAGGCAAAGCTGGAAGCAAGCTAAGCTTGGCCTCATTTCCATATTTCAGGACTTTGAAATGGGGCCAAGAGTTGCCTGATCAAATGATTCCCAGCACCCTGTGGACCTTAATTGGAGTTTTCCTTATAGCCTGGGGTCCGGGGGTCATCTGTTTTATTCTTTGTTCTTTTTCAGTCTTGATTCTGACTTCAGACCATATTTCCTTCCCCCAACACCCTCACTTCCTCACTTTAGGACTTCAGTGGAGGCTAAGAGACATTGCTCATCTCTCCAAGCCTTACAGCCTAAGGAAGTGGAAAATTTATATGCATCTGATTTCTCTGTATTCATAAGGGAAGAGGCAGTGCTCAGAGAGATTAAAATGCCTTGCTGATCCTGAAATCTTTCTTTAGATATCGCTTTAGCTATTACTTTATCCTCAGAGATACTCTAGATCCTGGAACTGTTTTGGCTCCCATGATCCTCTTCTCATCACACCCCTACCCATCCCACTAGTGAAACAGACAACATGGTGCAAGAAGAGGCTAAGGAACTTACTCCTGGGACCTGTGGGACTGGCTGTGTAGTCCGTGCCTTCCTCATTTCCTTTTAGTTCTGGGGTCTCTGAGCCTCTACAGCTGTGCCATTGGTACAGACAAAAACCAGTTGCTGCCCTACTAGTTCTGTTCCCAGTCTGCCCTGCCGTGACCTAGCATCCTGGCCCTAGTGGTCCATCTTCAACATCTTCAGTGGGTCCCTTTCTCTCTTGGGGCTGAATCGTTTCTTGGAACTTATTTCTTTCCACCAACTGTACCTTGGTACATTATTATTTTGCAGCCTTGTGAAAAACCATTAGAATTGTTAATTAGGCCCTATCTTAGATATAGGATAAGAGGTGCTTTAAAAAAATCTTTCCTGTCCACATCCTCTCCCTCTGTCCTCTGCAAAAAAGCCAAAATCACATTTCAACATGACTACTTTGTTGTCATCTAAAACCTGGTAATTCCTACTGCCTATTGACTTAGACTCAAGGACTCACCTTGCCATTGAATCCTGGAAGTCTTTTGATCTTTCCTCATACCCTGCACCTTCCTTCATTTATTTTTTCTAAGCATGTTCCTAGTTGGCAAGAGGTAGGTGGGAAATGGGGTTGTATTTCTTGGTCATTTACAAATAACCTAATTAGTAGAATGGTAGAACTTGAGAGCAGAAAGAGGTCATTTAAGCCACACCATTTGTAGTAGATGGGGAAGCTGGATAGATGAGGAAGCTGAGGCCCACAGAGGGAAATATCTACCTTAAGATCATACAGCAAATTGGAGACAGAATTGAGACTTCCACTGAGGTTTTCTGATACCTGATTCAAGCTAGAAAGGGAGGGGTGATCACCATGCATACCCTGGTGAGCTCACGAAGGTTAATGACCTCGGGATATGGCTTCTCTCCAAAGCTGTTGTTGACTGAGTCTAGTGGGAAAGCCAGGAACTATATCTAGATGCAGAGGTAGTCAAAGTTCATTGTCTGGCTGGGATATCTGGGCCAAAAGAGAGACAAGGGAGTTAGTCACTTGGGAACCCCAGGGCTTCTAAGATCCTTTGAGCCCTTGGCATTAGGAGATAGCATGCAAGAGAAAAGGGTATAGGTTTTGGAGTCATACAGTTAGGATTCTAGTCTAGGCTCTACAGTTTTAGACAGGTTGCCTCTCTAAGCCTTATTTTCCTCATTTATAAAATGGAGATAATAACTATCTCATGGTTGTTCAGTGTTTGATACCTGGCACATAACAGGTACTTTAATAAACATGATCTACTTTTTCCTTGGGACCTCTGAAGCTCTAGATCGTAAGCTCTGGGAGTGACTATGGGGCCTGGCCTTGGATGTGTAGTGCAGACTTTGGATACAGTGCAGTGTGTGTGTGTGTGTGTGTGTGTGTGTGTGTGTGTGTGTGTGTGTGAGCGTGCGTGTGTGCGTTTTGAGGGGAGATACTGATTTATTCACAGGGAGGACATAAGCAACACTGGGTCCTTGTTACCTGTTTCTAAGTCCAGGTAAATTTCTTCACCTCAACCCCCCCCGGCACCCCCCCACAATAGAAGAAAATATAAAGAAGACTCTGATGCCAGTGTGACCTCATTAGGATGTGGCTCAGCTTTATTGCCTCTATCCCCAGTGGTGGGCATGCTGGGTTTGAGCCACCGGCCAGAACTATTTACATGCTAATGTCGGGGACTGGAAAACAGACCCCATCTGTCTTCTCCTGGCTGGCCTCCCTTTCCTGCCCACTGCTCAGCCAAGATGCCCAGAACACCATGGGGCCCCTCAGCTACCACATTGAGGTGCTCACCCTGTTTCCACCCTCATTCCCACTCTCAACCTGTGTGAGTGGTAAAGGGGAATCATGACTGAACTCTAATCAGGATTGGAAAGAAGCATCTCAGCCCCTAGGCACAGCACAGCTTTGGGGTGTATAGATACCACAGTCCCTGCTCTGTCTCCTCAAACATTCTTTATTTGGACATTGTAAATAGGACTCAGTCTGAAGGGTGTGGGCATTATTCCTAGTTGCTAAACATAAAGAAGTAATCCAGGAGAACAAGATTCAGGATTTAAACCAACAGTTTTTACCTTCAGCTTTTAATCCATCCTGGGTGTGTGAAGCTGCATGGCATAATTGAGGGGGCTGGTGGTGGTGGCAGAAAGCACTGGATTTGAATGGGTTTGGAGTCAAACAGACCTGACTCTGCTACTTACTAACTGAACCTTCACTTCTGAACCTTACTTTTATTATCTATAAAATTGGCCCAATTGTAATTATATCATAGGGCTATTGTGAACATTCAAGGAAATAATGGATATCAAGTTACTGGTGTGTGGTCGTGCTCATAAGTAATCGATCCAGTCCCTACCTCAGCGAAAGTACTTTGTTCAGAGAGATGTTGACATCGTTTCTTAGCTCCTGCCCAAGTATATTTTCTTGCCAGACCCTGGGACCATGTGAGCTCCACATTTCTGTCCTCTGTGCCTGGCACAAGGTAGGCATTCAACTAGTGGTTGTTTTGTGTTTTTTCTTTCAGGTGGTGAAAACTATCGGCCTGAGGGAAGTTTGGTTTTTTGGTCTGCAGTACCAGGACACTAAGGGTTTCTCTACTTGGCTAAAACTCAATAAGAAGGTAATTGCTTATCCCATCGTCAGGTTTGGAATTCACTCCTCTGCCAGATCTTTCTCAGGGGTGTAAAATGTGTTCGCTGGCAGATGCAGGGCATCTAGGGCTCAGTTTTTCATGAGTGAAAAATTCTGATCGACCACTAGATCAGAATAAGGGCAGACCTCTTGCTGTCTCCACTTGGACTCCTAACAGCGAGAATGGCCAGTGTCCAAGGAGGATGGGACCCACTTATGGACCATAGCCATTAGTAGTTCTTCAGGATGGAATTGGTATCCTTTTTTCCTTTCCAAACTGAAGGGCTTTAGGAAATTTGTTAAACAGAGAGTCATAGACTATTAAACTGGAAAGAATCTTGAAAGTCTCATAATCTTTATCTTGTCCCTTTTCTTGCCTGTCAACTGTTGCCTGAGCCCCATACAGATGTGTCCTTTCTTGATTTTCTCTCTCAGTTGAACTCCAAGTGGGATGGTTTAAGTATATGTCCATTCAAACTCTCCACCTCCAAGCAGCATCTCTGCAGGAACATGGCAGTTCTCCATCTCATTATCCTCAAACTGGCTGACTTTGTCCTTGGAGGTCTCCATTACTGTCCTATGGCTTATTTTCCTGACAGTGTCTAGGGGATGGGTGCCCCACCTTCTGCTGGCAGAGTCTTCTTTTCACAAAGAGTGGAGACTTCTGCTGGAAAAATGTGGAGCTGCTAATAGCCAATTTCAGGCTTTAAAAGACAGTCTGATTTGTGCTTTTGCCTATAGTCAATTCCCAGACCTCAGTCATACATCCTAGTCTTTATTTTGCAGATTTATGGAGTTGGGGGGGCCTTAAGAGAGAAGTTTCTTAAGCCTACTTTCAGAACGTGGGGGCAGCTGGATATATTGTCAGATGATGATGGCTTAAGGGCTTATGACTATCAGTGGGTGTTAGGTTTTTTCAGGAAGAAATTCCCTACAGGAAGCAATTATGGATATGGGATTGGGTCCCCAATGAAAGTAATGTGTCTCTTTTCTGAATTATCAGGAGAATTGCCACCCAACTCTTTGGGATTATCCAAATTGATGACTTTTCAGTGTCTTCTCCCCACCCTACAGCCACTCCCCCATCCCTAAAGTCTATTTTTTGAGAGCCCATAACCCCTTGCTGCTCCCAGGTGACTGCCCAGGATGTGCGGAAGGAAAGCCCCCTGCTTTTCAAGTTCCGGGCTAAGTTCTACCCTGAGGATGTATCCGAGGAATTGATCCAGGACATCACACAGCGACTATTCTTCCTGCAAGTGAAGGAGGGCATTCTCAATGATGATATTTACTGCCCACCTGAGACTGCTGTGTTGCTGGCCTCCTATGCTGTCCAGTCCAAGTATGGTGACTTCAATAAGGAAGTCCACAAGTCTGGCTACTTGGCCGGGGACAAGTTGCTGCCACAGAGGTGAGGTGATGTACTGGCCATCTGCCCTGTTCAGAGTGGGCTGCAGCCCAAAGCTGACTGATCCCTATTATACAGAGGTTGCCAGATCTGTCCCTCTCCACTAGGGTCTGTCTGAAGACCGTGTTATGCTGCTCAGACAGACATATTTGCATATGGCACTATACCCTGTTGTTATTTCTCTGGTTCTCAAAATAAAAAGCTTTTTTTCCTCCTCTGTTTGCCTAATTACAGGACTTCATTCCCCTGGAAACAGGTGCTTATATAGAGAACCAGAGATGGATTAATTCTCCTTGCCCCAGTTCCATTTTCTCAATCCTTTTCACTGATTTAGACCTCTTATATCAGAGGTTCATAGGAGTGAGAAATACTTAAGCCAGGGATGTGGGGAGCTCAAACAGTCTTTTAATATTGATAACCAGTGTACAGAGATTTCTGCTTTTTTAAACTTCAAAATTGAACATTCTCAAACACTCATTCTTGTTTTAGCATCACAACAACATAGAAAATGAATAAGGCAGCACAATCCTTATTAGCTCAGGAAGTAGATGTGCAGAGGTGCTCACTCTGACCTGCTCAATCTCCCACAGCTCATTTAAGGTGACCTAGAACCCTAGTCTCTTGATTTTTTTAACCCCACTGCATCCATTTGCTATTTTCATAGGCTTTTGGATTGGAAGGAAAAGTTCTGTTTCATTCTGGTAGCCTCAGTCCCAGTGGAGCTGTGGCAAATGTACAACTCACCTGAAGGTATTAGGGATAGTGGTTGTGCCCTGGGACTCTACCTAAGTCACTGCCATAATGTCTGAGATAGCATATTTAAAGCAAGCCTTGTTTATGATCTAGTAGATCTGGGAGGTTGAGCCCATTATCAATAGTTTCTCCCAGAGCCATTTGGGCTCAGTTCTTTGTTCTGTAGCCACAGGCTGTAATCTTATCCCTGAGCAATAGTTTCACAAATGCAAACTGTTGGTACCACAAAGATCTAGGAGAGCGCGTGCATGCCTCCATGAGGCCCGTTCCTACTCTTAGCCCCACAAGCCAGCACAGACTGTTGATATGTTATTGCTCTGCTTAGAGACCACAGCACATTATTGGATTTTCTGGTTAAAGGTACAAAGGAAGGTGTTCCTATTGTCTTTCTTGGTCACCCATTCTGTATCTCTCATACTCCTCAGGCAGTTCCCTATGTCTAATTAATACCTCCTGCTGTAATTTCAGTCTGCTTCTGGTGTAATGACCCCACATACTTTTTGCATCAACCCCTTGGGGAGCTAAGTAGACTTCCCTTTACCCCTGCTTTTGGACTTTGTGCTTTAAACTACTCACCATGCATTGTCTTTCCAGGGTCCTGGAACAGCACAAACTTAACAAGGACCAGTGGGAGGAACGTATCCAGGTGTGGCATGAGGAGCACCGGGGCATGCTCAGGTAAGCCGGCCCTAGCAACTGTGGGCTCTATTGCCCCTGCAGGGAGAATGAGAGTTGATTCTGGAGAGAGAAGAGGCAGAGGGCAAGGAACACTGGAGGACATTGGAGAGAGAGAAACAGGAAATTAGAAATGGAAGGCAAATCAGGGCCATCATAAAGCTGTACTTTTTGTGAATGATGGCAACTGATAGCCCAGACAATTTTGACCATAAAGAAATGGAGGGGATCTCAGGATCCCTAGAGAGCTTCTGCACCACCAGGGTCTCCTCCCCAAGAATGAAATGAAGAAGGAGCTCTATAAACGTGGCATACCATTTGGGAATTGTCTAGTTGAAGAACAAATTTTACCATTTTGCCATCACCACCTCATCTGGGCTCTGCTAATAATGTGCCTGCGTACGAGGCTTCTGTGATAGCAAACATGCCAGAGGCCAGCAAGGGTCATCCCGCCTTTATTCCCCTTTGGGAACCTCAGACCTGAGGCTCCTGTGAGCATGTTTTGGCAAAAGTCATGTTGTGCTCTGTTCGCCATCATCTGTTCACCTTCCATCCTCTTTCCCACCCCTTATAGCAAGATTCTTGTCAGAATTGCAGAACAAGTAGGCTTTCTGTCTCCCCGGGTCTGATTCACAGGGTCCCCTATATTCCCCGCCCCCGCCCCACCCTGCTCTCTTGTTTAGGGAGGATGCTGTCCTGGAGTATCTGAAGATTGCCCAGGATCTGGAGATGTATGGTGTGAACTACTTCAGCATCAAGAACAAGAAAGGCTCAGAGCTGTGGCTGGGAGTAGATGCCCTGGGTCTCAACATCTATGAGCAGAATGACAGGTATAGTTCAGAGCTTACTTAGTTTTTTGGGCCACTTTGACACCTAGGATTTGACAGAGTAGGATTATACTTCCTGGGTCCCACCTATATCATTCTTCTTCTACCTAGTTTAGACCAGTCCAGATGATTGTACAACCTCCCTCAGGTCTCTAAATCTTGCATTGACTAGACTTGCACTGTCTGCTATGGTAGCTTTTGGCCACATATAGCTGTTGAGCACTTGAAATGTGGCTGCTCTGAATTGAGATGTGCTATAAGTGTAAACTCCATACTGGACTTTGAAGACTTGGTGTGAATAACAGAATACAAAATATCTCACTAATATTTTTAAAAATATTGATTTACATGTACAAATGATAGTATTTTACATATACTGGGTTAAATGAACTGCTGTTACAGTTAATTCCACCTATTTCTTTTTACTTATTTTCATGTGGCTGCTAGAAAATTTAAAATTACATGTGTGGTTCTCATTATATTTCTGTTGGACAACACTGGTCTAAAACCTACCTTGTCACGATTTGTAATTAATCTCCTTTGCATATGATGATTAAGTGCCTTTTGGCCTATAATCCCTCTTGCTACAGCCTTATCGCACTAGCTTATTTTTTTTCCTTGGATTGCTCTTTTTGTAAAAAAAATATTTATTTATTTATTGCCATGTTGGCACTTAGTTGCAGCACATGGGCTCTTCGTTGCGGTGCACGGGCTTCTCTCTAGTTGTGGCGCGTGGGCTCCAGAGCACGTGGGCTCAGTAGTTGCGGCATGTGGGCTCAGTTGCCCCGCAGCATGTGGGATCTTAGTTCCCCCACCAGGGATCGAACCTATGTCCCCTGCATTGGAAGGTGGGTTCTCAACTGGACCACCAGGGAAGTCCCTTCTTGGCTTGCTCTTGATGAGGATGGAGATCAGTATATTATTGTTTTGTGTAACTTCTGAGTCTTGGAACTTATTATTTACCTTCTCCCCAACTTTTACAACCTTGGTAGAATAGAAGAGTTCCAGTTAAGTAGGGCTGGGGATTCTTGTGAGAGATTGTTACAAGGTCCATGCCTCAACAAAAAATAAAATAAAACAAACCTCAGATATTGGGACAAGGGATATGTTGATTGTGGTATCAGGAGGTCCTTTGTGCACCCTCAATGCTGGCAACTGACCTGGTGACATGTGATGACACTGGCTGAGCTGGCAGTGAATCTACCTCCTTAAGGGAGAAGTTGGTGGTGGGGAGGGCAAGGCACCAACCCTCTAAGTCCTTCTTGTCTTGCCTTTATCCTAATGTTCTTGGCATCCATTTTTACAGACTGACTCCTAAGATAGGCTTCCCCTGGAGTGAAATCAGGAACATCTCTTTTAATGACAAGAAATTTGTCATCAAGCCCATTGACAAAAAAGCCCCGGTAAGTGACTCCTCCCACTGGCCAACACAGGTACTTGCCAAGGCCTGGATAATGCTAAAAGCAATTGTGTCATTCTATATTTCTCTCCCTTTTTTGGCTTTTTTGTGTATGTGGGTGGGAATAGGAGGCACAAAAGGCGATTGGCAATGAAAGGGGATGCTGATGCCAAGAAATGGTCAGGAGGCATCCTATAACTGGTGCCACACTGCTACCTGTGTCTCAGGAGAAGCATGGATTATGGAGAGCCACAGGCAGTCTAATTACTGCCTCTTAGCCACTGTCTTTTACTTCCCTGAGGCTCTGGGGTGGAAACAGAGAGTACATCTTATCTTTTAAAGCCTCTAGGCCCTAGAAAGTGGAAACTGTTCATGTACTCGATTTATCTTTAATTCTGGAGAAAGGACAGAGCCAGGAGAAGTCCAGATCCAAAGATGATTCTCCAGGTGTTCTTTCTGTTATAACTTTGCTGCTGTCCTCTCAAGACTTCTTTCCAGAGCAATCCAAAACCAAGAAAGTGCTTTCAGTCCAGTCATTCCTCTAACATGCTTGCCATTCCTGTCACCTACTCAGTTGCCTGTGGCTGACAAGACTGGAAAGCTGGTGCTTGGGAATAGGATAGAAAACTGAGAGGAGACTCTCCTCTTTTGATGTACCTCATGTCCAACAAGGGCCAATGGCCATGCTGAACCAGACCTTTCTCATGAGGCCTCAACCATTCCTCTCCAGCTCTGAGGTCTCTGAACTTGCCCTGCTAGGAACTTTATATATGTTGTCTCTTTAAACCCTCAACGACATTGTCAGGTAGGTAGTAGCATACCTGTTTTATAAGTGATGAAACTGAGTTTCAGAGGGATGGAGTGATTTGCCCAAGATCACATAGCTAAAAATGATAGAGCTGGGATTTACACCTAGGTTGTTTGACCTCTGGTTCTTGTGCTTCTTCTACTGCACCCCAAGCAATGCGAGATGGTAGCAGTTTGGGTTCAGTGGCAGAGGAGCTGGTGGTTAGTCCATCAGCTGGTGACCTTGGTCCAGTGGTATTTGTAGTAACAAACTCAAACTCACTGGATTTTCTTGTGTGTGTGTGTTTTTTTTGTTTTTTTTGTTTTTCTTTGTTTTGTTTTGTTTTTTTAATACTGCTGCTGTGCTCAACTTTCATCAGAAAAAGGTAAGTAACAAAGTCAGCTGAGATCAAGGGCATATTTAAAAAACAACAACCAGGATAATCGATGTTCAGATTTATATATTCATGTATGTATTTACAAACTGCCTTATTCCAAACAGGATTGAAGGGACTGGGTCTAGGATATGCTTTTAGGAGATTATAGAACCAGTCCAGCCCACCCATACTACACTCACCACGGTATTATGCAGGGATTATTTGGCCTCTAAGAGAGGCCCCTGAGACCCAGCAGGATATCTAATTAGCAGATAAAGTCAGTTTCTATCTTTCAACTGCATTGAGGGTATTTTAGGATGCTTTTCATAAGCAAAGGTTGAAAGAAATTGTGGCTCGGTGGAAAGAGCACTGGTTTCGGAGTCAAGAAGCCTGGGTTCCAGTCCTGGGTCTGCCACTAACCTGCCATCTGACCCTGGGCAAGTCACTTCACCACTCTGATAATTGGTCTTCCCATCTGTAACATGATCTTTCCAGTGCTTTTGGACTTAGCTTTTCAGAAGGCAGAAGCCCACCTTCATCTGTCCCTCTAAACTCTTTCTGACTGCTGGTTTTCCACCAGGACTTCGTCTTCTATGCTCCTCGGCTGCGGATTAACAAGCGGATCTTGGCTCTGTGTATGGGGAACCATGAGCTATACATGCGCCGCCGCAAGCCCGACACAATCGAGGTGCAGCAGATGAAGGCACAGGCCCGGGAGGAGAAGCACCAGAAACAGATGGAGCGGTAGGTGACGTGGAACTGAAGTGGGGGCCAGGGCTGTGGCAAGGAAGCTTCTCAGAGGTGCCAAGCCTGCTAAAGGCAAGACATGAAGCCATCCTGGTACTGGGGGAGAGAGAGATGTACAGGGATACACCCCTTCCATTAAGTCTCAGGCATCCCCATCCCCAGGAGGCAGGCATTTAGAACCCTAGGATTTCAGAGGCTGATAGGAGGGAGGGACATTTCATAGTTCCCCATTATCTATGACCCTCATGCCATTGCTTTTCTAGGTGGACTCTGGGTTGCTCTGGGCTATCTGACCAGTATAGCAGCAGTAGCAGAAGGCTTCATGCACATTTAAACCTGGACTCTAGGGTTTTTTGAGTGGAATTGGGCAGAGCCACCAGAATTTTCCCTACCAAGCCCTTTTGCACTGAGGACCCTTGCTACTCAAAGTGCATCAAAGCTCAGCAGCATCAGCATCAACTTTGGAACTTTTTAGAAAGGCAGTATTCTGAGACCTACCTCAAAGCTGCTGATTCAAAATCTGCAACTTAAGATCCTAGTTGAACATTTCTTCAAAGAAGATATGCAAATGGCCAGCAGGCACATGAAAACACCCTTAGTCATTAGGGAAATGCAAGTCAAAACCACAGTGAGGTACCACCTCATACTCACTAATATGGATATAATAAATGAAAACAGAAAATAACAGTTGTTGGCAAGGGTATGGAGAAATTGGAACTCATGCTCATTGCTAGTGGGAATGTAAAATGGTTCAGCTGCTGTAGAAAACAATTTGATGGTTCCTCAAAAAATTAAATGTAGAATTACCATACAATTCCACAATTCCACTCCTAGGTATATACTGAAAAAAATTGAAAACAGGTGTTCAAACAGGTACATGCACATACCTGTTCATAGCTGTGCAATTCACAATAACCAAAAATTGGAAACAGCCCAAATGTCCATCAGTGAATGAATGGATAAACAAATTGTACAGCCATCCAATGAAATATTATTCAGCCATTAAAAATTTTAGAACAAAGTATTGATGCATACTACAATGTAGATGAATCTCTAAAGCATTATGCTAAGTGAAAGAAACCAGACACAAAAGGTCACATATTGTATTATTCCATTTATATGAAATATCCAGAATAGATAAACAGAAGGCAGATTGGTGGTTGTCAGGGGCTGGAGAGAGGGGAGATGTGGAGAAACTGCTTAATACCAGGTATGAGGTTTTCCTTTGGAGTGATGAAATGTCTTGGAACTAATAGAGGTAGTGGTCATACAACATTGTGAATGTATTAAATGCCACTGAATTATTCACTTTAAAATGGTTAATTTTATATTATGTGAATTTCACCTCAGTAAGTTATTTGAAAAATAAGATCCCTGGTGATTCCTGTGCATGTTAATGTTTGAGAGCACTGTTTTAGTAGATACTCTGTCATAAAGAGTTTGGAACCTCAGGAGGCTTCTAATCTAGTAGGCTGGAAAATGACTCCGTGTATGGGAGGTTAGACACCAAAGTTCACATTTATTCCGGAAAAATGAAATTAGGGGCAGTTTACAGAACTGGATCTGGCAGGAACCTGCCCTCAAGGACCTCACAGTATAGTAGAAGAAAGGGAAAAAATAGTATATATATAACGGTTCAAGGTACAAATGCTGTGTCATTCATTCACTCAATATATATTTATTGAGCAGTGAAAAATAAAGAGACAAAAATCTCTGCTCTGCTCCCATGAAGCTGTCATTCTAGTGGGAAGAGACAGACAGATCAAATAAGCATATTATATGGTATGTGACATGATAAGAAGTACTATGGAGAAAAATAACAGGGAGGAGGGATATGGAGAAGGGTAGGCCAAGTATTCTGAGGGGTCAGAAAGAGAAAAGACATCTAGCCAAGGGAGAAAAGAAGGCCTCCTGGAAGAGGCACTGGGGCAAGAAAAAGCAAATACTTATTTTAGATTTACAACAAATTCTGGAGAAAAGAAGCCTAGAGCTGAGCTTCAGAGGGCAGGCAGAGGACTGATGCCCCAGCCATAGGGATCACCAGACTTGAAGCACAGTATATCAGCACAGATCCAAAACTTTTCTCCCTGTAACTTTATAAGGTAGATAGGGCAGGACTTATTTGGCCATTTTACAGATAAGGTTACTGAGAGCAAGAGCAAAGAAATGATGTAGCTAAGGTCACCCACTGATTACCCACTGGGTAGTGGACAAGCTGAGAGTCCAGGTTGGATCTCCTGATTCTGGGACAAACTGACAGGGCCCTGAGCATACCGGCCCACGTAGGGCTGTGATGTAAGGACAAGAATGTAGAGAGAAGGGAGAGTGGTCTTGTCTCACAAGCCCTGAGTGTGTTGGATGGGTGGGGACTGAGGGGCCAGGGCCAGGGAGCCTTGGGAATTCCAAGGCTTCCATGTGGCCTTCCTATCCTGTTCCCTCCCTTCTTTCTCCTTTCCTAGTGCTCTGCTGGAAAATGAGAAGAAGAAACGTGAGATGGCAGAAAAGGAGAAGGAGAAGATTGAACGGGAAAAGGAGGAACTGATGGAGAGGCTGAAGCAGATCGAGGAACAGACTAAGAAGGCTCAACAAGGTGAGGCTTGGAGTCACCTTGGAGACTGGGTTTTCCCACAGTCTGACTCTATGAACTGGAAACCCTTCTGTCTGAGCTGCAGACTCAGGCCATATATTCCAGATATGACTAAAGAATAGAGGAGTGATGGAGCAAGAGGAAGAGTGCCTAGAACTTTCTGCCAGCTGTGTCCTGGGGTGAAGCATTTCCAGGAAGGAAGTTAGGTGTCCCTTCTTGATCTCTGCACTTTTCACCACCTTTCCCCTACCTTCTTTTCCCAGAACTGGAAGAACAGACCCGCAGGGCTCTGGAACTTGAACAGGAGCGGAAGCGTGCCCAGAGCGAGGCTGAGAAACTGGCCAAAGAGCGTCAAGAAGCTGAAGAGGCCAAGGAGGCCCTGTTGCAGGCCTCCCGGGACCAGAAGAAGACCCAGGAACAACTGGTAAAGCTACAAAATGGGCTGGGATTATGGGACCTTAGTTTTCTCTTCTGTCTGCCTACCTATTCACAGCTACCTCTGCTTGCAGGACTGGTTCTTTCCAGCAGGGTAACTCTCAGCAGGCTTCCAGCAGATAGCTCCTTCAGAAGCAAGCTGAGAAGTCATTTTGCAAATACTCTTCCCTAACCCTTACTTTTATTCTCTTTCTTAGCAATTGGGGATTTGAGCTGATGACTTGACAAAGGAGAGAGGGAGGAAAGTAGTAAAGGGATTCACACTTGATTGACTAGCTACGTGTGTTACAAGCTATACTAGCAACTTTTCCCTTTTCCTTACTTCCTTATTTCCTCTTCCTAATAACCCTATGAGATTAATCCTTGTGGGATAATATGCCCAGAAAAGGAAATTAGGACTCAGAGAGGTTGAAGAGACTCGTCAGAGGTCACACTGTTGTGACTGAGTAAGAATGAGAAGTCATTTCTGCCTCTTTTAAAGGTTTGCTCCCTAAAAGCACACGTAAAACTGTGTGTCTATACATTTTTTAGGGGAGAAGGGTGAGCATCTATTCTTTCATCACAATTTCCAAGGGTTCTGTGACTCAGAAATTAAGAACCTGTGTCCCAAATTCCTTGACGTATGCTCTTCCCCTGTACTGTTTGGAGTGAGAGTGCAAGAACCTAAAACCTAATTCTCAGGGGGAAATGTCCTCTGGGAGATTTGCCCGAAGTGTGAGGGCGTGCATAAGCTTATTCCCTTCTTCAGATCACTTTGTGACACTTGAGTGTCATTCCTATACTTGTCCTGGGAAGAGTCTTAGTGGAGCCCTGAGCATTGTAGGATAACAGGAAAGGGTCTGCCACTTCAGGCAGTGACACAGTGATCTCCAAAGCTTTACTGAGGCCCTAACTGTGCAATTGGCAATACCAAGAGGGAGAGAGGGAGAGAGAGATGAGGAAGAGCCAGAGATGACACGTTGTTTGTCCTCAGGTCTATAGTCTAGGCAGGGAGCTCTGACTTATAAGGAAATAGTTTGGAGTTAATAGGGTGCTATAGTAGATCTGAGAATGAGTGTTCCTCTGGGCTTCCTGGAGGAAGTGTGGTAAAAAGAGCCTCCAAGAGCAGCAAGCAAGTGGAGCAGCAAGTTCCCTGTTAGTTCTCAGGGGATCTGGGGTTGAAGACACCTGGGGCCTGAGGACCAGAAGGCCCACCTCTCATAAGCTTCCAATTGATCCACAGGCCTTGGAAATGGCAGAGCTGACATCTCGGATCTCCCAGCTGGAGATGGCCCGACAGAAAAAGGAGAGTGAGGCTGTGGAATGGCAGCAGAAGGTAAGATACCGTGCCCAGGACAAAGCAGTGTGGGATGGGGTATCATATGCATAGGCTCCAGTTCCTTAGATTCTTTTATTTATTTATTTATTTTTAAAGATAATACCTGGAAGTATCTTTTTTTTTTTTTTTTTTTTTTTTTTCCGGTACGTGGGCCTCTCACTGTTGTGGCCTCTCCCGTTGTGGAACACAGGCTCCGGATGTGCAGGCTCAGCGGCCATGGCTCACGGGCCCAGCCGCTCCATGGCGTGTGGGATCTTCCCAGACCGGGGCACAAACCCATGTCCCCTGCATCGGCAGGCAGACTCTCAACCACTGTGCCACCAGGGAAGCCCCATTATTTTATATTTTATTTAAAAAATTATTTTATTTTTTTTAACATCTTCATTGGCGTATAATTGCTTTACAATGGTGTGTTAGTTTCTGCTGTACAACAAAGTGAATCAGCTGTATATATACATATATCCCCATATCTCCTCCTATTGCATCTCCCTCCCACCATCCCTATCCCACCCCTCTAGGTGGTCACAAAGCACCGAGCTGATCTCCCTGTGCTATGCGGCTGCTTCCCACTAGCTATCTATTTTACATTTGGTAGTGTACATATGTCCACGCCACTCTCTCACTTCTTCTCAGCTTACCGTTCCCTCTCCCTGTGTCCTCAAGTCCATTCTCTACGTCTGTGTCTTTATTCCTATTCTGCCCCTAGGTTCTTCAGAACCATTTCTTTTTATTCCATATATATGTGTTATCATACAGTATTTGTTTTTCTCTTTCTGACTTACTTCACTCTGTATGACAGACTCTAGGTCCATCCACCTCACTGCAAATAACTCAGTTTCATTTCCTTTTATGGCTGAGTAATATTCCATTGTATATATGTGTCGCATCTTCTTTATCCATTCATTGGTCGATGGACACTTAGGTTGCTTCCATGTCCAGGCTATTGTAAATAGTGCTGCAGTGAACATTGTGGTACATGACTCTCTTTGAATTATGGTTTTCTCAGGGTATATGGTTTGCCCAGTAGTGGGATTGCTGGGTCATATGGTAGTTCTATTTAGTTTTTTAGGGAACCTCCATACTGTTCTCCATAGTGGCTGTATCAACTTACATTCCCACCAACAGTGCAAGAGGGTTCCCTTTTCTCCACACCCTCTTCAACATTTATTGTTTGCAGATTTTTTGATGATGGCCATTCTGACCGATGTGAGGATTTGGGTTTCTTCACGCTTCTATCCTTCCTTGACAGTGGGTATCATGGGAGAAGGAGCTCAAGCCTTTCTCAGATACTTCCCAGAATTCTCCAGTACCCCCAGGGAATTTGGTACTAGTAATAGGAATTACTCCTATTATACAGCTGAAGGAACTCAGGATCAGTCAGGCAAAGTGACTTGGCCTACCTGGTGCCTGCTTTCTGCTGGGCCATTCTAGGCACACATAGGGATGCCGCAAGTTAGCCTGGTCTGACTGCCAGACCTTCTCTTCCTCTGTTACTGGGCAGGCTCAGATGGTACAAGAAGACTTGGAGAAGACCCGTGCAGAGCTGAAGACTGCCATGAGCACGCCTCATGTGGCAGAGCCTGCCGAGAATGAGCAGGATGAGCAGGATGAGAACGGTGCAGAGGCCAGCGCTGAACTGCGGGCTGATGCCATGGCCAAGGATCGCAGCGAGGAGGAACGTACCACTGAGGCAGAGAAGAATGAGCGTGTGCAGAAGCACCTGAAGGTATCAAGGCTGACCCAAAGGGTCATGGAGACCATGTGTATTGACTTAGTAGCCCATGGCCTTCCCTAGATCATCGGGGCACGGGAGCAGTAGAGGAGCCTGTCTCAGTGCTCTGTGGGAGCTTGAGCATTTCTCAATGAGAGCTTTAAGGGAGAGCACCTCTCACTTATTTTTTTAATTTTTAATTTTTATTTTTATAAATTTATTTATTTTATCTTTGGCTGTGTCGGGTCTTCATTGCTGCACGTGGGCTTTCTCTAGCTGTGGCACGCGGGCTTAGTTGCTCTGCAGCATGTGGGATCTTCCCGGACCAGGGCTTGAACCCGTGTCCCCTGCATTGTCAGGTGGATTCTTAACCACTGCGCCACCAGGGAAGTCCCAGCTCTCACTTATTAATCAGAGCCTGGACCGTCTCTTCCTTTTTTTTTGTTTTTTTGCTCCATCCTCCACCCATATTCCATTTACCTCATATTCAGAAAATACTTAGTTGTCACAATTCCTACTTGAATCTCTTTGGTGTATTGTTCTACTCTCAGGATTCTGTCATCAGTTGATCTGCTAAGTTGGTGTTCTGGTTTTTTTTTTTTTTTTTATTATTCTTGCCCCACTGCAGTTCTAACAGAGCTGGAAATGGCTCTCAAAAAATGTGTGTGTCTGTGTTTGTGTGTATAAAGAGGGGGGCAGGGGTGGGGGAGTGAGAGAGAAAGGTGGTGGAGAGGGTGGGAGGAAGGTAAGAAGGAAATAAATCAGGAAGTACATCTGGTTAACGAGGGGAGGTAAAATGAGAGGAAGCCATTAACCCCTTATCCCCTTGCACCCTCACAGGCCCTCACTTCAGAGCTGGCCAATGCCCGTGATGAGTCCAAGAAGACTGCTAATGACATGATCCATGCTGAGAACATGCGACTGGGTCGAGACAAGTACAAGACCCTGCGCCAAATCCGGCAGGGCAATACTAAGCAGCGCATTGATGAGTTTGAGTCCATGTAATGGGCACCCAGCCTCTAGGGACCCCTCCTCCCTTCTTCCTTGCCCTCACACTCCTACACTCTTGCCTAACTCACACTGTGCTGGAGCCACTAACTAGAGCAGCCCAGGAGTCATGCCAAGCATTCAGTACAGCCATGGGACCAAACCTAGCCCCTCAGCCCTCACTCACTTCCCTAGGCAGAGAGATGGCCCACTGTGGTGATGATGGGACCCTCTTTTTCTTCTATCCCAGGTGATCTAGCTTTCTAGAAGAGATCACTTTCTCAGCTCAGAGGCACTTCCCACTTGATTTGGGAAATACCCCCACATTTACTGTTGCTTTGCAGGAGTCAAGTGTAGTAGGTTGAAAACTAGCCCCCACCACTGCCTTCCTCTTCATGGTCCTGTGATTTGCAGAATTGGAACATCATAGGGTTTAGAGAAGGAGGCGGAGCCCTGGCTACATGCTCTAGGATGTCAACTGCCCTAGGATTAGGCCTCCCAGTGTCCATCCCTTCTAGAGTTATTTAGGCTTTGTAATGATTGGAGGCTAAAAAGATGTTCACTCATTCTTCTCTCTACCTCCCAGATTGGACCTGTTACAAACTTGGTCCCAGTAAACCTTGTCCCTGAGTTCAGGGACTTAGTTTCTCTTCAGGGTGTTATGGGGGAGACAGTGCCTGCAAGAGGCTTCACCAACATCCTGGAAGGCCGTTGGCCATTCTGTTCAGACAAGATTGGGTAGAGGATCTGCCCCTATGCCTTATGGGAGCCTAGACTTGTTTCAAGTGAGCTCTATGGGCAGAGATATCCCTTATTATTCTGTGTTCCTCTTCCCCTCTTGGGATCTGCCCCTCCCCACTCCAATCCCCAAACCCCCTCCAAGTAGAACAGTAGGGATGGTTACCCCCAAACCCAGCCAGCCCCATCCAGGACTTTTGCTAAAGGGAGGAAATATTCACACGTGGCTTCAGTATTTTACCTGCCAGGGGTCCCAGACTACTTCTCCCTTCAGAGTTGGACCACAGCTCCTGCTTCAGGGCCATTAAGGCCTTGGTTTGGTGAGCCCTAGATCTTGATGTCAGTTGGCTCAATTGGTGAGTGGGTGGAAGAAGCTGAGTATGGTGAGAGAAGCTTGTGGCCTAGATCCTACAGTTTACACCTCTCCAAGGTGGTGATTTGGTCCTGCCTCTGTTTAATAAATCTCTAACCCAGGTCTTGCCACCAACTGTGCTATCCCTTGGAGCTGTAAACCAGAGAGCTGTTAGGGGCTCTGGCCTGGTCCTTTTCACACTCCCACCTCTTTCTTTCAACCCAGGAGCAGCCTCCTCCTCCTCTCTGTCTCATGTGTGTTCTTTTTCTTTCCACCAGTATTATATATTTTAGTGGCATCTAACTAAATATTGATTTCTGTGTTTCTTGCTAATGCACCCTTAGAAGATATTAGTGTTGGGACAGGATCATTTTGGCCTCATTCCCTTACCACCCCCTACACCTAGGAAGCATATACTATATTGTAAAAGAATATTTTGCCAGAAAAATTAATGTAGGAAGCTTTCAGTATTAGTGATATCACCTGTCACTATAGGTCATACAATCCTTTTTTAAGGTTCTTGGTATTTGGTTTTATTGTTCCTTTTTTTGCCTTCTCCTCAGAGTTCATTCCCCTAGGGGCCCTACTGTCCTTCCATGCAGTGCCCCTAGCCCAGAGCCCATGGCTTTGATCCCTCCCTCCCCTTGCCTCCTGCTTGACCTTGCGGAGTCTTATGTGCATTGCTGTGAATTATATTGACACTCTCTTGGTGATACGCCCTATATTGGCTAAATTCAAACCTGGAATTGTGGGGCAATCTAGCTGCCTTAAAGGTAGTACCCCCCCACCCCAGGGAAGCTGGGGAAAAAGGTTAGATTTTATATTCAGTTTTTTTGTGTGTGTATTTTTGGGGTTTTTAAAATTTGTTTTTGGAGGGGTTTATGCTTAACCAATGTTCTATTTCAGTGCCAATAAAATCTAGGAAGACTTCACTGTGACTTGATCTTTCTTTGTGGCATGAGTGGGTGGCTGTAAGATACTTCACTGTAATTTGCACTCTGTGGACCACTTTCCTATCCCTGGTCTCATTTCATTCTCACATCAGTCCTATGGAGAGTGGATATGACTATCCTCGTTTTATAGAGGAGGAAATGGATTTGAAAAAGTAGAATAACTGCCCAAGGGCACAGGACTGTATGACTTAATAGCCTGTGTCCTTTCCGTAGCCCTAGGCCAATTTTTTCTGGTGTAGATGGGCCCTGCATTGACCATATGATGCTCCTGGACTTGTTTGGCATTGGAGCTTTGGGGCTGCTTGTGGGGGGTGGTTTATATCTCTGGACTCCCCCTGGGGTGGTCAGGCCCTATCCTGCCTCTTTTCAGGAAGGCCTCCAGGCTTGCTCACCTACTGTCCTCACTTATTGCAGTGCCAGTGAAGGTCAGAGAAATTACCTTGAGCACTGTTGCAAAAGGTAATAGGGAGTGGAGTATGAAGTAAGAATGGAGAGTAGTATATGTATGTACAAAAGATGTTGTACTTTATGGTTTATAAAACATGGCAATTTTGTAGCCTAGATGTGGTTATCCCAGTTTTACAGGCGAGGAAACTGAGACCCAGATCAGCCTTCCGGGCCGTTTTGGACCTGGCATACTCTCACTTACCACCTCCCTTCTTGGTGAGCCAATACTTGCAAGGAAAAGTAAGTATGTATTCTGTGAGCTTTAAATCCTTACGACAACCCTTTGAGGCAGTGGCTCTCAAACTTGTCTGCATATTAGAATCTTAAAGATTCCAAAGCCTAGACCACATCCTCAGATCAAATTACAATCTCTAGTAGTGGGACACAGGTATCAATGTATTTAATGATTCCAAAGTGTAGGTTTCCAGCAGTTAAGGAAGTGGGGGGAAGCCATCTGAGAAGTAGATCTGGATATATAAGAGAGCAACATGAGAGATCCTTGCAGTGATACTCTGTCTTGACTGTGTCAATATTAATATCTTGGTTGTGATATTATACCATAGTTTACAAGGTATTACCATTGGTGGAAAGTGAATAAAGTATACATGAGATCTCTTTGTATTATTTGTCTTATAACTGCATGTGAATCTACAGTGATCTCAAAAGAAAAAGATTTAATTTTTAAAAGGGGTGGTGGTACTCCTGGGTACATATCCAAGAGTAATTAGTGCTTCTGTCCACCAAAAGACGTAGCAGTACTATTTGCAATAGCTCCAAATCTGAAAACAACACAAATATTCATCAACTAGAGAATGGACAAAACAATAGTATATTCATATAATGGTATATTGCTCAGCAGTAGAAATTAAAGAAAAAACAACTACTGACACTACAGTATGAATGAATCTCACAGGTAATATCTTGTACAGAAAAAAAAAGTAGACACAAAAGAGAACATATAATTCCATTTATGTCAAGTTCTAGAGCAGGCGTGGTTGTCTGGAGCTGGGATGCGAGGGATTGACTGGAAAGTGGCACAAGGAAACCTGAGGTCATGGAAATACAATTGGTTTGGGTGGTGGTTACAGGGTACAAACATGTAAAAATTCATCAAGATGTATATAAATTACAAATCCATAAAAAAGAAAAGATAAAGGGGGGGCTCCCTCACTGCAAAAGTTTGAAAATATCTAGAATAATGGTTCTCAAATTTTACTGTCTATTGGAATCTCTGTGGGCTGCTTAAAACAGATTACTAGACTCCACCTCCAGAGTCTCTGATTCAGTGGGTCTAAAGTGGAACCTGAGAATTTGCATTGATGCTGCTGTTCCAGGGGCCACACTTTGAGAGCCACTGGAGTCCAGACTAGACAAATACTTTCCTGAGGAGAGATAAGAGACTTGTCTAAGGTCACACAAGCAGTCAGGCAGATAGGGGCCTAGAACTTGCTTCCTGACTCTTCGGTAGGCCTTCAAGGCCTAGGTCAGGCCTTCTCTGCCATCCAGGAGTAGTGCTCCATTGCTTGCTTTACTATATCCCTTAATTATAATATCTGATCAGGAAGGGACCAGAGAGATTTCTGGATCTAATCCTTTCTCCCCATTCTGTAGAGTGGGAAACTGAAGCTCAAGGATCCAAGGTACTTGTCCACAGTCACAATGGCAGGACTTAGCCTTGAACTATCTCCTGTATCTGCCCCAGACCTGTACACAGTCTACCATGGGGCACCCTTACTGCCTTAGCTGCTTTGTTTCCAATCTTCTTCCTAAAGATATCCCCCCATCCCACATTTACATATCTGTGCATAGGTGATGTTTCCTGAAGCCTTTAGTCAAGATCTTAAGGAAATAGGCCACACTACTTCTAGATCATTTTTCTAGAGCTGAAATGGAGGGCTCCAAGCCTGTTGCTCTTTGAGAACATCCATTACCTTGCTTAGCTTAGGGAGCATTCATGACTCTTCAGAATTTGACTTGTCTTTTCTTCCACTATTCATCATCGTCTGTCTCCCCCCAGCACTTTACATTCTAGACATAGATCCTTCCCAGCCCCTCAACATCTCAGATTTGCTCATGGCTTTGTAATAATAATTGTAATTATAATTAATGTTTACTAAGTGCTTACTGTATGTTGGACACTCTTCAATGTGCTTTATAGTTCTTCATGTTATTTTCACATCTCTGAGTCAAGGCCAATTATTACAGATGAGGAAACTAAGGCACAGAGAGGATAAATTGTCAAAGGTCACACAGCATGGAGTGACAGAGACAAGATTTAAATATTTCTTGGAGCCTCAAATTCAGAATGTCTAATAAGCAAATATATTCTCTATATTGTCACCCTACTCTGCTTATCCTCATCTGTTCCCCTCTCACTTGGTGGCACCACTATCTACTCATTTTTCCAAAATAAAAACCTGGATATTTTCCTTGACAATTCCCTCTCGTCTTACCATGTCCCTGTTCCCAGTCCTCCTGCCTTTAATACTGTTCCCTAAATAACTTTTTAATGCCACATCTCCTTACTCCTCCTCTGGTGCTGGGACGATTGCCATGGCTTCCTCACTAGATCTCCTGTATACCTTTCTACCCTCTGCTGCCAGCCACCTGCTAGAAACCCCTATACCCTTCTCATCTTCTTTGCTCAGATTCTCCTACCAGGTTGGTCCTGGTCCTTATTTTTGTTCCTTTAATATTCTAAGCTCATTCCAGTATCAAGGCCTTTAACTGTCCCGCTATCTGCAATGCTCTTCCAATGGCTGGCTCCTAATTGTTCAGGTCCCAATTCATGGAGTCCTTCCTTTCCTACCCTATCTAAATTAGTCCCCAACTCCCAACACATACACACCTACAATAAATAAAACATATGACTTCTTATATGACAGATACTGTTCTAAGCTCTTTATATATATTAAATCATACTCATTATGCTTCCATGAGGTAAATACTTTTATTACCTCATTATAGATGAGGAAGGAAACTAAGGCACAGAGAAATTAAACAGCTGTAGAAGGTGTGGCCAAGATGGTGGAGTAGAAAGACCCTGAGCTCACCTCCTCCAATGGACACACCAAAATCAAAACTATTTACAGAGCAACTATCTAAGAGAATTATCTGAAGACTAGCAGAAAATATTTTCTACAACTAAAGATTTTTAAAAGGAACCAAAACAAGATGATTGGGAGGGGCAGGGACATGGTATAGTCAAGGCCCACACCTCCAGGTGTGCAACCCACAAATGGGAAGATAATGACAATTGCATAGGTTCTCCCCAAGGAGCAAGGGGTCTGAACCCCACATCAGGCTTCCCAGCCCAGGAGTCTTGCCCCAGGAAAGCAAACCTTCAGAACATCTGGCTTTGACACCAGCAGGGCTTGCATATCGGAGAGCCAGAGGAAACAGAGACTCTGCTATTAACAATTTTACATGCTCCAAGTCCCAGTGCAGAGGCAGTAATTTGAAGGGAGCCTGGGTCAGACACACTGATGATCTTAGAGAGCCTCCCAGAGAGAGAGAGAGAGAGAGAGAGAGCAATTGAGAATCTCCCTGGGGATGGAGATGCTGGCAGTAGCCATTTTGGGGAACTCATTTTACTGTGAGGACACTCATGCTGGCAAGCACTATTTTGGAGTTCTCCCTTTAATTTAACAAATGCCGGAGGCTTACTCACCACCAGTGGGCCAGCACTAACCCTGAGTCCCCTGGGCCCTGCAGCCAGCTGCACCAGGACCAGCCCTGCCTGCCAGTGAGCCAGTGGGCCAGTGACCATCACATAAGGCAGGGCCTGGCAGTCAACTGGGCTGGTGGCCATCTTCACCTACCAGCACAACCACAGTAGTAGGCCTTGCCACAGAGTAGGGCCCATGCAACCAACATGGAAGTTACCACTAGAGAATATAGCTCTGGTCACCAGAGAAGAGTATGCTTCTGGGCCTCATAGGATGTCTCCTACATAAGGCCACTTCTCCAAGTCAGAAAATGTAACAGACCTACATAATACATAGAAATAAACAGAGAAAATTAGGCAAAATGAAGAGACAGAGTACTATCTTCCAAATGAAAGAACAAGAGGGCTTCCCTGGTGGCGCAGTGGTTGAGAGTCTGCCTGCCGATGCAGGGGACATGGGTTCGTGCCCCGGTCCGGGACGATCCCACACGCCGCGGAGCAGCTGGGCCCGTGAGCCGTAGCCGCTGAGCCTGTGCGTCCAGAGCCTGTGCTCCACAACGGGAGAGGCCACAACAGTGAGAGGCCCGTGTACCACAAAAAAAAAACAAACAAGATATAACCTCAGAAAAAGAAAATAAATGGAGATAAGTAACCTACCCAAAAAGGAGTTCAAGATAACAATCATAAATGCTTAATGAACTTGGGAGAAGAATGAATGAACAGACGGAGAATTTTAACAAATAGAAAATATAGATAGAGAAAGAACCAAACATAGCTGAAGAATACAATAATTGAAATAAAAAATACACTAGAATGAATGAACAGTAGATTATAGGATACAGAAGAATGAATCAGCAAGCTGGAAGGCAAAGTAGTTGAAATTACCGAAGTTGAACAGAAAAAAGAAAAGTGAATTTTAAAAAATTAGGATAGTTTAAGACACCTCAGGGACAAAATAAAGCATACTAATTTTTGCATTATAGGGGTCACAGAAGGAGGGGAGAGAGAGAGAGAGAGAGAGAAGAGAGAGAGAGAGAGAGAGACGAATGTACAGGGAACATATTGGAGACATCATAGCTGAAAACTTACCTAACTTGGGAAAGGAAACAGGCACCCAGGTCTAGAAAGCACAGAGTCCCAAACAGGCTCAACCCAAAGAGGACACCACCAAGACACATTAAAATGGCAAAGAGGGAGGTCAAGATGGTGGAGGAGTAGGAGGATATGGAGTTCATCTCTCCCCACAAATGCAGCAAGAATACATCTACATATGGAACTATTCTCACAGAGCACATGCTGAACACTAGCAGAGGACCTCAGACACCTAAAAGGTCAAGAAATATCCCCACATAACCAGGTAGGCCAAAAGAAAGAAGGGAAAAGGAAGAGGAAAGGAAGTGGGATGGGACCTGCACCCCTGGTTGGGGGAGAACTAAAGAAGAGGAGAAGTTTCTGCATCTGGGGAAGGCCCCTCACTGGTGAGGAGATCAGCTGGGACAGAAGGGGAGCTTTGGGGGCTTGGAGGAGAGCACAGCAACCGGTATGTGGCAGGCAAGACAGAGTAAGACCTACACAGATGGTCTGTGCCATCTAGCTCTGCACACCCTAGGCTGAGATGGGTGTCTGCCAGTGCACAAGGGGGATGGGTGCTGGAACATGGGGTTTGGAGAGCAGACATGGGGAGGGGACTGCTGTTGGCTGTGAAGAGACAGCCTGAGGGGACGGGAGTAAGGAAATCTGCAAACAGGAGTGCTCATGGAAGAAGCCCGGACCACCAGAGAAGCAAAGCACCATTGTTGTGTGAGGTGCAAAGGGTGGGGCCACCATTGCAGCTTCTGCCCTCAGGTGCTGACCCCTGCCTCCATGGGCACTAGGGAGGGGCCCCGCAGGAGTAGGCTTACACGACCGTCGCCTCCTCTGCCCCTCCCCACCTGGGCAACATGCTAGCTCCGATTTCTGCCTCTGCTCCCTCCTTCCTGGGCAGCCCGCTTGCCCCATCGCCTTTGCAGCTCCCTCCCACTTGACAAGCTTGTGTGCTCTGGTAGACTTTGGAGCAGATGCCAGTGGGTGGCCCACATGCAGAGGTGAGACTGAAACCACAGCTGAGTCCCAGAGGTGGTGTGACTAAGGAAGGAGAGCTGAAATCTCTCCTCCCACCAGTGTGAATGGTAGAGTTATAACTCTGCTAAAGGCTTCCTAAATTCAGCACCTGCACAACATCCGAACAGACAAGTGCTCCTGCAGCTGAGATGGGTCTGGCTTTAGCAGATGTGGGATTTGTGGGCATGTACACATGGGGGTTGGGTCAGGCCAGAATTTGAGCTACTTCAATAGCTCCCATAGCAGGTCCAGGTACATGATTACTGCAGTCCTGGGACCTGACCACAGTGATTCTGCACTGGTGGCCTGGTGAAAGAGTGCCTGAGAGACACCAGAGCCAATTGCCAGCATACCCATGGTGAAAGGACTGAGACCAGTCCCAACAACAGTGTACTTTGTGAGCCAGCACAATGGGTGAAAGGAGACACAACAGAGCACACACACAGTTGAACAGCTCCAGAGGAAGAATTCTCAGTGCCTTCTCTCCCAGTGGGAGTGCTCCTATCCCACCTACCTTGCAACGCAGATCAGAAACACAGTAAAGAAACAGAACTGGGGGCCACTACTCCAAAAACTAAGGAGAAGACACTGTCCCTGACAGGACAGTGACAACCACACAGCAAAGGGGAGGCCCCACTCAATATCCAGGGTAGGCTCTGGTCACCAAGACACCAATCAAACACCCTATCAAGGGAAAAATGACCAGCACACACTGAGGAAAGAGGTGGCAGTCATCCATACTAAAAAGAGCCCTTGACCAAAAAAAAAAAAAAAATTAACCCCATGCAGATGCAGGCTACACAGGGACATTTCCTCTTGGAGAGCACACACAAGGCCTCATGTACAGTGGAACCCAGCAAAAAGCAGTACTTCCATAGGAACACAGGTCTAGACCTACCTAGGGGTCTTGGAGCATCTCCTAGAGAGGCGGGGTTAGCTGTATGTAGCTCACTGTGGCGGCAAGGGGATAGGTAGTGGAGGCCCCAGGGAATATTAATCACTGTGAGCTCTCCCAGAGGTACCCACCTCTACACCAAGAGCTGGCCCCACCCAACAGACAGCAGGCTCCAGTGCTGGAACATCTCAGGCCAAACAACCAGCAAGACAGGAACACAGCCCCACCCATCAGCAGACAGGCTGCCTAAAGTTGTATTAAGCTCACAGACACCCCAAAACACAACCCTTGACATTGCCCTGCCAACCACAGGGACAAGACCCAGCTCCACTCACAGGAGGGGAGGCACCAGACCCTCCCACCAGGAAGCCTGCACAAGCCCCTAGACAAATCTCACCCACCAGGGGGCAGACAACAGAGGAAAGAGGATCTACGATTCTGCAGCCTGTGGAAAGGAGACCACAAACACAGTAAGCTAGACAAAATGAGAAGACAGAGAAATATGTTGCAGATGAACAAGCAAGATAAAAACCTATAAGAACAACTAAATGAAGAGGAGATAGGCAAACTACCTGAAAAATAATTCAGAGTAATGATAGTAAAGATGATCCAAGATCTCAGAAAAAGAATGGAGGCACAGATTGAGAAGATAATACAAGAAATGTTTAACAAAGACCTAGAAGAACAAACAAACAGAGATGAACAATAAAATAACTAAAATGAAAAATAAACTAGAAGGAATCAATAGCAGAATAACTGAGGCAGAACGGATATGTGAGCTGGAAGATGGAATGGTGGAAATCACTGCCACAGAAGAGAATTAAAAAAAAAAGAATGAAAAGAAATGAGCACAGTCTCAGAGACCTCTGAGACAACTTTTAATGCACCAACATTCGAATTATAGAGATCCCAGAAGAAGAGAAAGAGAAAGTGTCTCAGAAAATATTTGAACAGACTGTAGTCTAAAACTTCCCTAATATGGAAATAGTCACCGAGATCCAGGAAACCCAGAGTGTCCCATACAGGATAAACCCAAGGAGGAACATGCTGAGACACATAATCAAACAAACAAAAATTAAATACAAAGAAAAAATATTAAAAGCAATAAGGGAAAAGCAACAGACACAATATAAGGGAATCTCCATAAGGCTATCAGCTGATTTTTCAGCAGAAACCCTGAAGACCAGAAGGGAGTGGCATGATATGTTTAAAGTGACGAAAGAGTCTCCTCACACAAGGGTTTCCTTCCGGAGGGGTTGGAGCTGTGGCAGACGGAGGCCTGGGAAGCCCATTCTCTGCCGCCTCCTTCTCTTCCTGAGGGCTCCCCGGTCCTCTTGCCCTCCAACACTACCCAGATACATCAGAAATACATCTACAAGTGGAACAACTCCTACAGAACACCGACTGAACGCTGACAGAAGTCCTCAGAACTCCCAAAAGGCAAGAAAGCCCCCACGTACCTGGGTAGGACAAAAGAACAAAGAATAAACACAGACAAAAGAATAGGGATGGGACCTGCACCAGTGGGAGGGAGCCGTGAAGGAGGAAAGGTTTCCACACACTAGGAAGCCCCTTCATGGGCGGAGACTGCGGGTGGCAGAGGGGGGAAGCTACGGAGCCGTGGAGGAGAGTGCAGCCACCAGGGTGTGGAGGGCAAAGTGGAGAGATTCCCGCACAGAGGATCAGTGGACCAGCACTACCAGCCCGAGAGGCTTGTCTGCTCACCCACCGGAATGGGCTGGGGCTGGGAGCTGAGGCTCGGGCTTTGGTCAGAGTGCAGGGAGAGGACTGGGGTTGGCAGCGTGAACATAGCCTGAAGGGGTTAGTGCACCACGGCTAGCCGGGAGGGAGTTCGGGAAAAGTCTGGACCTGCCGAAGAGGCAAGAGACTTTTTCTTCCCTCTTTGTTTCCTGGTGGGTGAGGACAGGGGATTAAGAGCGCTGCTTAAAGGAGCTCCAGAGACGGGTGTGAGTCGTGGCTAACAGCACGGACCACAGAGACGACCATGAGATGCTAAGGCTGCTGCTGCCGCCACCAAGAAGCCTCTGTGCGAGCACAGGTCACTCTCCACACCTCCCTTCCGGGGAGCCTGTGCAGCCCGCCACTGCCAGGGTCCCGGTATCCAGGGACAACTTCCTTGGGAGAACGCACGGCTCGCCTCAGGCTGGTGCAACATCCTGCTGGCCTCTGCGGCCGCAGGCTCAACCCGCATCTGCACCCCTCCCTCCCCCCAGACTGAGTGAGCCAGAGCCCCCGAATCAGCTGCTTCTTTAACCCCTTCCTGTCTGAGCGAAGAACAGACGCCCTCTGATGACCTACACGCAGAAGCGGGGTCAAATCCAAAGGTGAGCTCTGGGAACTGTCTGAACAAAGAAGAGAAAGAGAAATCCCTCCCAGCAGCCTCAGGAGCAGCAGATTAAATCTCCACAATCAACTTGATGTACCCTGCATCTGTGGAATACCTGAATAGACAACGAATCATACCAAATTGAGTAGGTGGACTTTGAGAGCAAGATTTATGATCTTTTCCCCTTTTCCTCTTTCTGTGAGAGTGTATGTGTATGCTTCTGTGTGAGATTTTGTCTGTATAGCTTTGCTTTCACCATTTGTCCTAGGGTTCTATCCATCCATTTTTGTGGGTTTTTTTTTCTTTTAAAAAATTTTTTTCTTAATAATTATTTTTTATTTTAATAACTTTATTTTATCCTCTTTCTTTCGTTCTTTCTTTCTTTCTTTCTCATTTTTCTCCCTTTTATTGTGAGTGGTGTGGATGAAAGTCTCTTGGTGCTCCAGCCAGGAGTCAGTGCTGTGCCTCTGAGGTCGAGAGCCAACTTCAGGACACTGGTCCACAAGAGACCTCCCAGCTCCACATAATATCAAACAGTGAAAATCTCCCAGAGATCTCCATCACAAAACCAGCACACAGCTTCACTCAACGACCAGCAAGCTACAGTGCTGGACACCCTATGCCAAACAACTAGAAAGACAGGAACACAACCCCACCCATTAGCAGAGAGGCTGCCTAAAATCATAATAAGTCCACAGATACCCCTAAACATACCACCAGATGTGGATCTGCCCACCAGAAAGACAAGATCCAGTCTCATCCATCAGAACACAGGCACTAGTCCCCTCCACCAGGAAGCCTACACAACCCACTGAACCAACCTGAGCCACTGGGGACAGACACCAAAAACAACGGGAACTACGAACCTGCAGCCTGCAGAAAGGAGACCTCAAACACAGTACGATAAGCAACATGAGAAGACAGAAAAACACACAGCAGATGAAGGAGCAAGATAAAAACCCACAAAACCTAACAAATGAAGAGGAAATAGGCAGTCTACCTGAAAAAGAATTCAGAAAAATGATAGTAAAGATGATCCAAAATCTTGGAAATAGAATAGACAAAATGCAAGAAACATTTTACAAGCACCTAGAAGAACTAAAGATGAAACAAGCAATGATGAACAGCACAATAAATGAAATGAAAAATACTCTAGATGGGATCAATAGTAGAATAACTGAGGCAGAAAAACGGATAAGTGACCTGGAAGATAAAATAGTGGAAATAACTACTGCAGAGCAGAATAAAGAAAAAAGAATGAAAAGAACCGAGGACAGTCTCAGAGACATCTGGGACAACATTAAACGCACCAACATTCGAATTATAGGGGTTCCAGAAGAAGAAGAGAAAAAGAAAGGGACTGAGAAAATATTTGAAGAGATTATAGTTGAAAATTTCCCTAATATGGGAAAGGAAATAGTTAACTAAGTCCAGGAAGCACAGAGAGTTCCATACAGGATAAATCAAAGGAGAAACATGCCAAGACACATACTAATCAAACTGTCAAAAATTAAATACAAAGAAAACATATTAAAAGCAGCAAGGGAAAAACAACAAATAACACACAAAGGAATCCCCATAAGGTTAACAACTGATCTTTCAGCAGAAACTCTGCCAACCAGAAGGGACTGGCAGGACATATTTAAAGTGATGAAGGAGAGAAAACTACAACCAAGATTACTCTACTCAGCAAGAATCTCATTCAGATTTGATGGAGAAATTAAAACCTTTACAGACAAGCAAAAGCTGAGAGAGTTCAGCACCACCAAACCAGCTTTACAACAAATGCTAAAGGAACTTCTCTAGGCAAGAAACACAAGAGAAGGAAAAGACCTTCAATAACAAATCCAAAACAATTAGGAAAATGGAAATAGGAACATACATATCGATAATTACCTTAACTGTAAATGGCTTAAATGCTCCCACCAAAAGACACAGACTGGCTGAATGGATACAAAAAGAAGATTCATATATATGCTGTCTACAAGAGACCAACTTAAGACTTAGAGACACATACAGACTGAAAGTAAGGGGATGGAAAAAGATATTCCATGCAAATGGAAACCACAAGAAAGCTGGAATAGCAATTCTCATATCAGACAAAATAGACTTTAAAATAAAGACTATTAGAAGAGACAAAGAAGGACACTACATAATGATAAAGGGATCGATCCAAGAAGAAGACATAAAAGTTGTAAATATTTATGCACCAAACATAGGAGCACCATAATACATCAGGCAAATACTAACAGCCATAAAAGGGGAAATCAACAGTAACACATTCATAGTAGGGGACTTTAACACCTCACTTTCACCAATTGACAGATCATCCAAAATGAAAATAAATAAGGAAACACAAGCTTTAAATGTATATTAAATGAGATGGACTTAATTGATATTTATAGGACATTCCACCCAAAAACAACAGAATACACATTTTTCTCAAGTGCTCATGGAACATTCTCCAGGATAGATCATATCTTGGGTCATAAATCAAGCCTTGGTAAATATAAGAAAATTGAAATTGTATCAAGTATCTTTTCTGACCACAACGCTCTGAGACTAGATATCAATTAGAGGAAAGGATCTGTAAAAATACAAACACATGGAGGCTAAACCATACACTACTTAATAACGAAGTGATCACTGAAGAAATCAAAGAGGAAATAAAAAAATACCTAGAAACAAATGACAATGGAGACACGACGACCCAAAACCTATGGGATGCAGGAAAAGCAGTTCTAAGAGGGGAGTTTATAGCAATACAATCATACCTTAAGAAACAGGAATCTCGAATAAACAACATAATCTTGCACCTCAAGCAATTAGAGAAAGAAGAAAAAAACGCCCCAAACTTAGCAAAAGGAAAGAAATCATAAAGATAAGAAATAAATGAAAAAGATTTGAAGGAAACAATAGCAAAGATCAATAAAACTAAAAGCTGGTTCTTTGAGAAAATAAACAAAATTGATAAACCATTAGCCAGAATCACCAAGAGAAAAAGGAAGAAGACTCAAATCAATAGAATTAGAAATGAAAAAGGAGCAGTAAGAACTGACACTGCAGAAATACAAAAGATCATGAGAGATTACTACAAGCAACTCTATGCCAATAAAATGGACAACCTGGAAGAAATGAACAAATTTTTAGAAATGCACAAACTGCCAGGACTGAATCATGAAGAAATAGAAAATATGAACAACCAATCACAAGCACTGAACTTGAGAATGTGATTAGAAATCTTCCAACAAACAAAAGCCCAGGATCATAGAGATTCACAGGAGAAATCTATCAAACATTTAGAGAAGAGCTAACACCTATCCTTCCCAAACTCTTCCAAAATATAGCAGAGGGAGGAACACTCCCAAACTCATTCTATGAGGCCACCATCACCCTGATACCAAAACAAAGCAAGGATGTCACAAAGAGTGAAAACTACAGGCCAATATCACTGATGAACATAGATGCAAAAATCTTAAAAAAAAATAGTTGCAAACAGAATCCAACAGCACATTGAAAGGATCATACACCATGATCAAATGGGGTTTATTCCAGGAATGCAAGGATTCTTCAATATATGCAAATCAATCAACCATATTAACACCATATTAACAAATTAAAGGAGAAAGACCATATGATCATCTCAACAGATGCAGAGAAAGCTTTCAACAAAATTCAACACCGATTTATGATAAAAGCCCTGCAGAAGTAGGCATAGAGGGAACTTTCCTCAACATACTAAAGGCCATATATGACAAACCCACAGCCAACATCGTCCTCAACGATGAACAACTGAAAACATTTCCACTAAGATAAGGACCAAGACAAGGTTTTCCACTCTCACCACTTGTATTCAACATAGTTTTGGAAGTTTTAGCCACAGCAACAAGAGAAGAAAAGGAAATAAAGGAATCCATATTGGAAAAGAAGATGCAAGGCTGTCATTGTTTGCAGATGACATGATACTATACATAGAGAATCCTAAAGGTGCTACCAGAAAACTACTAGAGCTAATTAGTGCATTTGGTAAAATAGCAGGCTACAAAATTAATGCACAGAAATCTCTGGCATTCCTATACAGTAATGGTGAAAAAATTGGAAAGTGAAATCAAGAAAACACCCCCATTTACCAATGCAACAAAAAGAATAAAATATCTAGGAATAAACCTACCTAAGGAGACAAAAGACCTGTATGCAGAAAATTATAAGACACTGATGAAAAAAATTAAAGATGATACAAATAGATGGAGAGATATACCACGTTCTTGGATTGGAAGAATCAACATTGTGAAAATGACTCTACTACCCAAAGCAATCTACAGATTCAATGCAATCCCTATCAGACTACCACTGGCATTTTTCACAGAAGTAGAACAAAAAATTTCACAGTTTCTATGGAAACACAAGTGACCCTGAATAGCCAAGGCAACCTTGAGAACGAAAAACAGTGCTGGAGGAATCAGGCTCCCTGACTTCAGACTATACTGCAAATTCACAGTAATCAAGACAGTATGGTCCTGGCACAAAAACAGAAAGATAGATCAATGGAAAAGGATAGAAAGCCCAGAGATAAAGCCCCGCACATATGGTCACCTTATCTTTGATAAAGGAGGCAGGAATGTACAATGGAGAAAGGACAGCCTCTTCAATAAGTGGTGCTGGGAAAACTGGACAGATACATGTAAAAGTATGAGATTAGAATGCTCCCTAACACCATACACAAAAATAAGCTGAAAATGGATTAAAGACCTAAATGTTAGGCCAGAAACTATCAAACTCTTGGAAGAAAATATAGGCAGCACACTCTATGACATAAGTCACAGCAAGATCATTTTTGACCCACCTCCTAGAGAAATGGAAATAAAACTAAAAATAAACAAATGGGACCTAATGAAACTTAAAAGCTTTTGTACAGCAAAGGAAACCATAAACAAGATTAAAAGACAACCCTCAGAATGGGAGAAAATATTTACAAATGAAGCAACTGAAAAAGGAGTAATCTCCAAAATTTATAAGCAGCTCATTGCAGCTCAATAATAAAAAAATAAACAACCCAGTCCAAAAATGGGCAGAAGACCTAAATAGACATTTCTCCAAAGAAGATAATACAGACTGCCAACAAACACATGAAAGAATGCTCAACATCATTAATCATTAGACAAATGCAAATGAAAACTACAATGAGATATCATCTTACACCAGTCAGAATGGCCATGATCAAAATATCTAGAAACAATAAATGCTAGAGAGGGTGTGGAGAAAAGGGAACACTCTTGCACTGCTGGTGGCAATGTGAATTGGTACAGCCGCTATGGAGAACAGTATGGATGTTCCTTAAAAAACTACAATTAGAACTACCATGTGACCCAGCAATCCCACTACTGGGTATACACCCTGAGAAAACCATAATCCCAAAAGAGTCATGTACCAAAATATTCATTGCAGCTGTATTTACAATAGCCAGGAGATGGAAAGAACCTAAGTGTCCATCATCGGATGAATGGATAAAGAAGATGTGGCACTTATATACAATGGAATATTACTCAGCCATAAAAAGAAACGAAATTGAGCTATTTGTAATGAGGTGGATAGACCTAGAGTCTGTCATACAGAGTGAAGTAAGTCAGAAAGAGAAAGACAAATACCGTATGCTAACACATATATATGGAATTTAAGAAAAAAAATGTCATGAAGAACCTAGGGGTAAGACAGGAATAAAGACACAGACCTACTAGAGAATAGACTTGAGGATATGGGGTGGGAGAAGGGTAAGCTGTGACAAAGTGAGAGAGTGGCATGGGCATATATACACTACGAAACGTAAAATAGTAAGCCAATGGGAAACAGCCGCATAGCACAGGGAGATCAGCTCGGTGCCTTTTGACCACCTGGATAGGTTGGATAGGGAGGGTGGGAGGGAGGGAGTTGCAAGAGGGAGGAGATATGGGAACATATGCATATGTATAACTGATTCACTTTGTTATAAAGCAGAAACTAACACACCATTGTAAAGCAATTATACTCTGATAAAGATGTAAAAAAAAAAAGTGATGAAAGAGAAAAATGTACAACCAAGAGTACTCTACCCAGCAAGGCTCTCATTCAGATTCGATGGAGAAGTCAAAAGCTTTACAGACAAAAAAAAGCTAAGAGAATTCTGCACATCCAGTCCAGCTTTACAACAAATGCTAAAGGAACCTCTCTAGCAAGGGGAAAAAAAGAGGCCACAACTGTAAACTAGAAAACCACAAGTGGGAAAGCTCACTGGTAAAAGCAAACATACAGGAAATGCAGGAAACCATCCATACACAAATATGATATCAAAACGAGCAAGCATGAGAAGTGGAGAGTACAAAGGCAGAATATGGGAATTGCATTTGAAATTAAGAGACCAGCAACTTAAAACAACCTTGTACATGTATAGACTGCTATATCAAAACTTCATAGGAAAAGCAACCCAAAAACTACAATAAATACACACACAAAAATAAAAGCAACCCAAATACAAAAAGATGATCCTCAAACCACAAGAGAAGAGAACAAAAGAGGAAGGGAAGAAAAAAGACCTACAAAACTAAAGCCAAAACAATTAGAAAATGGAAATAGGAACTTACATATTGATAGTTACCTTAAATGTAAATGGATTAAATGCTCCAAACAAAAGACACAGACTAGTTGAATGGATACAAAAACAAGACCCATATATATGCTGTCTACAAGAGACCGCATCAGACCTAGGGACACATCCAGACTGAAAGTGAGTAGATGGAAAAAGATATTCCATGCAAATAGAAGTCAAAAGAAAGCTGGAGTAGCAATACTCACATTAGACAAAATAAACTTTAAAATAAAGACTGATACAAGAGACAAGGAAGGACACTACATAATGATCAAGGGGTCAATCCAAGAAGAAGATATAACAATTGTAAATATATATGTACACAACATGGGAACACCTCAATATATAAGGCAAATGCTAACAGCCATAAAAGGGGAAATCAAAAGTAACACAATAATAGTGGGGGAGTTTAACACCCCACTGAAACAAATGGACAGATCATTCAGACTGAAAATTAAAGAGGAAACACAAGCCTTAAATGACATATTAGACCATATAGACTTAATTGATATTTATAGCACATTCCATCAAAAGCACAGAATATACTTTCATCTCAAGCGCACACAGAACATTCTTCAGGATAGATCACATATTGGGTAACAAATCAAGCCTCGGTAAATTAAAAAATATTGAAATCATATCAAGCATCTTTTCTGACCACAATATTATGAGATTAGAAATCAATTACAGGGAAAAACATTGTAAAGAACACAAACACATGGAGGCTAAATAATATGTTACTGAACAACTACTGGGTCACTGAAGAAATCAAAGAGGAAATAAAAACAATACCAAGAGACAAGTGACAACGAAAACACAACGAACGAAAATGTATGGGAAACTGCAAAAGCAGTTCTAAGAGGGAAGTTTATAGCAGTACAGTCTTACCTGAGGAAATAAGTAAAATCTCAAATAAACAAGTTAACCTTACACCTAGAGCAACTGGAGAAAGAAGAACAAGCAAAACCTAAAGTTAGTAGAAGAAAAACATCATCAAGATCAGAGCAGAAATAAACAAAACAGAGATGAAGAAAACAGTAGCAAAGATAAATGACTAAAAGGTGTTTTTTTTGTGATGATAAATAAAATTGATAAGCCTTAACTAGACTCATGAAGAAAAAAAGGGAGAGGACTCAAATGAATAAAATTAGAAATGAAAAATAAGTTACAACTGTCACCACAGAAATACAAAGGATCGTGAGAGACTACTACAAGCAACTGTATGATAATAAAATGGACAACATAGAAGAAAGGACAAATTCTTAGAAAGGTCCTACCTTCCAAGGCTGAACTAGGAAGAAATTGAATATATGAACACACCAATCATGTATACTGAAATTGAAACTGTGATTAAAATTCTTCCAACAAACAAAAGTCCAGGACCAGATGGCTTCACAGTTGAATTCTACCAAACATTTAGAGTAGGGTTAACCCGTATCCTTCTGAAAGTCTTCTAAAAAATTTCAGAGTAAGGAACACTTCCAAGCTCATTATACAAGGCCACCATCACCCTGATACCAAAACCAGACAAAGATATCACAAAAAAAGAAAATTACATGCCAATATCACTGATGAACATTGATGCAAAAATCCTAGTAAACCAAATCCAACAACATATTAAAAGGATTATACACCATGATCAGCTGGGAACTATCTGAGGGATGCAAGGATTCTTTAATATGGGCAAATCAATCAATGTATACTATACTTAAGAAACTTGGCTGTTCTTTTCCTATTCATGATTTCTGTACTTATTTCCTTTCTATTCTTTAGGATTTGTTACTATCACTTTTGATGGATGTTAGTCTCAGCTGAGGACCCTTTGGAAAAAGGTCTGTGCCACGTGTGAGGGACCATCCAACTTTGGAGGAATCAATCCCACCCCAAATATGTTGGTTCAGAATATTCAAGGGAGATGTCTGGCAATCTGTAATTGAAAGAACTCCCACTCCAAGTGATTGCAAATATTAGATAAGTTTTGGAATTTATGCCTAAAAGAAGATATTTTGAGAGGGAAAATGTACACAAGTTGTCTGCCCCATGATCTACGTCCCTAATTGTGCAGTTCCCCAGTCAGCACCTAGCCCAGAGCCCCGTATCCACTCTCTGGTCTGACTGATGCCCTGCTCTCAGCCTGTATGTCTGGAGGGAAAGAAATCATCTGTCTTCCTGGCAAATGACCTTTTTTATTACCCATCTCATTCAATACCAAGCATCCCAAAGGAGCATGACCATGAGGAACATATTCATAACACCTGAGACATAGAAAATGTCAGTGGTCTACAAGATCTTTAATATCATGTGGCCCAACACCTTTGCTTCCACTTTCCCCAAACCAACCCAACTCAAACCCCATTATACAGATGAGGAAGAGGAAGCTGAGAGGAGAAGTGATTTGACCAAAGTCACATCCTAAATTACTTGCTTCTACTCAACATCGCTAATTATTAGAGAAATGAAAATCAAAACTACAATGAGGTATCACCTCACACCAGTCAGAATGGCCACCATTAAAATGTCTACAAATAATAAATGCTGGAGAGGGTGTGGAGAAAAGGGAGCCCTCCTACACTGTTGGTGGGAATGTAAATTGGTGCATCCACTATGGAAAACAGTATGGAGGTTCCTTAAAAAACTGAAAAGTTGCCTTGATCCAGCAATCCCACTCCTGGGCATATATTCAGAGAAAACTCTAATTCAAAAAGATACATGTACCCCAATATTCATAGCAGCACAATTTACAAAAACCAAGACATGGAAGCAACATAAATGTCCATCAACAGATGAATGGATAAAGAAGATGCTATATATATATATATATATATATATATATATATATATATATATATAATACACACACACACACACACACAATGGAATACTACTCAGCCATAAACAAAAATTAAATAATGCCATTTGCTGCAACATGAAAGGACCTAGAGATCATCATGCTGGTGAAGTAAGTCAGACAGAGAAAGACAAATACCATGTGATATCACTTATATGTGGAATCTAAAATGTGATACAAATGAACTTATTTGCAAAATAGAAACAGACTCACAGACACAGAAAACAAATTTCTGGTTACCAAGGGGGAAAGAGTGTGGGGGAGGGATAAATTGGGAGTTTGAGATTAGCAGATAAAAACTACTATATATAAAATAGATAAACAACAAGGTCCTACTGTATAGCACAGGGAACTATATTAAATATCTTGTAATAAACTATAATGGAAATGAATATGAAAAAGAATATTATATATACACATATGTATACAGATATATATGTATACATATATATGTAACTAAATCACTTTAATTACACCAGAAACTAACACAGCATTGTAAATCAACTATACTTCAAAAAAAATACTTGCATCTAGTGGTCAGAGTGTCCACTTTTTATGCCAGTTTCTAATTGACCATTGCCTGTTTGGGCTGGAAAAATCAAGCAGTTCTGGGTGTCAGTTCCAGCACTTGTACGTACTAACTGTGTACTCTTGGAGAGGTTATTTCATCTCTCAGATCCTCCATTTCCTCCTCCGTAAGATGGAGGACCAATAATAATCCTAACCACACGAACTACCCAGTATATAGTAGGTGCTTTAGAAGCATTATTATTACTCTTTTTGGTCCCCTTTCCCTTCCCTAAAACACACAGGATGGTGAATGTCCATTAAAGACCATTAATGGTGATGGCCATTAAAGGCTCACACCTTCCTAGTCCCTCTCACACTCAAATTCCCAACTTTCCTCCTTTTGCCCTTTGAAATTTGAGAATTTCAGCCTTACTGAAGTCCAAGCAAGCTGTTCGGAGCTAGAGGGCTGAGAGTGATGTTCGCCTATCCCCTGAGTAGATTCAGTAAAACTTCAAATCTGATACTACCACCACAGTTTAATTCATCTTCCCAAGACAGGGATCTAGATAATGGGATGAAGGGATGTGGAAGGAGTGTTGGGACAGGGCAAGAAGGAGGGGCTAAGGAAGAGAACAGGTGATTGGCAATTACAGTTCCCCACACGGGACTGCAGTAGTTGATGTATGTCAGGGAATAATTTTTACAAAGAAAGGAAGGGAGAGAGGGAAGGAGAAAGGAAGGAAGATGGAAGGAAGGAAAGAAAGAAGGAAGATGGAAGATAGGAAGGAAGGAAAGGGGGAAACTGAATGCAAACAGAAGCTGGGTATGATACTCACAGTGTTAGGCTGTCCAGCAACCAAAGAAAGCTGGGATCTTCAGTGAGGAAGGGATCATCAGAAATTAGACCTTTCTCCTGTTGGGAGAAAAGATTATACTAGCGCCAAGCCAGGCAGAGCACATGGCTTCTGATTATCAAGGATGTCACTGTCTCTTTCTTCTTCCCTCTCCCTAACCCATTGCAATAATAGAAAACCCTGAGTTACCAGGAAGTTCTTCCTTAAGTACAGTTTAAATTCTTCTTGTGGCAGGAGCAGTTAGTTTCTGTCCCCATTAAGACCTTATGTTTGGAGCATGTATTATAGTTGAAAACTGTTTTCACCTCTATTATATCCATGATAGTCTCCACAACCCAATAAAGTTAGTACCATTATTCTATATGGTAGCTGAGGAAACTGAAACCCAAAGAGATTAGGGTCCCACCTTATCTGGTGTGGCATCAGGGTCAAGTTTGGCGTTTTTTGTTTGTTTTGTTTTGTGTTTTGTTTTGATATTTTCGTTTTGCTCTCCTTCCCTCTCTAGGCAGGTATGGGTCATTTGCTCCTGAGGAAAGGTGGTAGATGCTCCAAAAAGAGGCTATTGAATTTTTTCTTGTGGGATGATATTTTGTCACTCCTAAGGCTTGGAAAAATTTCTCTTTCTCCTGGGTTGAGGGGTATACCTTCCTTAAAGTAACATTCCATCCTCAGATACGCCTTGAGTCTCAAAACTTACCTTGGACTCATTAAATACCACTTGTTATAATATTGATGATGGTAATAATGCACTAGTAAATGCACTAGGCACTTACTTAGATTAACTCATGTCACCCTCTCCTCAGCCCTGTGAAGTCGTATCATTATTATTTCCATTTTACAGCTAAGGACACTGAGTCACAGAAAGGTCAAGTAGCTGGAGTGGAGTGTAGGGCAGTAGGACTGGCCTTGGTCTTAGATTCTTATAGAAAGGGCTAAGAAAGGGCAAGATGTGGGAAAAAGGAAGCAAACCTTGGCTGAATGTTGATATGATTAGTTCCTTGCTCTCAGCAAGCCACTTAGGCTTAGGGCATTGTGTTCATTGATAGCAGGGAGAACCTTACATTGGGCTACATCTATAGTTCTTTCTCTGACCACACCCCTCCCTATCACCCACCATCCCTATAACAGTGAATCTGAGATTATCATAGGGTTTTAAGGCTACTGAGCTCTGCTCTAGGTTTGGGGATACCAGTCTAGGAATGCTCCCTGTAGACTTAGAGTTCTCTCTAAGTGGCCACCTTCAGTCTTTGCACCCTGGAATATTTCCAGGAAACCTATCCTTAAATGAGATACTGCCCCTCATCAGCACTTCCCATTCTGAAGTAAGGAAACAGTGACAGAATTAACACTAGGACCAAGGCCTTTCTTTCAGAGGCTCCTTAAGAACAGAGAGACATACTTTTTTATTAGCCTGTTTCTCTGAAACTTGGAGATCTCTAGAGAATGCAGAGCTACCCATCTAAAACTCTATCTCTTTGCAAAGATTTTACCAGGCAGTCCAGCACCATGCCTGGCACAGGTGTTCACCTAAGTCTGCTGAATAGTACCAAGCTGAATTTGGAACAGGGCACCAAGGGCAATGGGGCATTTGCCCATGGTAGATGAAGGTAGATCTCGGACCCTCTTTCCCATGGCCTGATCCCTTGGGAGTTGTGGAAATGAAGGTATATTAGTTGGTTGGTTTAGAAAGTGACCTTAGAGGGAAGAAAGAATCATTGAAGATGTGGTCCAAGGTCACTGAACAAACAGGTGGTATCATTGAAGGGGTGAGCAGCTGAGGAAATGTTAATAGGAATGTTTAGGTGTCTTCAGACAGGCATAGGAACCAACACGTAAGATCCTCAATAGGGCCTATGGAGAATAAAGCGTGCCAACAGGCCTTATGTAGTCTGAGGAAGTAGGGGATACTTTTGAAGATTTCACATGATGAAAATAAGAAGACTTTTATTTTAAAGCTTAGAATAAACAGAGCAGGAATTTTTCTCTGTTTTGTTTGCTGCTATATCCCCAGCACCTAGAACTTGGCTCATAGTAGGTGCTCAGTAAGCATTTTTAAAATCAATTAATGAATTTACAGATACGGCAACTGAAACAGATTTATCCAAAGTCACACAGTGGCAGAATTGGCGGGTTGGTGGTTAGGAGACCCCAGGCCTCCACTATACTAACCTATAGGTCCTTTCAAGTCCACCTCGATAACCTGACACAATTCATCTTCCCTCAAGAAAAAATAAAATATACCTTTTTTGTTTCTTTGGTATAAAAATGATGCATGCTTATTTTGAAAAATACAAAAAAGAAGAAAATTACTTAGTATACCAGCTCTCAAACACAATCGCGGTAAATACATTGCTGGATTCTCTTTCCAGTAATTTCTTTTCTACATATAGGTCTTTGTTTCACAGGTCAATCTTATATTTCCCTATTCAAAAAATCCCATGCTCCAATCAAACTGCAACACTCATTTTTTCACTGTGTCTTCTATTTTCCCATTTCTACCCTTTCACCCGTGGGATTCCTTCAATCTGTTACATTTCTGTGTGTCTTTATTCTACCTATCTTTCAAAATCCTTATTAAATGCTAAATTTTCCATGGCACAACTTGATTTTTTCTTTCTTATGGTATTGATTAAATACATTTTATTTCATACTCTGTAATGAGCCTTCCTCACTTCATGTCCTACCCCACCAAGTGTGAGCAACTTAAAGATTAGTCCCATATCTGACTCCACTCTTTCTCCCCCAACAGCATAGCCTATCACTATGTCTGCCATAGAGTATGTGCTCTGTAAAGACTGAATTGATTCAACCATGGTTTAATAAATTTATTGGACACAGATTATGTGCCAGGCACTGTGTTAAGCACTTTACATGCACTAACTCATTGCGAAAACACAATATTCCTACGGGTAAGTACTATTATTAGTTCTGCTTTAGAGATGTGAAAACAGAATGACAGAGGCTAAGTAATTTTTCCAAGGACATACCACAGTATAATATGATTCAAATCCAGGCTATTTGACATCAGGATGCATACTCTTAACTGTTATGCTCTGTTGCCTCTGAAAATCAGGGACAGAAAATGATGGGATGGAAGCAAGGAAATAGTTCAGGCACAGAAGGATACAGGAAGTGGCAGGGTAAACACAAAACACCTTCATGCAACATCAGTTTTACTTACAGATTTGGCCTGGGGGGAGTAAACAATTTAAATAGTGTTGCTTTTATCTTAAAACAAACATGGCTATATCAAAGAAAACAAAACTTGCATAAATATTTGATACATAACATAACATTTCAAAGAAAATTTGGCTTGTAGTTAGCTGTTTTGGGTTGCATCCCTAGCACACCCCAGAAAGACAGAATATTCCCCCCAACTTCCTGGAGTATATGAGAAACACTGGCTCAGAGGGCCATGACAAGAGTGATGGTGGATGTCAGTGGTGAAAAGCATGGGTGAAGTAATAGTTGGAATGCTAGTGGGCTGGAATGGTAGCAATTATGTTGACACTTTGGGTAGCAGCGATGACAGTCCTGACAATGGTGATGATGCCAGTGGTGACACATGAGATGAGAGCGGTGAAGATGAACAGTGCTGATCATAGTAGCTATGGTGATTACTTAATCATGGCCCAGCTTCTTGCCAAACTCTGGGCCACCTCCAGAATCAAATTGAATTAGAAGTGTTTATTTGCTCTCTCACCACGCCCCCCATCCAAATTTCAGGACCCCATTTAGGAAGCCTTAGCCATTTTGCAAACTCCTGCTATTTCCCATGAATGCATGATCAGGACTCCATGAAGTTCCCTCTATCTGAGCTACCTGCCCCCTCCTCCCACCTCATTTATACATGCAGCTTCTTTATCTTTCAGGACTCAGCTCTAGAATGTCCTCATACAGCCCCTCCTAGCCAGGTAGACTCAAGTACTCCTGCACCTGTGCTCCCATAGCACCCTCTATTTGAGCATTTGTCACACATTGGATTTGAGAGTCATTTTCCACTTAAGATGTTGCCTTCCATCAGCCTTGGGATGTGGAAGAGGATGAGGGTAAATCAATAAGAGATTAGTTTTCTCACTGTAAGACTGCAGTTTGGCCCAAAGTCACTGAACAGCCAGGTGTTTATTTTGAAGACTCAGAATCTTATGGGATGGCTTAGAGTTCTTTGAGAGGTAGGTTGATAGATTTGGATGACTTTTAATGGACCATTTCAACTCAAGAGATTGTAGCAGTCATGCCTACCCTGGGATGTTCATTCATTCATTTATTCAACACATATTTATTGAACCTTCAGTAAAATATAAGGCTGTGCTGACTGGCTCCTGAAGACACAAAAGGAGATAGTCTACTCCTCCCTAGCACCTGCCCATGTGTCAGTCAACAGACACTTATTGAATGCTCACATGATGTCAAGGCATTAGCTTTTTTCTATATGGCACCAAGGGATAGAATTTAAAGCTGCAGGAAACAGCTTAATACAAGGAAATACTTTCTAACCATTAGAACTGGTTATAGTTAGAACAAGCTGCCTCAGGGAGAAAACAGTTACCCATCATTGGAGGTGTTTCAAACAGGAGCTGGAGTCTTGAAGTAAATATCTAAGATCCATTTGACCTCTGTTCTTCTGTCCCTAGAAAGAGCTCTAAGTCCCTCCTGTCTGTATCTTCATTGCCACTCTCAAATACAAGTTGGTCACTGGAGAATCATCTACCTTAGATTCTTCTTTTATTTGTTGTTCTCTTATTCCTTTATTTCCTATTTCAAACTTCTCTTCTCCTCTCCGTTTCCTTCCCATGCCCCAGTCTTAAGTGAGGGGTGAGAATGAGTGGCAAAAATCACTTCCTTTATGTGACTGCAAAACAGTGTCCTGACTCTCTCTACCATTTGGTATGGAGCTTTATAGTTTGCAAAGCACCATCACATGTATGGATCTGTTCAAGAGACATTTATTGAGCTCTTTACTGTCATGATCTCATGACATCCTCACAACAACCCTGTGAGGTAGTTTGAAGGGGCCCAGGACCCAGCTGTGGACTCTGGGCCCTGGTCACTTGGCTTGTGAGCAGCATCTCAGAGAGGATTGGACTTGCATCTCATGGATCCTTTCAGTCTCATTGGCTGGCTCTCAGATCTATCCCTAAGGAGGAGACAGTGCTTCTCCTAAAAGGAATGGGGAAAAGTTTAGACAGGCTTAGAGGCAAACTGGTTCACAACCAGCCCCAGCTGTTCTATGTCTCTAGAAAGAATGCTGGATCTCTCCAACCTGTACCCTTACCTCACCACCCTCAAATGCCTCATGGCCCCTGAGGAGTCACCTGGATCTAGTTCTTTCTTGCTGGAGGTAGGATGGCTTTTGCCAAAACAGACAGCAGCCAAGCAGCCTGTGTGGCCAGCTTCCAGCTTTGTGGCCTGGACAAAGAGGGTGATTTTTGAGTCTCTTGTCCATGGGCACAGAGTCAGAGGCCAGAATGATTCCGGGCTAGCAACGTTGCAGGCCCTCAAACCACTTGTACCACAAGAGAAGTCTCCTCCAGAAATGTAAGGGGGCCAGCCCTTACACTGGGGCTGAAAAAAAGGAACTGCCCACTATCTGTTAGGGCCTTGCCCTAGCTACCCTTACCTCTTACCCTACTGTCTTAGTCCCCATATCTCCCATGCAGAAATCACCTGAAAAGAAAAGAAAACCAAAAATGAAAATTCAAAATATGCAGAACAGGTCAGGTGGCTGAATTTCAGGTGGTGATCAAACTAAGGGGAGAAAGTTAGACATCTTCTACTGCTATCCATACTTCCATCCCTCTGTTCCATCTCTCCTCTTGCTATTCTTAGTGGCAACAGAAATGGTACTTGGGCTAAATTTATATTTGAATTATGCCCTTGTCCGTAACCCTGCCTCTCATTTGTATTAATTTATTTTTATTTCTTAGACTTGAGAATAAATATTTGATGGATATTTGGCCTGGTGTTTGTTTGGTTGGTTGGTTGGTATTTTTTGGTATCCACATTATTTGGCCTGTGTTTTTTGGTTCACAAAGACCATGCTTTGTCTTGTTGGATCCTTGTAAGACCTTGTAAGACGATCAAGGTGGGACTGATCAGCCCCATTTTGCAGATGAATAAAGTAAGGGAGAGGAGAAGCAATCTGCCTAAGGGCATAGCCATGCTCTTTTCTCCCATAGCAAGGTCATTTCCACTGAAGTGTCTAGGACTCATAAGATTAAGATAGCAACAGTATCCAGGAGGATAATTTTTGAGATCACAGTACCTTACTTGGCAACCCTGAAATTGAAAAGAGGCAGTGACAACTTCACTCCCATGGAGGGTTTACTATTGGCCCTTTTGTAGATCCAGTGAAGTGACTTAAAAAAATCTATGAGGGACTTCCCTGGTGGTCCAGTGGTTAAGACTCCGCACATCCAATGCAGGGGGCGTGGGTTTGATCCCTGGTCGGGGAACTAAGATCTCACATGATGCTGCAACGCCTCCAAAAAAAAAGAAAAAAATCTGTGAGCAGGTGAACGGGTAGGGTTGGAAGAAGGTGGAGGGAATAGAAGTTCTGGAGGGATAGTCCTGAAGAAGGGCCCTCACCACCATAAGGAAGCAAGCAGAAAGGAATAACACCACTCCATTGCGCTTGGGCAGAGGTCCAAGCGCAAATGGGCTGATGCCAGTACTTCCTGCTCTAAACTTGGTGGAGATAGGGCTTTCTGGGCTCAAAATGATTTTACTAAGCAGTCTACTTACCTACCATTCACCCTGATCACTTTGAGAAGTGCTTCCCTGAAGCCAAGGAGTTGACCCCCATCCAGGGAAGAAGCTGGACAGGGGATGGCCAAGACTGATGTGCACACAGGCCTCTTCTGTAGTATTTAGGGAAATTAGAATATATGGATTTTGTTCCATATAATTTTAGTGCTTGGAAGTTTGTTTTCATTCATGCCAAAGTTAACCAGCAATATTAACTGCATTAATTTTAGCTGAAATATGAACACACAAACTTGTAAAACTGACCTGTGCAACCGACCATACTCACAAATATAATCATGAACACACACAACACCACTCACTTACATAATTTACATAGAAGTCACACTATAGTAAGAAAAGTAAGTATTCACCCCCTTATTCATGTTCCCAGGGTAGATGATTGCCAAGATGATGTGTAAAATGGACCAGAATTCTGGGCCTAGAGGAGTCTTTGAAAAACCAATATCTATAAATAGATCCCCTCCACACATACCACCTCTCTTCCCTTAAAAAAAAAACCCAGAAATTTCAAAGCTTCATTGCTCATTTCTTTGTCTAGCTACTAAGCCTTATCTGGTGAAGAAGTCTATGTGGGCAGCCCATGGTATCATAATACCAGAGGCAAAGGAATTGGTTTTCAGGGATAAAAAATGCAGTCCAGAGCCCAAGGTAAGTAATAATATGGGGGCTTCTTGAAAACTCCACTTTCCATAACAAAACTTCAGATAACCAAGGTTGGTCTAGGGCCACTGAGTGGTAGGTAAGGAATAAAACAGTATGAGTGTTTACCTTGGCCTTTTATCTTTTCACTCCTGTCTGAGATACCTGTCTTAGGGCTGGCTTCAGGAGGACAGTTTAGCAAGGGAGTGGGGTACGGGGTGCAGAGTTAACTGCCTGTGATGGAGAAGGGTCATGCATGAGCTGAGTGGGCTTTATAAATCTAAGTCAAAATGAAGACATTGTCTACATTCCTTCTCCTTGGGTCCCTTCATAGCCTGTTCCACTCCAATCTCTCCCAGTCTATTATTGATACCAGATACCAGATACTTTAGAAGGTATCTGGTAGGACATTCATTTGGTTAAGGGTAAATCTGCCCTGAGGTCCTCTTTTCAGGGGTAATCCACCTGGGAAGGGAAATACAATAGATGGCTAGCATTTCATTGTAAATGAATAGGTCCAGTCCTGAAGAAGCCTCAGAGTTGTGTGTGAGAGTGGGTGGGAGGGGTGGTGCTGAGAGGGAAATGGTAATGCAGGTTTTATATCCTATTCTGCCACTAACAGTGTTACTGAGAAAATCTTTTCTTTCTGGGTCTCAGTTTACCACCTGTAAAGTGAAGAGGACAGTCTGGTTCCCTTCCAGTTTTGACAGACATGAAAGTGTTGTATTTGGACTCACTTTAGCTAAATGTAGGGTGGGTAGGGGGATTAGGTAAGGGGAGATTTAAGACTAAATATTAATTATTCTTTCCTGTTAGGAAGGCTGGGTGTGCTCTATCCTAGGAGTGTTTTCCTTGGGAGGGAAAGGTGGGCAGAGGAATGGTTTACTTTTTCCCCTCCCATGGATCTTTGGGTAGAGCAGGCACCCTTCATTTCAGCTGAGGGGATGGGAAGGAGAAAGATACCTGGGACCCAGGGCGTTTGTGTTTGACCCTGGTTAGAGCTGAGAAGACATAGAGGATATGTTCATGGGACAGGGTGTGCGTACTTGGTTTTTAGTGGCTAAAGAGTATGACCAGGGACCAGTCAAGCTCGGTATATTCATAATTGACACAGGGTACTTATCATAAGCTAAATAGTAGTGCTAGTTTTAAAATATTACCCACATAATTCCTAGACTTTTAGGTCTCCAATAAAATCCATCAACAAACCTTGGTCTTTCTGGGTCTTTCTCCTTGGGTTTGTGGCAGCAGCAGCAATGCAGTACCCCACAGAGGTTCTTACTCTTTGGCAGCTACCAACAAATGCAGAGGTTCTGGGTAGGGCAGAGAGAGAACAAGGAGAAAAGGAACTTAACCAGCATTCTCTGGAAACAATTCAGACTGAGCTGACCGATTTAATAAATTAGGATTCCTGTGGGATCGGAGCAACTGAGAGGGCATTGCACTCTGTGGGAGCAGTATAATCCTTCAGATATCTTTTATTGGTATGTTGATTGAAGACATTTGGGATTCTCCTGGTGCCCCACCTAAAGGCACTTGGGTATGAGCTCAGGATTGGAGATAACAGGGTGCCCAAGCCCCCTTAGAGTCTAATAATCTTTCTTCTGAGTGGTGATCAGCAGGCATAAACAATCAGTCTCTTGTCTCACTCACTGACAGGGTAGAAGCATCAGTGATTGTCAGACCACCAAGCCGGATATGGAAGCAGAATCTTCCTGCACCTGCACCTGCACCAAAAATTGGATTCCCAGGATCCCCTGGTAGCCCAGCCAGGACCACTAGAATAATTTGGCAGTGAGACTACCTGGAGAGCTCTTGAGACTCTACTAGGGGGAATAGGCTGCCCTGAGCGCCAGCCATTACCTCAACTCCCTTAACTGATTACCCTGAAGTTGATGAGTAAATGTGTCATCCAGAAATTGGTTTATAGAATCACAGAATCACATAGAGAATTTCAGATGAAGAAACTGAGGCTCAGCTGGGAAAATTGGCTCAGCACTCCCAAGTTCAATACAGAACTAGGTAATACAGTGTTTTTGACTTTGTCTTATTACATGATGTCACTTCTCCTTAGTAGGCTTATATTTTAGCTTTATTCTGACAACAGTGATTGTAATGATAATAATAATGATATATTAATGAAATAACTAAAACAGAAATAAAATTAGCATTAAATGAGAAGGGAGGGTGAAACCTCAGGCAAATAAGTAAGCAGCTGAAATCTGAAAAAGACAAGAAGGCCCCTCTGTTCAAATATCACTTAAAATATAATGGTCAATAAGCCCTTTAAGATTAAGGCCAGGGTGGGTGCCAGAGGTAAGGAAAGAAAGGAGGGAAGAAGAAAGAAAGAAGAAAGAAAGGGGTAGGGAATGTTTTAATTAAGACCCTGAAGCTGGGGGTTGTGGCCTAGCCCAATCCCCTCCTTGAGGATCTTCTTAACCTATGATACACAGTTTTAAACTAGTCATCTCAGCCCAGCTGGCTGGGGGGACAAAAAAGTAAAAGATAGTGGCCGGGCTGGGATTTCAGCCCTCTCCTGGGATAAAACTCTTTCCCCAAAGCCCCTTCTTCATTGATCACACTGTTCTCCTGGGGTCTTCATCCTTAAATTCTGGGTGTTTACCTGGCTTGCTGAATTGCTCTTCTCTCCCAGGGATTCTCCTTTTTTCTGGGTATCGATCTCTTTCTTGAAATTTTTCTTCCCCAACTCCCTGAAATCCCTGATAGTCTAAAATTTTATGAGGTACTCCTTCTTGTCCTGAGTCTCTTTTATTTGTCTTACCACCCCCACCTTTTTAACAATACATTTAACCAATCTCTAATGCTGTGGCCATTTTCTGAAGTTCTATAACTATCTTAGAATCATGGTCTTCAAGCCTCTGGGGTTCAGCCTCTCCCCTGGAGTTCCATTCCCAAATCACTGGGGTTTCAACTTTGATTGCCAATTCTCTCTCTCTTAGGGTCCCCTCCTTGCAGCCCTGGGACTTCCCCACCTTAGGCAGTTTTATTTCGTGCCTAGAAGCCCCTCCTTACATCTTTGTGACTTTACCCCTTTTCTGAAGTCTCTTCTTCAACTTACTTGCCCCAAATTACTGGAGTTACCCCTTTTTTGCATGCCACCAATTTTGCAGGGCACTTTTTTTCTGGGGTCCTCTATTGCTCCTGGTGTCTCCTCACTCTATATCTAGGGCAATCCATTTGGGAGTCCAAATTCTCTTTGGGGCTCTCCTTCCTATATCGGCAAGTCAGCTTTCCTTTCTCCTTCCCTCCCTGTACTTTCTTTCCTTTCCTCCTTCCTTCCTTCTCTCTCTCTCTCTCCCTCTATCTATCTATCTATCTATCTAGATATATTTAGATAGATATTCAGGTACCATATAATTCAACCATTTAAAGTGTACACTTCAATACTTTTTATTACAGTCACAGGATTGTGTAACCATCACCATAATAATTAGTTGGAGAACATTCTCATCATCCCCAAAATAAACCCCATGTTTGTTAGCAGTCATCTTTCTTTTTAATAGAGTCCTAACTTTCTCCTTTGGTTTACTCTCTATGTCTCTGGGCCTTGCCTTTTATGAGGGGGTGTCTTATGTCTCTCCTGGGGACTCATCCTTACATCTCTGAAGCTGTACACCCTTTAGGGGCCTTTTATTTCTCAGGGTCTCCCCACATCTTAGGGCTATACCACTTTTCTGGTGTGCCCTTCCTGTATCTCTGCAATTCTACCCTTTTTCTTCATTCTTTCTTCTGGTATCACTATCCCAAATCCCTGGACCTATTTCCCTTTTCTGATGTCCCTCCAATATACAGGCCAGTCTTTTGAAAGGTTCTATTTCATTTCTAAAATACCCTCCCTTTAGATATAGAGTCCTACCTCTCTTTGGGTCCAAATTTTATTTAGGCCCCCATTCCATCTTTCCCTGGGGCTTCACCTTTTTTTCTGGAATCTTACCTTTCCTGGGGAACCCCTATGCTTGCATATCTTATCTTTTTTTATGCTTTCTTCTCCCTAAATCCCTGGCACTACAGGGAGGTTTTTTTTTATTTTTTATTTTTAATTTATTTTATTTTTATTTTTGGCTGCCTTGGGTCCCCACTGCCTTGCCCGGGCCTTCTCTAGTTGTGGGGGCCACTCTTTGCTGCGGTGTGCGGACTTCTCACCGTGGCAGCCTCTCCCATTGCAGAGCACCGGCTCTAGGAGCGTGGGCTTCAGTAGTTGTGGCACGTGGGCTCAGTAGTTGTGGCACTCAGGCTCAGCAGTTGTGGCCCGCAGGCTCAGCGGCCGTAGCGCATGGGCCTAGTTGCTCCGCGGCACGTGGAACCCTCCCCAACCGGGGCTCGAACCCATGTCCCCTGCATTGGCAGGTGGACTCCCAACCACTGTGCCACTAGGGAAGCCCGGCAGGGCAGTTTTTATCTCTCTCAGGAAACCTTCTCTCCCTCCTCCTGATTCCACCCCTTTTCCGGAGTACTGTTTTTTAGAGACTCTTCCTTGTACCACTGGGACCCCACTCATTTTCTGCAGTCTCATCTCTATCCAGTTATTTCCTTTGGGCATCCTTGGGATTCCACCACTTTTCTGCAATCTTCTTCTTCGCCTGGGTTTCTAGGTCTCATGGGATTCATTGTCCCCCATGTCTCTGTGGCACCACCTTTTCTTCTTCAGTATCCTTTCTAAATCTGAGGCTTCAATCTTTTTTATTTTGGGGGTTTAATTTTTCTCCTGGGGCTACCCTGTTCAAATCCCTTGGACTCTACCTCTTTCTCAGATTCTACTTCCCTGCTGGCATCTCCTCCTACTTTGCAGGGCTCTTCCTCTCCTTGGGATTCTTTAGTCACCAAAGTTTCTCCTTTCATTAGCAAGTTCCTCGTTTCTTCTGGACTTTTCCTGCCCACTCCTACTTGTCTCTTGAGCCTCTGTCCCTGAGGTAGCTAATTCAGCATGATCTGTGCCTGCGAGGTCAAGAATATCACCCCATAGGAAATGTGCCAGGTTTCTATCATTCAAAGGTTGTAGGGGCAAGAGCAAAGAAAAGTAAAGGTGAGTGACCTGGGCTTCCCTGGTGGCGCAGTGGTTGAGAGTCTGCCTGCCGATGCGAGGGACGCGGGTTCGTGCCCTGGTCCGGGAGGACACCACATGCCGCGGAGCGGCTGGGCCCGTGAGCCATGGCCACTGAGCCTGCATGTCTGGAGCCTGTGCTCTGCAGCGGGACAGGCCACAGCAGTGAGGGGCCCGCGTATGGGAAAAAGAAAACAACCTGAGTGACCCCTGTGTGTCAAGAGCTATGCACATACATTACCTCCAGTAATCTTCACAGCAGCCCTCTGAGTGGACTTTGGTAGCCTCATTTAACAGATGAATAAACTGTGGCTTAGTGGAGAAAAGCTTCTGGGGCTGTATGGAGCAAAGTGGAACCCCCACCCCCTCTGAATGCTGAGTGGGAGTGGGGAATCATCATGCCCAGTCTGGGGAGGGGGCTTGCCTCTGCCTGTGCTACATTTCTCTGACTGGGAAGAACCCAGCCCTGCAGAGTCCCTGGCACTCTAGGATTTGACTCTCCAGCTCGCACTCCAGGAATGTCAGGGAAGAAGGAAGTGATTTTCGCACCTCGGAAGTGAGGTCATATACTTTCAAGTTTGGGGTGGGAGATCAGGGTGTTGACAGGGCTTTGAAGCTATGGGAGGTGGAGTCGGTGTTGGAGGACCCTCCCTCAGCCCTGATTCCCCTCGCTGCTATTCCCACGTGCACCTTCTCGTGCGGAGCCTGGCCACGTTGTAGAGCTCAACTGCCTCCTGTTCCATCCCCGCTGCCCCAACTACATACCTTGCTCTGATCTTCTTTACGGGGGCCCAGGCACTAAAGTTGGCCAGATCTGGCTAGTGGAGAGCGATCGGCGGGGCTTGTCCAGCGTTTCGCCCAAAGGATAGGGGAGACATGGTCCGCGAGGTCGCAGTGGTAGCCTGTCAGAAGCCCTCAGCGCTGTCATGGGCCAGCAGCAGTAGCCGGGATGGTGGCGGGTTGCCGCAGGAATAAAGCTCTCTTCAACAATCGGCTGTATTCTCCCTGTCCCCGCCCTGGGGCCCCAGGCCCGTGGCGGCGCCCAGCGGGCTAGCGAGTGAGGCTGCCCTAAGTGCCTGGAGACCGATAGAGAAGAAGGTGAACAGGGATGCAGCGAGAACTGACCCTGAAAGCGCGGAACAGTCTTTGACCAGAAATTCCTGGTTCCCACTGGAGGGTTTCAGAACCTCCCTGTAGCCTGCCAGCCGCCGATCACCCCCCTCGCGTGTTAAATACATACGTGAGTCATCTGGCGGGGGCTGAGGGCGGTTTGGATTGGACTGGGACGGATTGGACGGAATTGAGCTGGAAAGAGCCTCTGACCTTAAGACCGCCCTGGGGAGGGGCTACTGGAGAGCTGCAAAGGGGAGGGGAGGGAATCTGGTGCAGATCTGACAGCGCAGTGTTTGGGGCGGGGGCTGCAGAAGACTCCATAAGAATAGGGCTTCAGAGTAAGGGGCTGGGGGTATAGCGGACCATGTCTCCCTTATGCTTCGGGAGGCCAGGAAAGAGAGGGCAGGATTGGGGCCACTGTAGAGAGATGCAGGGGCTAGGGTGCCCCAGGGAAGACAGGGGTTGGGGATCCTGAGCAGAGAGGAAAGTACAAGGCAAGAAAAGACCTCTAGCTGAGTGATTCTGAAGGGAGTGGGGAATGAAAGGAGGGGGGCACTGAGGGATGAAGGCATAGGAGAATGTTTGGAAGAATGTCTGGCTAATTTGTAGTGACAGGAATTATACCCCAAGGACATAGGAAAGGGCAAGAAGAAATGATTTGGGTTTAGAGCTCAATCCTGCTCTCATTGGATCTTTCCAATCTTCAAGACCTTGTGGTGAGTGCTTCCCTCCCTTGTTATGAGGGAGCTAGTGGAAGTAGCACACCATACACACACACACACACACACACACACACACACACACACACACAGAGTATGAGCCAGCAAGACTGAGGGGCTTCATGCAAGAGAGTATTTGGGGATGAGAGAGTAAAAGCAAAGAATTTGGGGGTGCTCTGGATATGTACAGTGCCAAATGTTGATGCGGCCTGGAAAAGAATGTGTAGACCAGATGTTTCCTTGGGAAAAGCACAAGCAATTTCAGGGAAGCACAAGGTGGAGATGAGGAGGTTCTGGAGATGCTGATGGGGAGGTAGGCAGAACTAGCTGATGGTAGAGCTCGGTGGGACGAGGACTGGAGACAACCCTGACTGTAGCCCTAGGGAAAAGTGCAAGGCGCATGAGCTAGGCTGACTGCTCAAGTGGGGCCAGAAGGAGGTGGCTCCTGAATGACAGTCTTGCTCTGACAGTCCCCTGGACACAGTTATTGGGCTATCATACTGTTGCCAAGAAACAAGCCCGCATTTGGACAGCTCCACTGACCAGTCTGAATCCTGTCTGAGACGGCTGTACAGTCCTCTCCCCACCCCCACTTCCTACAAAAGGGGCATGGGTTTCTGCCTGGTTTGGCTGAGCCCTATCCCCTGCCTTACTGGTTTTCTTCTGTGTATTAACCATTCAGACTGTTCAACAGTCCTGGTGTAACCACCTTATATCATCATGCATGTTCTTCCTCTGCTTACAGTGCTTTTCTCCTGCTTTTCCACCAGGTCAACTATTTAACCTTTAAGATCATACTCAAGTGTCACCCCCTCTGTGAAGCTGTCCTTTCAAATAATTTCGCCCAATCAGCACAAAGTTTCTATAGCATTTTCATTCACGCTTCCAATGTAATACTTGCAAAAATATTTTTGTATTGATTTTTCACCTGTATTCCTTAACCAGATGGTGAGGTTCTTAAGGGCAATGTTGTTATTATCTGTATCTCCACAACTAGTTCAGTGTAGAGGCCATCATAAGGCCTCAGTAAATAGGTGGGTGTTTGGTGCAGTATATATCACAGGAGTAAGAAAGAGGAGGCAGGAATAACACATATTACAATAACCTGTATCAGTGGTAATGAGAGCTTTAATTTGGGCAGTGCAGAAGAAAAGGCCCACACTGATGTCAGCTCTGCTGCAGTGGGTGAATTGATAGGGCTCTGTGATTGATTTGATGTGGGAGGTCAGAGAGAGGAAGAAGTCTGGGATATTCCAGGACTTAACTCGCAAGGATGGGAGAATGGAGAGACTGTCTATAGAACCTAGAAAATCAAGGAGGTTGAATCAAGGGCAGGTTTTAAACATGCTAAATTTGAGATGTGGGTATAAGTGTGTATTTAGAAGATAGGATGGAGCTGGACATGCTAGGGAGCATCCTCACTTAGATTATGCAGAACCAAAATTCTGCAGGAGATCCTGCCAATTCCTCTTTTGCCCAGATGTACCCATTGCAGAAATGAAAGCTAATGGAATTTTGAGGGGCTGTGGAGCAGGATTTATGGCAAGCACATGGATGCATTTGGAGCTACGCTACCAATGAATACCCACATTTGAGAGAAGTTCCATATTGAGGGAGGAGTAGACAGGAATATGGGATATATATATAGGCTGGGATTCTTCTAGAAACTAGCTAGCTTCACAGATGCTGGATAGCAATCTGGATAGCACCTTTCTTTAGAGCACACATTTGTTTATCTTTTCTACATCAAAACTCATGTGTCCAGTGTCCTAGGGATCCTGCTGTTTCCAGCTAATCCAATGGAAGTATCTCCCACTTCCCCTTTCCTTTCCATTCTCACCACCAGTTTCCTAGTATGAATTTTATTCCAACTAATCAATTTCAATAGCCTTCCATCTGATGCCCTCCACCCTCAATCTTTCTTCAATTCATTCTGTGTATACCACCAACCATCTTCTCAATTCAACTAATAAACATAAATTGCTTGGCTCAGAGATTGGTAAAGAATAACTGCTCCATAAATTTTAGCCATTATTCATCTTCTGCAGGATCTGAAAGAGAATAGTATGGTAAAAAGAGCACTGAAATAGAAATTATGGCAGCTCTGACACTGGCACTGTGTGACAAATGACCCAATTTCATTCCTTTATATGGCTGAGTAATATTCCATTGTATATATGTACCACACCTTCTTTATCCATTTATCTGTCAATGGGCATTTAGGTTGCTTCCATGACCTGCCTATCGTAAATAGTGCTGCAATGAACATTGAGGTGCATGTGTCTTTTTGAATTATAGTTTTCTCTGGGTATATGCCCAGCAGTGGGATGGCTGGGTCATATGGTAGTTCTATTTTTAGTTTTTTAAGGAACCTCCATAATGTTCTCCATAGTGGCTGTATCAATTTACATTCCCACCAACAGTGAAACAGGGTTCCCTTTTCTCCACACCCTCTCCAGCATTTGTTGTTTGTAGATTTTTTGATGATGCCCGTTCTAACTGGTGTGAGGAGATACCTCATTGTAGTTTTGATTTGCATTTCTCTAATAATTAGTGATGTTGAGCAGCTTTTCTTGTGCTTCTTAGCCATCTGTATGCCTTCTTTGGAGAAATGTCTATTTAGGTCTTCTGCCCATTTTTGGATTGGGTTATTTATTTAATATTGAGCTGTATGAGCTGTTTATATATATTGGAGATTAATCCTTTGCCCATTGATTCATTTGAAAATACTTTCTCCCATTTTGAGGGCTGTCTTTTTGTCTTGTTTAGGGCTTCCTTTGCTGTGCAAAAGCTTTGAAGTTTCATTATGTCCCATTTGTTTATTTTTGTTTTTCTTTCCATTACTCTAGGAGGTGGATCAAAAAAGATCTTGCGTGATTTATGTCGAAGAGGGTTCTTCCTATGTTTTCCTCTAAGAGTTATATAGTGTCTGGTTTTACATTTAGGTCTCTAATCCATTTTGAGTTTATTTTTGTGTATGGTGGTAGGGAGTGTTCTAATTTCATTCTTTTACATGTAGATGTCCAGTTTTACCAGCACCACTTATTGAAGAGACTGTCTTTTCTCCATTGTATATCCTTGCCACCATTGTCATAGATTAGTTGACCATAGGTGCATGGGTTTATCTCTGGGCTTTCTATCTTGTTCCATTGATCTATGTTTTTGTTTTTGTGCCAGTACTATATTATCTTGATTACTGTAGCTTTGTAGTATAGACTGAAGTCAGGGAGTCTGATTCCTCCAGCTCCGTTCTGTTCCCTCAAGACTATTTGCCTATTCGGGGTCTTTTGTGTCTTCATACAAATTTTAATATTTTTTGTTCTAGTTCCGTAAAAAATGTCACTGGTAATTTGATAGAGATTGCATTGAATCTCTGGATTGCTTTGGGTAGTATAGTCATTTTCACAATATTGATTCTTCCAAAACAAGAACATGGTATATCTCTCCATTTATTTGTAATATCTTTGCTTTTATTTAACATCTTTATTGGAGTATAATTGCTCTACAATGGTGTGTTAGTTTCTGCTTTATAACAAACTGAATCAGTTATACATATACATATGTTCCCATATCTCTTCACTCTGGCGTCTCCATTCCTCCAATTCTCCCTATCCCACGCCTCTAGGTGGTAACAAACCACCAAGCTGATCTCCCTGTGCTATGCGGCTGCTTCCCACTAGCTATCTATTTTACGTTTGGCAAGGTATATATGTCCATGCCAATCTCTGACTTTGTCACAGCTTACCCTTCCCCCTTCCCATATTCTCAAGTCCATGCTCTAGCAGGTCTGTGTCTTTAGTCCCATCTTACCCCTAGATTCCTCATGACCTTTTTTTTTTCTTAGATTCCATATATATGTGTTAGCATACGGTATTTGTTTTTCTCTTTCTGACATACTTCACTCTGTATGACAGACTCTAGGTCCATCCACCTCACTACAAATAGTTCAATTTAGTTTCTTTTTATGGCTGAGTAATATTCCATTGTATATATGCACCACATCTTCTTTATCCATTCATCTTTTGATGGAAACTTAGGTTTGCTTCTATCTCCTGGCTATTGTAAATAGAGCTGCAATGAACATTTTGGTACATGACTCTTTTTGAATTATGGTTTTCTCAGGGTATATGCCCAGTAGTGGGATTGCTGGGTCGTATGATAGTTCTATTTTTAGATTTTTAAGGAACCTCCATACTGTTCTCCATAGTGACTGTATGAATTTACATTCCCACCAACAGTGCAAGAGGGTTCCCTTTTCTCCACACTCTCTGCAGCATTTATTGTTTGTAGATTTTTTGATGACAGCCGTTCTGACTGGTGTGAGGTGATATCTCATTGTAGTTTTGATTTGCATTTCTCTAATGATTAATGATGTTGAGCATTCTTTCATGTGTTTGTTGGCAGTCTGTATATCTTCTTTGGAGTAATGTCTATTTAGGTCTTCTGCCCATTTTTGGATTGGGTTGTTTGTTTTTTTGTTATTGAGCTGCTTGTAAATTTTAGAGATTAATCCTTTGACAGTTGCTTCATTTGCAAATATTTTCTCCCATTCTAAGGGTTGTCTTTTGGTCTTGTTTATGGTATCCTTTGTTGTGAAAAAGCTTTTAAGTTTCATTAGGTCCCATTTATTTATTTTTGTTTTTATTTCCATTACTCTAGGAGGTGGGTCAAAACGGATATTGCTGTGATTTATGTCATAGAGTGTTCTGCCTATGTTTTCCTCTAAGAGTCTGATAGTGTCTGACCTTACATTTAGGTCTTTAATCCATTTTGAGTTTATTTTTGTGTATGGTGTTAGGGAGTGTTCTAATTTCATACTTTTACATGTATCTGTCCAGTTTTCCCAGCACTACTTATTGAAGAGGCTGTCTTTTACTCCATTGTATATTTCTGCTTCCTTTATCAAAGATAAAGTGACCATATGTGTTGGGTTTATCTCTGGGATTTCTATCCAGTTCCATTGATCTAAACTTCTGTTTTTGAGCCAGTACCATACTATCTTGATTACTGTAGCTTTGTTGTGTAGTCTGAAGTCAGGGCACATGACATCTCTGGCTCCATTTTTCCTTCTGAAGATTGCTTTGACTATTCGGGGTCTTTCGTGTTTCCATACAAATTGTAAATTTTTTTGTTCTAGTTCTCTGAAAAATGCCAGTGGTAGTTTGATAGGGATTGCATTGAATCTGTAGATTGCTTTCGGTAGTAGAGTCAATTTCACAATGTTTATTCTTCCAATACAAGAACATGGTATATCTCTCTATCTATCTGTATCATCTTTAACTTCTTTCATCAGTGTCATAATTTTCTGCATGCAGGTCTTTTGTCTCCTTAGGTAGGTTTATTCCTAGATGTTTTTTTTCTTTTCTTTTCAGTGGTAAATGGGGGTGTTTTCTTGATTTCATTTTCTGATTTTTTCAACATTAGTGTATAGGAATGCCAGAGATTTCTGTGCATTGATTTTGTAGCCTGCTACTTTACCAAATTCATTGATTAGCTCTAGTAGATTTCTGGTAGCATCTTTAGGATTCTCTATGTATAGTATCATGTCAGCTGCAAATAGTGACAGCTTTACTTCTTCTTTTCCTATTTGGATTCCTTTTATTTCCTTTTCTTCTCTGATTGCTGTGGCTAAAACTTCCAAAGCTATGTTGAATAATATTGGTAAGAGTGGGCAACCTTGTCTTTTTCCTGATCTTTGTGGAAACGGTTTCATTTTTTCACCATTGAAGACGATGTTGGCTGTGGGTTTGTCATATATGGACTTTAGTATGTTGAGGAAAGTTCCCTCTATGCCTACTTTCTGGAGGGTTTTTTATCATAAGTGGTGTTGAATTTTGTCGAAAGCTTTCTCTGCATCTAATGAGATGATCATATGGTTTTTCTCCTTCAATTTTTTAATATGGTGTATCACGTTGATTGATTTGCGTATATTGAACAATCCGTGCTTTCCTGGAATAAACCCCACTTTATTATGGTGTGTGATCCTTTTAACGTGCTGTTCGATTCTGTTTGCTGGTACTTTGTTGAGGATTTTTGCATCTTTGTTCATCAGTGATATTGGCCTGTAGTTTTCTTTCTTTGTGATATCTTTTTCTGGTTTTCGTATCAGGTTGATGGTGGCCCCATAGAATGAGTTTGGGAGTGTTCCTCCCTCTGCTATATTTTGGAAGAGTTTGAGAAGGATAGGTGTTAGATCTCCTTTAAATATTTGATAGAATTTGCCTGTGAATCCATCTGGTCCTGGGCTTTTGTTTGTTGGAAGATTTTAAATCACGGTTTCAATTTCAGTGCTTGTGATTGGTCTGTTCATATTTTCTATTTCTTCCTGATTCAGTCTTGGCAGGTTGTGCATTTCTAAGAATTTGTCTATTTCATCCAGGTTGTCCATTTTATTGGCATAGAGTTGCTTGTAGTAATCTCTCATGATCCTTTGTATTTCTGCAGTGTCAGTTGTTACTTCTCTTTTTTCATTTCTATTTCTATTGATTTGACTCTTCTCCCTTTTTTTCTTGATGAGTCTGGCCAATGGTTTGTCAATTTTGTTTATCTTCTCAAAGAACCAGCTTTTAGTTTTATTGATCTTTGCTATCGTTTCCTTCATTTCTTTTTCATTTATTTCTGATCTGATCTTTATGATTTCTTTCCTTCTGCTAAATTTGTGTTTTTTTTTGTTCTTCTTTCTCTAATTGCTTGAGGTGCAAGGTTAAGTTGTTTATTTGAGATGATTCCTGTTTCTTAAGGTAGAATTGTATTGCTATAAACTTCCCTCTTAGTACTGATTTTGCTGCATCCCATAGGTTTTGGGTCATCGTGTCTCCATTTTCATTTGTTTCTAGGTATTTTTTGATTTCCTCTTTGATTTCTTCAGTGATCACTTCGTTATTAAGTAGTGTATTGTTCAGCCTCCAAGGGTTTGTATTTTTTACACATCTTTTCCTGTAATTGATATCTAGTCTCATAGCGTTGCTGTTGGAAAAGATACTTGATACGATTTCAATTTTCTTTAATTTATAAAGGCTTGATTTGTGACCCAAGATATGATCTATCCTGGAGAATGTTCCATGAGCACTTCAGAAAAATGTGCATTCTGTTGTTTCTGGATGGAATGTCCTATAAATATCAATTAAGTCCATCTTGTTTAATGTATCATTTAAAGCTTGTGTTTCCTTATTTATTTTCATTTTGGATGGTCTGTCCATTGGTGAAAGTGGGGTGTTAAAGTCCCCAGTATGATAGTGTTACTGTCGATTTCCCCTTATATGGCTGTTAGCATTTGCTTTATGTACTGAGATGCTCCTACGTTGGGTGCATAAATATTTACAGTTGTTATATCTTCTTTTTGGATCGATCCCTTGATCATTATGTAGTGTCCTTCTTTGTCTCTTCTAATAGTCTTTATTTTAAAGTCTATTCTGTCTGATATGAGAATTGCTACTCCAGCTTGCTTTTGATTTCCATTTGCATGGAATATCTTTTTCCATCCCCTCACTTTCATTCTGTATGTTTCCCTAGGTCTGAAGTGGGTCTCTTGTGGACAGCATATATATGGGTCTGGTTTTTGTATCCATTCAACCAGTCTGTGTCTTTTGGTGGGAGCATTTAATCCATTTTCATTTGAGGTAATTATAGACATGTATGTTCCTATTCTCATTTTTTAATTGCTTTGGGTTTGTTATTGTATGTCTTTTCCCTCTCTTCTGTGTCTTGCCTCGGGAAGTTCCTTTAGCATTTGTTGTAAAGCTGGTTTGGTGGTGCTGAACTCTCTCAGCTTTTGCTTGTCTGTAAAGGTTTTAATTTCTCCATCAAGTCTGAATGAGATCCTTGCTGGGTAGTGTAATCTTGGTTGTGGTTTTTTCTCCTTCATCACTTCAAATATGTCCTGCCAGTCCCTTCTGGCTTGCAGTTTCTGCTGAAAGATCAGCTGTTAACCTTATGGAGATGCCCTTTTGTGTTATTTGTTGTTTTTCCCTTGCTGCTTTTAATATGTTTTCTTTGTATTTAATTTTTGATAGTTTGATTAATATGTGTCTTGGCGTGTTTCTCCTTGGATTTATCCTGTATGGGACTCTCTGTGCTTCCTGGACTTGATTAATAATTTCCTTTCACAAATTATGGAAGTTTTCAACTATAATCTCTTCAAATGTTTTCTCAGTCCCTTTCTCTTTTTCTTCTTCTTTTGGGACCTCTATAATTCGAATGTTGGTGAGTTTCATGTTGTCCCAGAGGTCTCTGAGACTGTCCTCAGTTCTTTTCATTGTTTTTTCCTTATTCTGCTCTGCAGTAGTTATTTCCACTATTTTATCTTCCAGGTCACTTATTCATTCTTCTGCCTCAGTTATTCTGCTCTTGATCCTTTCTAGAGTAGTTTTAATTTCATTTATTGTGTTGTTCATCATTGCTTGTTTCCTGTTTAGTTCTTCTAGGTCCTTGTTAAATATTTCTTGCATTCTCTGTATTCTATTTCCAAGATTTTGGATTATCCTTACTTTCATTATTCTGAATTCTTTTTCAGGTAGACTGCCTATTTCCTCTTCATTTGTTAGGTCTGTTGTGTTTTTACCTTGCTCCTTCATCTGCTGTGTGTTTTTCTGTCTTTTCAGTTTGCTTATCTTACTGTGTTTGTGGTGTCCTTTTTGTAGGCTGCAGGTTTGTAGTTCCCATTGTTTTTGGTGTCTGTCTCCTGTGGCTAAGTTTGGCTCAGTGGCTTGTGTGGGCTTCCTGATTGAAGGGACTAGTGCCTGCGTTCTGGTGGATGAGACTGGATCTTGCCTTTCTGGTTGGCAGGTCCACGTCTGGTGGTGTGTTTTGGGGTGTCTGTGGCCTTATTATGATTTTAGGCAGCCTCTCTGCTAATGGGTGGGGGTGTGTTCCTGTCTTGCTAGTTGTTTGGCATAGGATGTCCAGTACTGTAGCTTGCTGGTCGTTCAGTGAAGCTGGGTCTTGGTGTTCAGATGGAGATCTCTGTGAGATTTTCGCCATTTGATATTATGTTGAGCTGGGAGGACTCTTGTGGACCAGTGTCCTGAAGTTGGCTCTCTAACCTCAGAGGCACAACACTGACTCCTGGCTGGAGCACGAAGAGCCTTTCCTCCACACCACTCACAATAAATGGGAGAAAAAATAGAAAGAAAGAAAGAAAGAAAGAAAGAAAGAAAGAAAGAAAGAAAGAAAGAAAGAAAGAAAGAAAGAAAGAAAGAAAGAAAGAAAGAAAGAAAGAAAGAAGGAAAGAAAGAAAGAAAGAAAGAAAGAAAGAAAGAAGGAAAGAAAGAAAGAAGGAAAGAAAGAAAGAAAGAAGGTAAAATAAAATAAGAGAAAGTGAGATTAAAAAAATAGAGTTATTAAAGAAAAAATATTTACAGTAAAAAACCCCACAAAAATACAAAATACAACAAAAACAACACACAAAAAAACGGACGGACAGAACCCCAGGACAAATGTGAAAGGAAAACTATACAGACAAAATCTCACACAGAAGCATACACATACACAGTCACAAAAAGAGGAAAAGTGTAAAATATAATATATCTTGCTCCCAAAGTCCACCTCCTCAGTTTGGGATGATTTGTTGTCTATTTAGGTATTCCACAGATGCCGGGTACATCAAGTTGATTGTGGAGATTTAATCTGCTGCTCCTGAGGCTGCTGGGAGGGATTTCCCTTTCTCTTCTTTGTTCGCACAGCTCCCGGGGTTCAGCTTTTGATTTGGCCCCACCTCTGCGTGTAGGTCGACTGAGGGCATCTGTTCTTTGCTCAGACAGGCCAGGGTTAAAGGAGCAGCTGATTGGGGGCTCTGGCTCACTCAGGCTGGGGGGAGGGAGAGGTACGGATGTGGGGCGAGCCTGGGGTGGCAGAGGCTGGCGTGACGTTGTTGCAGCAGCCTGAGGTGTGCCGTGCGTTTTCCCCGGGATGTTGTCCCTGGCTCACGGGATCCTGGCAGTGGCGGGCTGCACAGGCTCCCAGGAGGGTAGGTGTGGATAGTGACCTGTGCTTGCACACAGGCTTCTTGGTGGAGGCAGCAGCAGCTTTAGCGTCTCATGCCCTTCTCTGGGGTCCGTGCTAACAGCCGCGGCTTGCGTCTGTCTCTGGAGCTCGTTTCAGCAGTGCTCTTAATCCTCTCTCCTCACACACCAGGAAACAAAGAGGGAAGAAAAAGTCTTTTGCCTCTTCGGCAGGTCCAGACATTTTCCTGGACTCTCTCCCGGCTAGCCGTGGTGCACTAACCCCTTCAGGCTTTGTTCACACTGCCAAGCCCAGTTCTCTCCCTGCGATCTGACCCGAAGCCCGAGCCTCATCTCCCAGCCCCTGCCCTCCCCGGCGGGTGAGCAGACAAGCCTCTCGGGCTGGTGAGTGCTGATGTCACGGATCTTCCATGCGGGAATCTCTCCGCTTTGCCCTCCGCACCCCTGTTGCTGTGTTCTCCTCCGTGCTCCAAAGCTTCCCTCCTCTGCCACCCACAGTCTCTGCCTGCGAAGGGGCTTCCTAGTGTGTGGAAACCTTTCCTCCTTCACAGCTCCCTCCCACTGGTGCAGGTCCTGTCCCTATTTTTTGTCTCTGTTTATTCTTTTTTCTTTTGCCCTACCCAGGTACGTGGGGGCATTTCTTCCTTTTGGGATGTCTGAGGTCTTCCGCCAGAATTCAGTGGGTGTTCTATAGGAGCAGTTCCACATGTAGATGTATTTCTGATGTATCTGTTGGGAGGAAGGTGATCTCTGCGTCTTACTCTTCTGCCATCTTCCTCAATCCCTCCGATCATATGGTTTTTCCTCTTCAATTTGTTAATATGGTGTATCACATTGATTGATTTGCATATATTGAAGAATCCTTGCATCTTTGTGATAAATCCTACTTGATTATTGTGTATGATCCTTTTAATGTGTTGTTGGATTCTGTTTGCTAGTATTCTGTTGAGGATTTTTGCATCAATATTCATCAGTGATATTGTTCTGTAATTTTCTTTTTTTGTAGTATCTTTCTCTGGCTTTGGTATCAGGGTGATGGTGGCCTCATAGAATGAGTTTGAGAGTGTTCCTTCCTCTGCAATTTTTTGGAAGAGTTTGCGAAGGATGGGTGTTAGCTCTTCTCTAAATTTTGGGTAGAATTCACCTATGAAGCCATCTGGTCCTGGATTTTGTTTGTTGGAAGATTTTAAATCACAGTTTCAATTTCATTCCTTGTGATTTGTCTATTCATATTTTCTATTTCTTCCTGGTTTAGTCTTGGGAGGTTATACCTTTCTAAGAATTTGTCCATTTCTTCCAGGTTCTCCATTTTATTGGCATAGAGTTCATTGTAGTAGTCTCTTAGGATGCTTTGTATTTCTTTGGTGTCTGTTGTAACTTCTCCTTTTTTCATTTGTAATTTTATTGATTTCAGTCCTCTCCCTCTTTTTCTTGATGAGTCTGGCTAATGTTTTATCAATTTTGTTTATCTTCTTAAAGATCCAGCTTTTAGTTTTATTGATCTTTGCTATTGTTTTCCTTGTTTCTATTTCATTTATTTCTGCTCTGATCATTATAATTTCTTTCCTTCTGCTAACTTTGTGTTTTGTTTGCTCTTCTTTCTCTAGTTCCTTTAGGTGTAAAGTTACATTGTTTATTTGAGATTTTTCTTTTTTCTTGAGGTAGGCTTCCATAGCTGTAAACTTCCCTCTTAGAACTGCTTTTGCTGCATCCCATAGGTTTTGGGTTGTCGTGTTTTCATTGCCATCTATCTCTACATATTTTTTGATTTCCTCTTTGATTTCTTTGGCGATCTCTTGGTTATTTAGTAACGTATTGTTTAGTCTCCATGTGTTTTTGTTTTTTATGTTTTTTTCCCTGTAATTCATTTCTAATCTCATAGCGTTGTGGTCAGAAAAGATGCTTGATATTATTTCAATTTTTAAATTTACTGAGGCTTGATTTGTGACCCAAGATGTGATCTATCCTGGAGAATGTTCCATGCGCACTTGAGAAGAAAGTGTAAACTGTGGTTTTGGATGGAATATCCTATAAATATCAATTAAATCTATCTGGTCTATTGTGTCATTTAAAGCTTCTGTTTCCTTATTTATTTTCATTTTGGATGATCTGTCCCTTGGTGTAGGTGAGGTGCTAAAGTCCCCCACTATTATTGTGTTACTGTCGATTTCCTCTTTTAGAGCTGTTAGCAGTTTTCTTATGTATTGAGGTGCTCCTACGTTGGGTCCATATATATATATAGTTGTTTTATATATATATATATATATATATATATGTATATATATAGTTGTTTTATCTTCTTCTTGGATTGATCCCTTGATCATTATGTAGAGTCCTTCCTTGTTTCTTTTAGCATTCTTTATTTTAAAGTCTATTTTATCTGATATGAGTATTGCTACTCCAGCTTTCTTTCGATTTCCGTTTGCATGGAATATCTTTTTCCATCCCCACACGTTCAGTCTGTATGTGTCCCTAGGTCTGAAGTGGGTCTCTTGTAGACAGCACATATATGGTTCTTGTTTTTGTATCCATTCAACAAGCCTGTGCCTTTTGGTTGGAGCATTTAATCCATTCACATTTAAGGTAATTATCGATATGTATGTTCCTATGACCATTTTCTTAATTGTTTTGGGTTTGTTTTTGTAGGTCATTTTCTTCTCTTGTGTTTCCCACTTAGAGAAGTTCCTTTAGCATTTTTTGTAGAGCTGGTTTGGTGGTGCTGAATTCTCTTAGCTTTTGCTTGTCTGTAAAGCTTTTGATTTCTCCATCAAATCTGAATGAGATCCTTGCTGAGAAGAGTAATTTTGGTTGTTGGTTTTTCTCCTTCATCACTTCAAGCATATCATGCTGATCCCTTCTGGCTTGTAGAGTTTCTGCTGAGAAATCAGCTGTTAACCTTATGGGAGTTCCCTTGTACATTATTTGTCGTGTTCCCCTTGCTGCTTTCAATAATTTTTCTTGGCCTTTAATATTTGCCAATTTGATTACTATGTGTCTCGGCCTGTTTCTCCTTGGGTTTATCCTGTATGGGACTTTCTGCGCTTCCTGGACTTGGGTTGCTATTTCCTTTCCCATGTTAGGGAAGTTTTCAACTATAATCTCTTGAAATATTTTCTCGAGTCCTTTCTCTCTCTCTTCACCTTCTGGGACCCCTATAATGCAAATATTGTTGTGTTTAATGTTGTCCCAGAGGTCTCTTAGGCTGTCTGCATTTCTTTTCATTCTTTTTTCTTTATTCTGTTCTGCAACAGTGAATTCCACCATTCTGTCTTCCAGGTCACTTATCCATTCTTCTGCCTCTGTTATTCTGCTATTGATTACTTCTAGTGTAATTTTCATTTCAATTATTGTGTTGTTCATCTTTGTTTGTTTGTTCTTTAATGCTCCTAGATCTTTGTTAAACATTCCTTGCATCTTCTCCACCTTTGCCTCCATTCTTTTTAAGAGGTCCTGGATCATCTTCACTATCATTATTCTGAATTCTTTTTTTCTGGAAGGTTGCCTATATCCACTTCATTTAGTTGCTTTTCTGGGGTTTTATCTTGTTCCTTCATCTGGTACACAGCCCTCTGCCTTTTCATCTTGCCTATGTTTCTATGAATGTGGTTTCTGTTCCACAGGTTGCAGGATTGTAGTTCCTCTTGCTTCTGCTGTCTGCCCTCTGGTGTATGAGGCTATCTAAGAGGCTTGTGCAAGTTTACTGATGGGAGGGACTGGTGGTGGGTAGAGTTGGCTGTTGCTCTGGTGGGCAGAGCTCAGTAAAACTTTTATCTGCTTGCCTGCTGATGGGTGGTGCTAGGTCCCTTCCCTGTTGGTTGTTTGGCCTGAGGTCACCCAGCACTGGAGCCTACCCAGGCTCTTTGGTGGGGCTAATGGTGGACTCTGGGAGGGCTCATGCCAAGGAGTACTTCCCAGAACTTCTGCTGCCACTGTCCTTGTCCTCACCGTGAGACAGAGCCACCCCCCACCTCTGAAGGAGACCCCCAACACTAGGATGTAGGTCTGGTTCAGTCTCTATGGGGTCTCTGCTCTTTCCCTGTGTCCCGATGCCCACACTAGCTTTTGTGTGCCCTCCAAGAGTGGAGTCTCCATTTCCCCCAGTCCTGTCAAAGTCCTGCAATCAAATCCCACTACTCTTCAAAGTCTGATTCTCTAGGAATTCCTACTCCCATTGCTGGACCCCTAGGTTTGGAAGCCTGACGTGGGGCTCAGAACCTTCACTGCAGTGGGTGGACTACTGTGGTATAAATATTCTCCAGTTTGTGGGTTTCCCACCCAACAGTTATGGGGTTTGATTTTATCATGATTGTGCCCCTCCTACCATCTCATTGTGGCTTCTCCTTTGTCTTTGGATGTGGGGTATCTTTTCTGTTGAGTTCCAATGTCTTCCTGTCGATGATTGTTCAGCAGTTAGTTGTGATTCCAGTGTTCTCACAACAGGGAGTGAGAACATGTTCTTCTACAACGCCGTCTTGAACCAATTGCCCCTAGGTTCTTCATGACTTTTTTTTTTTTTTAGATTCCATATATATGTGCTAGCATACGGTATTTGTTTTTCTCTTTCTGACTTACTTCACTCCATATGACAGACTCTAGGTCCATCCACCTCACTACAAATAACTCAATTTCATTACCCTTTATGGCTGAGTAATATTCCATGGTATATATGTGCCACATCTTCTTTATCCATTCATTTGTCGATGAACACTTAGGTTGCTTCCATGTCCTGGGTATTGCACATAGAGCTGCAATGAACATTTTGGTACATGACTATTTTTGAATTACGGTTTTCTCAGGGTATATGCCAGTAGTCAGATTGCTGGGTCGTATGGTAGTTCTATTTTTAGTTTTTTAAGGAACCTCCATACTGTTCTCCATAGTGGCTGTATCAATTTACATTCCCACCAACAGTGCAAGAGGGTTCCACTTCTCCACACTCACTTCAGCATTTATTGTTTGTAGATTTTTGGATGACGGCCATTCTGACTGGTGTGAGCTGATACCTCATTGTAGTTTTGATTTTCATTTCTCTAATGATTAGGGATGCTGAGCATCCTTTCATGTGTTTGTTCGCAACCTGTGTACCTTCTTTAGAGAAATGTCTATTTAGGTCTTCTGCCAATTTTTGGATTTTATTTTTTTTTGATATCGAGTTGCATGAGCTGCTTGTAAATTTTGGTGATTGATCCTTTGTCAGTTGCTTCATTTGCAAATATTTTCTCCCATTCTGAGTGTTGTCTGTTCGTCTTGTTTATGGTTTCCTTTGCTGTGGAAAAGCTTTTGAGTTTCATTAGGTCCCATTTGTTTATTTTTCTTTTTGGTTTTTTTCATTTCTTTAGGAGGTGGGTCAAAAAGGATCTTGCTGGGGGGACGAGGAGAAGGTGGTGGAAGAGTAAGACACGGAGATCACCTTCCTCGTGACAGGTACACCAGAAATGCATCTACACGTGGAACAACTCCTACAGAACACCTACTGAATGCAGGCAGAAGACCTCAGACCTCCCAAAAGGCAAGAAAATCCCCACGTACCTCAGTAGGGCAAAAGAAAAAAGAATAAACAAAGACAAAATGATAGGGACGGGACCTGCACCAGTGGGAGGGAGCTGTGAAGGAGGAAAGGTTTCCACACACTAGGAAGACCCTTCACGGGCGGAGACTGCAGGTGGTGGAGGGGGGAAGCTTCGGAGCTGTGGAGGAGAGCACAGCAACAGGGGTGCGGAGGGCAAAGCAGAGAGATTCCTGCACAGAGGATCGGTGACGACCGGCACTCACCAGCCCAAGAGGCTTGTCTGCTCACCTGCTGGGGCGGGCAGAGCTGGGAGCTGAGGCTCGGGCTTTGGTCAGAGCGCAGGGAGAGGACTGGGGTTTGTGGCGTGAACACAGCCTGCAGGGGGTTAGTGCTCCATGGCTAGCCGGGAGGGAGTCTGGGGAAAAATCTGGACCTGCCGAAGAGGCAAGAGACTTTTTCTTTCCTATTTGTTTCCTGGTGCGCAAGGAGAGGGGATTAAGAGCGCTGTTTAAAGGAGCTCCAGAGACGGGTGTGAGTCACGGCTAAAAGTGCAGACCACAGAGACGGGCATGGGGTGCTAAGGCTGCTGCTGCTGCCACCAAGAAGCCTGTGTGTGAGCACAGGTCACTCTCCACACCCCCCTTCTGGGAGCCTGTGCAGCCCGCCACTGCCAGGGTCCCAGGATCCAGGGACAACTTCCCCGGGAGAACACATGGTGCGCTTCAGGCTCGTGCAACGTCACGCCGGGCTCTGCTGCTGAAGGCTTGCCCTGCACGCCGTGCCCCTCCCTCCCCCTGGCCTGAGTGAGCCAGAGTCCCCAGAGCAGCTGCTCCTTTAACTCCGTCCTGTCTGAGCGAAAAGAGACGCCCTCCAGCGACCAACACGCAGAAGCGGGGCCAAATCCGAAGCTGAGTACCGGGAGCTCTGAGAATAAAGAAGAGAAAGGGAAATCTCTCCCAGCTGCCTCAGAAGCAGAGGATTAAAGCTCCACAATCAACTTGATGTACCCTGCATCTGTGGAATACATGAATAGACAACGAATCATCCCAAATTGAGGAGGTGGATTTTGAGAGCAAGATTTATGATTTTTTCCCATTTTCCCCTTTTTGTGATTGTGTATGTGTATGCTTCTGTGTAAGATTTTGTCTGGATAGCTTTGCTTCTACCATTTGTACTAGGGTTCTATCCATCCGTTTTTTTAAAAAAACTATTTTCTTAATAATAATTTCTTATTTTAATAACTTTATTTCATTCTATCTTATTTTATTTTATCTTTCTTTCTTTGTTTCTTCCTTCCTTCCTTCCTTCCTTCCTTCCTTTCTTTCTTTCTTTCTACTTTTTCTCACTTTTATCCTGAGCCGTGTGAATGAAAGTGTCTTGGTGCTCCAGCCAGGAGTCAGTGCTGTGCCTCTGAGGTGGGCGAGGCAACTTCAGGACACTGGTCCACAAGACACCTCCCAGCTGCACCTAATATCAAATGTCAAAAATCTCCCAGAAATCTCCATCTCAACACCAGCACCCAGTTTCATTCAACGACCAGCAAGCTACAGTGCTGGACACGCTATGCCAAACAACAAGCAAGACAGGAACACAACCCCACCCATTAGCAGAGAGGCTGCCTAAAATCATAATAAGTCCACAGATACCCCTAAACACACCACCAGACGTGGATCTGTCCACCAGAAAGACAAGATCCAGTCTCATCCATCAGAACACAGGCACTAGTCCCCTCCACCAGGAAGCCTACACAACCTACTGAACCAACTTTAGCCACTGGGGACAGACACCAAAACCAACAGGAGCTACGAACCTGCAGCTTGCAAAAAGTAGACTCCAAACACAGTAAGATAAGCACCACGGGAAGACAGAAAAACACACAGCAGATGAAGGAGCAAGATAAAAACCCACCACACCTAAAAAATGAAGAGGAAAGAAGCAGTCTACCTGAAAAAGAGGTCAGAAAAATGATAGTAAAGATGATCCAAAATCTTGGAAATAGAATAGACAAAATGCAAGAAACATTTAACAAGGACCTAGAAGAACAAAAGATGAAACAAGCAATGATGAACAACACAATAAATGAAGTAAAAAATACTCTAGATGGGATCAATAGCAGAATAACTGAGGCAGAAGAACGGATATGTGACCTGGAAGAAAAAATAGTGGAAATAACTACTGCAGGGCACAATAAATAAAAAAGAATGAAAAGAACTGAGGACAGTCTCAGAGACCTCTGGGACAACATTAAACACACCAACATTTGAATTATATGGGTTCCAGAAGAAGAAGAGAAAAAGAAAGTGACTGAGAAAATATTTGAAGAGATTATAGTTGAAAACTTCCCTAATATGGGAAAGGAAATAGTTAATCAAGTCCAGGAAGCACAGAGAGTACCATACAGGATAAATCCAAGGAGAAATAGGCCAATACACATATTAATCAAACTGTCAAAAATTAAATACAAAAAAAACATATTAAAAGCAGCAAGGGAAAAACAACAAAAAACAAAAAAGGGCATCTCCATAAGGTTAACAGCTGATCTTTCAGCAGAAACTCTGCAAGCCAGAAGGGACTGGCAGGACATATTTAAAGTGATGAAGGAGAAAAACCTGCAACCACGATTACTCTACCCAGCAAAGATCTCATTGAGACTTGATGGAGAAATTAAAACCTTTACAGACAAGCAAAAGCTGAGAGAGTTCAGCACCACCAAACCAGCTTTACAAAAAATGCTAAAGGAACTTCTCTAGGCAAGAAACACAAGAGAAGGAAAAGACCTACAATAAAAAACCCAAAGCAATTAGGAAAATGGCATTAGGAACATACATATCGATAATTCACTTAAATGTAAATGGACTAATTGCTCCCACCAAAAGACACAGATTGGTTGAATGGATACAAAAACAAGACCCGTATATATGCTGTCTACAAGAGATCCACTTAAGATCTAGAGACACATACAGACTGAAAGTAAGGGGATGGAAAAAGATATTCCATGCAAATGGAAACCAAAAGAAAGCTGGAGTAGCAATTCTCATATAGACAAAATAGACTTTAAAATAAAGACTATTAGAAGAGACAAAGGACACTACGTAATGATCAAGGGATTAATCCAAGAAGATATATCAATTGTAAATATTTATGCACCCAACATAGGAGCACCTCAATACATCAGGCAAATACTAACAGCCATGAAAGGGGAAATCAACAGTAAAACATTCATAGTCAGGGACGTTAACACCCCACTTTCACCAATGGACAGATCATCCAAAATGAAAATAAATAAGAAACACAAGCTTTAAATGATACCTTAAACAAGATGGACTTAATTGATATTTATAAGACATTCCATCCAAAAACAACAGAATAGGTACTTTTCTCAAGTGCTCATGGAATATTATCCAGGATAGATCATATTTTGGGTCACAAATCAAGCCTTGGTAAATTTAAGAAAATTGAAACTGTATCAAGTATCTTTTCCGACCACAACACTATGACACTAGATATCAATTACATGAAGAGATCTGTAAAAAATACAAACACAGGGCTTCCCTGGTGGCGCAGTGGTTGAGAGTCCGCCTGCCGATGCAGGGGACATGGGTTCGTGCCCCGGTCCGGGAAGATCCCACATGCCGTGGAGCGGCTTGGCCCGTGCGCCATGGACGCTGAGCCTGCGCATCTGGAGCCTGTGCTCCGCAACGGGAGAGGCCACAACAGTGGGAGGCCCGCACACCGTAAAAAAACAAAACAAACAAAAAAAAAAACACACAAGGAGGCTAAACAATACACTACTTAATAACGAAGTGATCACTGAACAAATCAAAGTGGAAATCAAAAAATACCTAGAAACAAATGAAAATGGAGACACGACGACCCAAAATCTATGGGATGCAACAAAAGCAGTTCTAAGAGGGAAGTTTATAGCAACACAATCCTACACTAAGAAAGAGGAAACATCTCGAATAAACAACCTAACCTTGCACGTAAAGCAATTAGAGATAGAACAAAAAAACCCCAAAATTAGCTCAAGGAAAGAAATCATAAAAATCAGATCAGAAATAAATGAAAAAGAAATGAAGGAAATGACAGCAAGGATCAATAAAACTAAAAGCTGCTTCTCTGAGAAGATAAACAAAATTGATAAGCCATTAGCCAGACTCATCAAGAAAAAAAGGGAGAAGACGCCAATCAATAGAATTAGAAATGAAAAAGGAGAAGTAACAACTGACACTGCAGAAATACAAAAGGTCATGAGAGATTACTACAAGCAACTATATGCCAATAAAATGGACAATCTGGAAGAAATGGAAAAATTCTTAGAAATGCACAACCTGCCAAGACTGAACCAGGAAGAAATAGAAAATATGAACAGACCAATCACAAGCACTGAAGTTGAAACTGTGATTTAAAAACTTCCAACAAACAAAAGCCCAGGACCAGATGGCTTCACAGGCGAATTCTATCAAACATTTACAGAAAAGCTAACACTTACCTTCGCAAACTCTTCCAAAATATAGCAGAGGGAGGAACACTCCCAATCTCATTCTACGAGGCTACCATCACCTTGATACCAAAACCAGACAAGGATGTCACAAAGAAGGAAAACTACAGGCCAATATCACTGATGAACACAGATGCAAAAATCCTCAACAAAACACCAGCAAACAGAATCCAACAGCACATTAAAAGGATCATACACCACGATCAAGTGGGGTTTATTTTAGTAATGCAAGGATTCTTCAATATATGCAAATCAATCAACGTGATACACCATTTTATGAAACTGAAGGAGAAAAAACATATTATCATCTCAATAGATGCATAGAAAGCTTTCAACAAAATTCAACACTCATTTAAGATAAAAACCCTGTAGAAAGTAGGCATATGGAGAACTTTCCTCAACATACTAAAGGCCGTATATGACAAACCCACAGCCAATATCGTTCTCAAAGGTGAAAAACTGAAAGCATTTCCACTAATATCGGGAAGAAAAAAAGGTTGCCCACTCTCACCACTCTTATTCAACATACTTTTGGAAGTTTTAGCCACAGCAACAAGAGAAGAAAAGGAAATAAAAAGAAACCAAATCAGAAAAGAAGAAGTAAAGCTGTCACTGTTTGCAGATGACATGATACTATACATAGAGAATCCTAAAGATGCTATCAGAAAACTACTAGAGCTAATCAATAAATTTAGTAAAGTAGCAGGATACCAAATTAATGCACAGAAATCTCTGGCATTCCTATACACTAAGGATGAAAAATCTGAAAGTGAAATCAAGAAAACACTCCCATTTACCACTGCAACAAAAAGAATAAAATACCTAGGAATAAACCTACCTAAGGAGACAAAAGTCCTGTATGCAGAAAATTATAAGACACTGATGAAAGAAATTAAAGGTGATACAAATAGATGGCGAGATAAACCATGTTCTAGGATTGGAAGTATCAACATTGTGAAAATGACTTTACTACCCAAAGCAATCTACAGATTTAATGCAATCCCTATCAAACTACCACTTGTATTTTTCACAGAAGTAGAACAAAAAATTTCACAATTTGTATGGAAACACGAAAGACCCCGAATAGTCAAAGCAATCTTCAGAAGGAAAAATGGAGGTGAAGGAATCAGGCTCTCTGACTTCAGACTATACTACAAAGCTACAGTAATCAAGCCAGTATGGTACTAGCACAAAAGCAGAAAGATAGATTAATGGAACAGGATAGAAAGCCCAGAGATAAACCCACGCACATATGGTCACCTTATCTTTGATAAAGGAGGCAGGAATGTACAGTGGAGAAAGGACAGCCTCTTAAAACTTGCTTGGAAAACTGGGCAGGTACATGTAAAAGTATGAGATTAGATTGCTCCCTAACATCATACAGAAAAATAAGCTCAAAATGGATTCAAGACCTAAATGTAAGGCCAGAAACAATCAAACTCTTAGAGGAAAACATAGGCAGAACACTCTATGACATAAATCACAGCAAGACCCTTTTTGACCCACCTCCTAGAGAAATGGAAGTAAAAGCAAAAATAAACAAATGGGATCTAATGAAACTTCAAAGCTTTTGCACAGCAAAGGAAACCATAAACAAGACCAAAAGACAACCCTCAGAATGGGAGAAAATATTTGCAAATGAAGCACCTGACAAAGAATGAATCTCCAAAATTTACAGGCAGGTCATGTAGCTCAATAACAAAAAAACCAAATAACCCAATCCAAAAATGGGCAGAGAACCTAAATAGACATTTCTCCAAAGAAGATATACAGATATACAACAAACACATGAAAGAATGCTCAACATCATTGATCATTAGACAAATGCAAATGAAAACTACACTGAGATATCTTCTCACACGCGTCAGAATGGCCGTCATCAAAAAATCTAGAAACAATAATTGCTGGAGAGGCTGTGGAGAAAAGGGAACACTCTTGCACTGCTGGTGGCAATGTGAATTGGTGCAGCCACTGTGGAGAACAGTATGGAGGTTCCTTAAAAAACTGCAAATAGAACTACCATATGACCCAGGGATCCCACTACTGGGCATATACCCTGAGAAAACCATAATTCAAAAAGAGACATGTAAAAAAATATTTGTTGCAGCTCTCTTTACAGTAGCCAGGAGATGGAAGCAACCTAAGTGCCCATTATCAGATGAATGGATGAAGAAGATGTGGCACACATATACAATGGAATATTACTCAGCCATAAAAAGAAACGAAATTGAGCTATTTGTAATGAGGTGGATGGACCTAGAGTCAGTCATACAGAGTGAAGTAAGTCAGAAAGAGAAAGACAAATACCGTATGCTAACACATATATATGGAATTTAAGGAAAAATTATGTCATGAATAACCTAGGTGTAAGACAGGAATAAAGACACAGACCTACTAAAGAATGGACTTGAGGATATGGGGAGGGGGAAGGGTAAGCTGTGACAAAGTGAGAGAGTGGCATGGACATATATACACTACGAAACATAAAATAGATAGATAGCTAGTGGAGAACAGCTGCATAGCACAAGGAGATCAGCTTGGTGCTTTGTGACCACCTAGAGGGGTGGGGTAAGGATGGTGGGAGGGAGGGAGACGCAAGAGGGAAGAGATATGAGACATATGTATATGTATAACTGATTCACTTTGTTATAAAGCAGAAACTAACACACCATTGTAAAGCAATTATACTCCAATAAAGATGTTAAAAAAAAAAGGATCTTGCTGTGATTTATGTCAGGAAAGCTTTATTAATATGGGTCAATTTTGCAAATATTTTTGCATAAAAACAAAGGGGTAATTTACATGACTTCAGTCACTTTTCTATTTTGAAATGTCTGCTTTTTAGTGGTTTCATTAATGTATTCAATATTTTCTGATCACTTACTATGTAGTAGGCTGTGTGCTGGGGATAAGATAGTAAAGAAGGTCAAAAATTATTAAAGTGTTCTGCCCTCAAAAAGCTCACAGTTCAGTGAGAGATGTAATCACAAGCAAATGTATAATTTGTGATGTGTTCTGTGATGAAGAGCAAGATGTTAAAGAAACAAGATATTGAATACATCCATATTTTATTGACATTAATTTTTTAAAGTGCATCTAAAATTTGATGAAATATGGTAGAATTTTCTTCATAGATTTGTTGTTGTGAGGATTAAATGAGTTACTATATGTAAAGCTTAGAGAGCAGAGCTAGAATCATAGCAAATACTCATTGAATATTCGTTACTATTACCCTCATTCTCTAGGGTTGTTTGGAGGAGTTAATGCAATAAGGTTTCTGAGTGTACCTGGTATAAGATTTAAGTGCCAGGTAGGAAGCCTGTGCATATGGAAGGCATTAAGTTTGTGTAATTCATGACTCTTTGTCAGTGAATTTTTTATGGCTTATGTTAGATGAGTTGGCCAGGGCCAGAGGAAAAAATTGCTGAGGGCCCTGTTTTGCCATGAGTTTATTTCGTTGTGAGGAAAAACAATTTAGCTCTTGCCACCTTACTGGGCCCTTCCCACTCTTTCCTTTTGCTTTTTGTTGTGGGTAAGTTCATGACACTGAGATACCGCTGGCCAAAGGCCCAGGAGCTGGACTTTTTTTCATGGAGTCTGAGGCAGGTTGGGGGGCTCCAGGGAACTTCTTGGCTTCCTTTCTCTTCCAAGAAGAAGTAGGCAAGGGCCAGAAAAGTCAAGGACATTTTAATGACCCAGAAATTAGGATGACTGAGGGAGTGGACTAGAGCTAACTCAGACTGAGCTGATGTCTCACTAGTCTCACAAAGTGGTTTTCTTTAAATGGAAATATTAATTCAGCAGGTCTCTAAACTACTTTGCTGATTTTGGTACTTTTTTCAGCCCCTAAACGTGAGAAGATCTCCCAATCTGAAGAATCTTCTGGGAAACAGAGCTCCCAGTTTTGCTGGGCTGCCCATTCAATGTTCCTGAGGTTTACCCCTGTTCTGCTATTCCTAGTCCCCAAGAATGGAGGGGTCTAAGTAGCACCTATAAGGAACAGTATAGATAAGACTGGACACGGTATTAGAGTCTTAGGTTCCAATTCCAGATCTGACACTTGCTAGTGTGTGTCCTTGGGTAAGCCATTTCAGTTTGTGGAACATACGTTTCATCATCTGTCTTACCTGAGGGCAAGAGATCAGGACCTCATGAAGCCAATAAGAAGATTAAATATGATAACAAAGATTCCAGCAGGAGCAGCTACTCTTAAGTCATTTGCTGAATAATGGTCCTCTTCTTTGTAAGTCATCCTCTCCAAGGAAGAGTGACACACAGGGGATGACAAGGGTTAAAGAGGAGTCAAAGTTGGAGGTCAATAAGGTGAAAAGTATGTATCTGTAACCCCCCTCATAACAGAATGAGGTAATGCATGAAAAGGTGTATAATAAACACAGGGGCTGACATAATAGGTTTTTACGAAGTGCTAGTTTCCTTCCTTCCACCCTTCCTTTTTCAGGGGAAAAGCAACTATTTTGGAACCTCTTTGTTCCTGGTATCTTCCCTTGGGAAGCTCAGATAATGCCATTAAGCTGCTTTATTAGTGTATAGCAGATTAGCTCAGTTAATTAGCACACCTCATTATTGAAGCCAACAGGCCCAATTCAACTCCTCTGTGGGTCATTTACCTTTGCTCTTCTCATTCACCATGGACCATACAAATAACAGCATGTCAACTTGTTTGAAGGGTAGGGATACATATCAGAGATGAAAATGTCCACACTGTCAGATGTGAGGGAGGGGCTGGTTTGGTGTTCTCCTTTCTTATTGCTATTAAAACACCAAATCTACCCTCAGGGTGGAGGAGTAATAATGAGACAGTGTTGACTCAGAAAACATCAGAGTTCAAAAGGACTTCAGGGATCACCCAGTTCAATTCTCTCTCCTCTCATTTGTCAGATGGAAAGACTCAGGCTCAAAGTCTGGATCAAGAGTGTTACAAATTGTCAAAGTCAGAGTTGAGACGACTGACTCCTATAGTTAACTATTCTTCCCACAAGCCAATGGTGCCTCTCTGAAATTAAGTTCAGTTCCCAAAATGGCACCTAGTTGTGCTCTAAGAGTCTTTTGAGAGCAGGAGCCAAGCCTTATGAATTGAGTAGCGAGAGTGAATCAGGTCATGAAAGGGCAGCAGTCATGTGGTAGACTCTCTAATTAGCCTGGAGGAGCCTCAAAGTGTCCAAAGTCATGGTGTCTTTCTGACTTTCTGAGAAAAATTAGTTATTTATTCCTTTTTTTCCTCTGAAACTGGAAACAGTAGGGTTATTGTGGCCTGAGCCCCATGTCCTGGCCTCCTAGGGACTAGCACTCAGCTCTGTGCAAGGCCCTCTTCCTTCAACTATGAAGTTGATACTGCATGAGACCTTTATCAATAGAGGATGTTTCCTTGGCAACCAATGAGGGGATTGTTTGCTTTGGGTAACTCTTCTATCTCCTTGGATCCCTTTGGGAGCCTGGTAGCTCCTGAGGAATAAAAATGTCCAAAATGTAACAGAAATAAAATTTTGTTTTTTCCTATTAAAATACTAAATTAAATAAAATGAAAGATAGTGGAGTTTTCTGGGCAACTTCCCAGGGTTGGACCTCCCACTGTCACTTGGGGAATACCTCTTGGTTGCCCTTTCTTTCTCTATTACTCTTTATGTGGAGAAGAGGGAGGTGACAATAGTCAGGAGGAATAAACTCCACACTGTGATAACAGAAACAAACATTTCAGTATGAAAAAGTCTAGAGGGTATAGGGGTATCCTATGTATTATTGTTTTTTTCCCAATTTTATTGAGAAATAATTGACATATCATGTACTATTCTTATTCTTGCAACTTCTCATGCATTTGAAATTATTTCCAAATAAAAAGTAATTAATATGTTAAAAATCTAGGATCTTATTTATGAGCTGTCCTGGGCCCTGTCAGATAAAGGTACCTGTGCAGATAGATGGCAGGTAGAACCCAGGCCAGGACAAGGCAGCCAGGGGCAGATTAATGGGAGATAGAATATTCTTTTTTGGGATTAGGGGGAACAGATTATAACCTGGGCATTTTTTGATTCATCTAGTCTGAAAAATTTGTACCAGCATGAGTGGATCTGGCTAATAATTGGAGTTTCTTCTGCTAATTCCAGACCAGTGTTCTTTTCACTTCATCATGTTTAGTGTCTAATTTACTTCTGCTTTATGCTCATGCACTATTATATCACTGAATAACAATAGTATACAGCTATTAATGTTCATGAAGGACTATGTTCAAAGGTCCTAGTACACACATTATCTCACTTAACCTTCACAACATTCCAAAGAGATATGTGCTATTTCTCAGATGAGGAGACAGGCTCAGACAGGTTAAACAATTTGCCCAAGATTTCACAGACAGCAAGTTGTGGAAACAAAATTCAAATACAGATGTCTGTCTGACTTCAGAACCTATGCTCATAATTACTACTTTATGATATCTGTCTTGAAGGATTCTTTTGACCCACCATGGGTAGAGCATATAATTTGACTTTCATCCCAAGGAAGAGGAATGGTCTTTATATGCAGCATTGCATTATGACTGATGGTAAACATCTTTGAAATAGATGAATGGAGAGAAGTGCAGTCTGTGTTTGGGGAACCAAATTCTGTCTGTTGGGATATACCTTCTTCCTAGGGAAATATAACCCATTCTCTGGTCTCACTTGTCTGTGTTCTACTCCTAATCCAGTCCATATGCTTCAGGAAAATTTGTGGAATTAGTGGACAGCTGCTAAGGAGGCTATATGTTTTAAGTAGTGAGGGAAGGTGGAAAGAGGAACACTATAGACCCTTAAATACAGAAAGTTCTGTCATTTCATCATTGTATTGGTGGGTTCTAATTGCTTCATTAATGGCCAATTAATTGTATGGCTATATCAAATCTGAATTTATAGAAGTCTGTAATGAGAAGGTGACCTAGAAGGCTTCGTCCAGCTCTGGTACTAAGTCTTTTAGGAGGATATTAACAGAACTTTTTCAGAAGACAGAAAGTCAATTTATGAAGGAGCTGGATACCATAACACATGGAGAGTTTTAGAACCAGGGCTGTTTGGTGAGAAGTGATAACTTAGAGAAATCCAAATTGATATCCTTATCCCTGACTCTTCCCTCTATCTAATGTCCCACATCCAGCCACCAGTCATGTGGTTCTAACTCTTGAATATCTCTCAAAATCCAAGAGCAAAAATGGAAAATTATAGAATAAAATAATTCACAAAAAGACAAACCTGAATGGCTCATTAGTATATGAGTATATATTCAATTTATCTGGAGAAAAGATAAAATAATGAACGGTCACTTTATACAGATAAAAGTGACAAAATTAGTAAGGAGGAAAATATCAAGTATTGATGAGCATATGGGAAATAGGAATACTCAGGCAATACTGATGGGAGTGTAAACTGAAGGAAAATCTGGCAATACTTTATCAAATTACATGCATGTTATCCCTACTTTCTACTCTCTTTGGGTTCATTCAACTTTTCCTTTTCTAAATTCTTGAGTGCTTAAATTATTAATTTTGAGCCTTTCTTCTTTTCTAATATAAATATTCATAGGTAAATATGTTCTTACAAGTACCACTTTAGTTTTTCTATGTAGTATCTTCATTATTTTTCAGTTCTAAGTATTTTCAAATTTTTCATTGATTTCTTCTTTGATTCATGAGTTGTTTAGTAGGGTATTTTTCATTTCTAAATATATCTTTAATTATCTTTTTATAATTGGTTTCTAAATTGATTTCATTTTTTGAGCTGTAGGATGCCAATCATTTGAAATTTGTTAAGGTTAGTCTTAGGGCCTAGCACATGGTCAATTTTCACAAATGTTCATGCATGCTTAAAAATAATATGTATCCTCCAAATTCTGGGTATGAAATTCTGTATATAATTTTTTGAACTCCAGCAGTTCAAATTTGATTGTTATTTTGTTCACGTCTTCTATAACTTTACTGACTCTGTCCGCTTGATCAATACTGAGAAGGATGTGTTAAACTTCCCATGGTGATGGTATAAGTTGTCTATTTCTCCTTATCATGCTGTTACTTTTTTTCTTTATAAATTTTGAGCCTAAATTGTTAGATACATATAAATTTATATTTGTTATATCTTAGTGATTAATTGATCATTTTGTCACTGTATAGTGACCACCTTTATCGTTACTAATGCTTTTTGCTTCATGGTCTATTTTGACTGATATTAACATAGCCACAACAACCTTTTTTCCATTATTAGTATTTGCCTGTTATATATTTTTCCATACTTTGACATTCACACTTGTTGTGCCATTCTGTTTTAGGTGTATCTCTTTTGAACTGTTTACAGCAGGATTTTAAAAATATTCTGATGACCTCTGTCATTTAACATAGTAAATTTACTGTGATTGCTGATAATTTTTGTTTATTTGTATGCACTTATTATTTGTCCCATTTACTCTATTTCCCCCTTTTCCCCCCTAACTTTTTACCATATTTTGGAATGATTAGAGCTTTTCCTCCTTACTCTATATTTTTCTCCTTCTATCATTTGGAAGTTATATGCTCTGTTTAGTCTTTTAGTGTTTACTCTAGCTGTATTAACATGCATACTTAACTAACAAAATTCTAATTTTATCTCAAGTTTTGACCTTCCTCCTAAACAATAAAAGGATTTTAAAATACTTTAATCATCCAGTCCTAAAGTATATGCTATTTCTATCAAGTATTTTAGTACTATCCTCTTTTTTTTTACTTGGTGCTGTGTATGGTTTTAGTATCAGGGTGATGCTGGCCTTTTCCAATGAGTTCAAAAGCAATCGTTTCACTTTAAATTTTTGAAATGGTTTGAGAAGGATAGGTGTTAACTCTTCTTTAAGTGTTTGGTAGAATTCACCTGTGAAACGATCTGGTCCTGCACTTTGTTTTTTGGATTTTTTTTTATTACTAAGTCAATTTTATTACTGGTATTCAGTCTGGTCATATTTTTTATTCCATCTTGATTTAGCCTTGGGAGATTGTATATTTCTAGGAATTTATCCATTTCTTCTAGGTTGTACATTTTATTAGTATACAAATGTTTGTTGCAATCTCTTATGATACTGTGTATTTCTGTGGTGTCAGATGTAACTTCTCTTTTTCATTTCTGATTTTATTCATTTGGCCTGTCTCTCATTTTTTCTTGAAGATACTGACTAGAGATTTTTCAAAGTTTTTAATCTTTTCTTAGAACCAGCTCTTAATGACATTGAACTTTTGTATATATTTTTTATCCTCTATTTCATTTATTTCTGCTCTGATTTTTATTATTTATTTCTTAAATTTGGGTTTTGTTTTTTCTTCTTTTTCTAGTCCTTTAGGTGTAAGGTTAGATTTTTTATTTGAGATATTTCTTGTTTCCTGATGTAGGCTTGTATTGTTCTAAACTTTCCTTTATGTACTGCTCTTGCTGCGTCCCATAGAATTTGGATTGTTGTGTTTCCATTTTTATTTGCCTCCAGGTATTTTTTGACTTGCTCTTTGATTTCTGCAGTGATCCATTGGTTATTTAGTAGCATGTTGTTTAGCCTTCACATGTTCGTGTTTTTGCAGTTTTTTTCTGGTTGTTGATTTCTAGTCATAGCATCGTGGTTGGAAAATATGCTTGATATGATTTCAATCTTCTTAAATTTATTGAGACTTGTTTCTTAGCTTAGCATGTGATCTATCCTGGAGACTGTTCTATGTACACTTGAAAATAATGTGTATTCTGCTTCTTTTGGATGGATATATATAGATCCCATCTGGTGTATAGTGTCACTTAAGGCCTGTTTTTCCTTATTTTTTATTTTCTGCCTGCACGATCGGTCCATTGATGTAATTGGGATGTTAATGCCCCCTACTATTATTTTTATACTGTCAACTTCTCCCTTTAAGTTCATTAATATTTGCTTTATATATTTAGGTGCTCCTATGTTGGCTGCATAAATATATAGAATTGTTATATCTTGTTGGATTGATCCTTTTATCATTATGTAATGCCCTTCTTTGTCTCCTGTTACAGTCTTTGCTTTACAGTCTATTTTGCTGATGTAAGTATTAGTACCTGAGCTTTATTTTCATTTCCGTTTGCATGGAATACCTTTATCTACTCTATCACTATCAGTCTGTGTGTGTGTTTAGGTCTGAAGTAAGCCTCTTATAGTCAGCATATACATAGGTGGTTTTTTTAAATTCATTTAATCCCTCTATGTCTTTTGATTGGAGAAAATATTCCATTTACATTTTAAGTAATTATTGATAGGTATATATTTATTGCCATTTTACTTGTTTTATTTATTTATTTATTTATTTTGGTGGTATGCAGGCCTCTCACTGTTGTGGCCTCTCCTGTTGCAGAGCACAGGCTCCAGATGTGCAGGCTCAGCGGCCATGGCTCACGGGCCCAGCCGCTCCGTGGCATGTGGGATCTTCCCGGACCAAGGCACGAATCCGTGTCCCCTGCATCAGCAGGCGGACTCTCAACCACTGCGCCACCAGGGAAGCCCTATTGCCATTTTATTAATTGTTTGGGGGCTTTTTGGTAGTTCTTTTTGTTCCTTTCTTCTTCCTTTGCTTTCTTCCCTTGTGATTTGGTGCACATCTTTAGTGTTATGCTGGGATTCCTTTCTTTTTTGTGTGTATCTATTATAGATACATGTTTGTTGTTGCCATGAGGTTTATGTATAACTATAATGACTATATATGAATATATATATGATTATTTTAAGTTGATGATTTCTTACTTTCACACACATTCTAACATCCCTGCATTTTTATCCCCCCTGCATTTAATTTTTGACATAATATGTTACATCTTTTTCTTTTGTGTAGCCCTTAACTAGTTTTTGTGGATATAGTTGATTTTACTACTTTTGCCTTTTAACCTTCCTATTAGCTTTATACTATTTTTAAAAATTATTTATTTTATTTTATTTATTTTTGGCTGTGTTCAGTCTTTGTTGCCGTGCATGGGCTTTCTCTAGTAGTGGCGAGTGTGGGCTACTCTTTGTTGCAGTGCACAGGCTTCTCATTGTGGCGGCTTCTCTTGTTGTGGAGCATGGGCTCTAGGTGCGCAGGCTTCAGAAGTTGTGGCACGCGGGCTATAGAGCACAGGCTCAGTAGTTGTGACGCATGGGCTTAGTTGCTTTGTGGCATGTGGGATCCTTCCAGACCAGGGCTCAAACTCGTGTCTCCTGCATTGGCAGGTGGATTCTTAACCACTGTGCCACCAGGGAAGCCCCCTATTAGCTTTATAAGGGTTAATCTTCTACTTTTTCTGAATATTTATCTTAACCTGTGAGATTTTTCTTCATAATTATCATATATCTAGTTGTAGTCTTTTCTTTTCCACTTAGAGAAATCACTTTAACATTTATGGTAAAGCCAATTTTAGTGCTATTGAACTCATTAACTTTTGATTATCTGTAGAACTCTTTATTTCTCCTTCAAATCTGAATGAGAGCCTTGTTGGGCAGAGTATTCTTGTTTGTAGGGGATTTTTACCTTTCATCATTTTGAATGTATCATGAAACTCCCTTCTGGCCTGCAAAGTTTCTGCTGAAATATCTGCTGATTTCCATAAGGGAATTCCTTTTATGAAACGAGTTGCTTTTCTCTTGCTGTCTTTATCTTTCATTTTTGCCATTTTATTTACAAAGTGTCTTTGTGTGGATATCTTTGGGTTCATCTTGTTTGGGATTCTTTGCTTCCTGGATCTGGATATTGTTGTTGTTCCCCAGGATAAGGAAGTTTTCAGCCATTATATCTTCAAATATGTTCTCTGTCTTTTCCTTTATCTCTTCTCCTTCTAATACCCTATAATGTGAATATTAATATGCTTTATGTTATCTCAGAGGTCTCTTAAACTGTCCTCATTTCTTTTAATTCTTATTTTTTCTTTTTTCTGTTCATTTTCAATGATTTTCTCCACTCTGCCTTCTAGCATGCTGATCCATTCCTCTGCATCATTTAATCTACTGTTGATTCCTTCTAGTGTATTGCTCATTTCAATTATTGTATTCATCTTTGTTTGGTTCTTCTGTACATTTTCTAACTCTTTGTTAAAAGCTTCTAACTTCTCACTGTTCATTAAATCTTGTCCTGAGTTCTTTGAATGCTATTTTTCTTTTTACACAACTTTATTGGACTAAAATTGATTTACAATGTTGGGTTAGTTTCTGCTGTATAACGAAGTGAATCAGGTATATGAATACATATATCCCCATATCTCCTCCCTCTTCAGCCTCCCTCCCACCCTCCCAATCCCACCCCTCTAAGTGGTCACAAAGAACCAAGCTGATCTCCCTGTGCTATGTAGATTCTTCCCACTAGCTATCTATTTTACATTTGGTAGTATACATATGTCAGTGCTACTCTCTCACTTTGTCCCATCTTCCCCATCCCCACCCCTACCCCATGTCCTCAAGTCTATTCTCTCCGTCTGCGTCTTTATTCCTGTCCAGCCACTAGGTTCATGAGAACCCTTATTTTTTCTTAGATTCCGTATATATGTGTGAGCATACAGTATTTGTTTTACTCTTTCTGACTTACTTCATTCTATATGACAGGCTCTAGGTCCATTCACCTCACTACAAATAACTCAATTTCGCTTCTTTTTATGGCTGAGAATTATTCCATTGTGTGTGTGTGTATATATATATATATATATATATATATATATATATATATATATACATGCCACATCTTCTTTATCCATTCATCTATTGATGGGCATTTAGGTTGCTTCCATGTCCTGGGTATTGTAAATAGAGCTGCAATGAACATTGTGGTACACGACTCTTCTTGAATTATGGCTTTCTCAGGGTATATGCCCAGTAGTGGGATTGCTGGGTCATATGGTAGTTCTACTTTTAGATTTTTAAGGAACCTCCATACTGTTCTCCATAGTGGCTGTATCAATTAACATTCCCACCAATAGTTCAAGAGGGCTTGCTTTTCTCCACAACCTCTCCCGAATTTTTTTTTTGTAGATATTTGATGATGGCCATTCTAATTGGTATGAGGTGATAACTCATTGTGGTTTTGATTTACATTTCTCTAATGATTAGTGACGTTGAGCACCTTTTCATGTGTTTTTTGGCCATCTGTATATCTTCTTTGGAGAAATATCTATTTAGGTTTTCTTTCCATTTTAGATTGGGTTGTTTTTCTTTTTTGATATTGAGCTGCATGAGCTGCTTGTATAATTTGGAGATTAATCTTTTGTCAGTTGCTTCATTTGCAAATAATTTCTCCCACTCTGAGGGTTGTCTTTTTGTCTTGTTTATGGTTTCCTTTGCTGTGCAAAAGCTTATAAGTTTCATTAGGTCCCATTTGTTTATTTTTGTTTTTATTTCCATTACTCTAGGGAAAAAAGGATCTTGCCTGTGATTTATGTCATACAGGGTTCTGCCTATGTTTTCCTCTAAGAGTTTTATAGTGTCTGGCCTTAAATTTGGTCTTTAATCCATTTTGACTGTGTTTTTGTGTATGTTGTCAAGAAGTGTTTTAATTTCATTCTTTTACATGTAGCTGTCAAGTTTTCCCAGTACCACTTTTTGAAGAGGCTGTCTTTTCTCCATTGTATATTATTGCCTTCTTTGTCAAAGATAAGTTGACCATATGTGTGTAAGTTTATCTCTGGGCTTTCCATCCTGTTTCACTGATCTATATATCTGTTTTTGTGCCAGGGAGCCTGATTCCTCCAGCTCCATTTTTCTTTTTCAAGGTTGCTTTGAGGGTCTTTTGTGTTTCCAATCAAATTGTGAAACTTTTTCTTCTAGTTCTGTGAAAAATGCCATTGGTAGTTTGATAGGGATTACAGTGAATCTGTAGATTGCTTTGCGTAGTATAGTCATTTACACAATGTTGATTCTTCCAATCCAAGAACATGGTATATCTCTCCATCTGTTTGTATCCTCTTTAATTTCTTTCATCAGTGTCTTACAGTTTTCTGCATACAGGTCTTTTGTCTCCTTAGGTAGGTTTATTCCCAGATATTTTATTCTTTTTGTTGTGATGGTAAATGGGAGTGTTTCCTTAATTTCTTTTTCAGATTTTTCATGGTTAATGTAGAGGAATGCAAGAGATTTCTGTGCATTAATTTTGTATCCTGCTGCTTTACTGGATTCATTAATTACCTCTAGTAGTTTTCTGGTAGCATCTTTAGGATTCTCTATGTATAGTATCATGTCATCTGCAAACAGTGACAGTTTTACTTCTTCTTTTCTGATTTGGATTCCTTTTACTTCTTTTTCTTCTATGATTTCTGTGGCTAAAATTTCCAAAACTGTTGAATAATAGTGGTGAAAGTGGGCACCCTTGTCTTGTTCCTGATCTTAGAGGAAATGCTTTCAATTTTTCACCATGGAGAATGATGTTGGCTGTGGGTTTGTCATGTATGGCCTTCATGATGTTGAGGTAAGTTCCCTTTATGGTTCCTTTCTGGAGATTTCTTTATTTTTATCATAAGTGGGTGTTGAATCTTGTTGAAAGCTTTTTCTGCACCAATTGAGATTATCATATAGTTTTTATCCTTCAGTTTGTTCACATTGATTTTTGTATATTGAAGAATCCTTGCATTTCTGGGATAAAGCCCACTTGATCATGGTGTATGATCCTTTTAATGTGTTGTTGGATTCTGTTTGCTAGTATTTTGTTGAGGATTTTTGCATCTATGTTCATCAGTGATATTGGCCTGAAGTTTAATTTTGTGTGACATCTTTGTTTGGTATTGGTATCAGAGTGATGGTGGCCTCATAGAACGAGTTTGGGAGTGTTCCTCACTCTGCTAAATTTTGGAAGAGTCTGAGAAGGATAGGCGTTAGCTCTTCTCTAAATGTTTGATAGATTTCACCTGTGAAGCCATCTGTGCTGGGCTTTTGTTTGTTGGAAGATTTTTAATCACAGCTTCAATTTTAGTGATTATGATTGGTCTGTTCATATTTTCTCTTTCTTCCTGGTTCAGTCTTAGAAGGTTGTACTTTTCTATGAATTTCTCCATTTCTTCCAGGTTTTCCATTTTATTTGCATATAGTTGCTTGTAGTAAACTCTCATGATCCTTTGTATTTCTGCATTGTCAATTTTTACTTCTCCTTTTTCATTTCTTTTTTTTTTACATCTTTATTGGAGTATAATTTCTTTACAACGGTGTGTTAGTTTCTGCTTTATAACAAAGTGAATCAGTTATACATATACATATGTTCCCATATCTCTTCCCTCTTGCATCTCCCTCTCTCCCACCCTCCCTAACCCACCCCTCTAGGTGGTCAAAAAGCACCGAGCTGATCTCCCTGTGCTATATGGCTGCTTCCCACTAGCTATCTATTTTATATTTGGTAGTGTATATATGTCCATGCCACTCTCTCGCTTTGTCACAGCTTACAATTCCCCCTCCCCATATACTCAAGTCCATTCTCTAGTAGGTCTGTGTCTTTATTCCTGTCTTACCCCTAGGTTCTTCATGACATTTTTTTCTTAAATTCCATATATATGTGTTAGCATATGGTATTTGTCTTTCTCTTTCTGACTTAATTCACTCTGTATGACAGACTCTAGGTCTATCCACCTTATTACAAATAGCTGAATTTCGGTTCTTTTTATGGCGGAGTAATATTCCATTGCATATATGTGCCACATCTTCTTTATCCATTCATCCGATGATGGACACTTAGGTTGTTTCCATCTCCTGGCTATTGTAAATAGAGCTGCAATGAACATTTTCATACATGACTCTTTTTGAATTATGGTTTTCTCAGGTTATATGCCCAGAAGTGGGATTGCTGGGTCATATGGTAGTTCTATTTGTAGTTTTTTTTAAGGAACCTCCATACTGTTCTCCATAGTGGCTGAACCAATTCACATTCCCACTAGCAGTGCAAGAGTGTTCCCTTTTCTCCACACCCTCTCCAGCATTTATTGTTTCTAGATTTTTTGATGATGGCCATTCTGACAGGTGTGAGATGATATCTCATTGTAGTTTTCATTGGTATTTCTCTAATGATTAATGATGTTGAGCGTTCTTTCATGTGTTTGTTGGCAGTCTGTATATCTTCTTTGGAGAAATGTCTATTTAAGTCTTCTGTCCATTTTTGGATTGGGTTGTTTGTTTTTTTTGTTATTGAGCTGCGTGAGCTGCTTGTAAATTTTGGAGTTTAATCCTTTGTCGGTTGCTTCATTACCAAATAATTCCTCCCATTCTGAGGGTTGTCTTTTGGTCTTGTTTATAGTTTCCTTTGCTGTGCAAAAGCTTTGAAGTTTCATTAGGTCCCATTTCTTTATTTTTATTTGGTTTTAATTTTTTTTATTTATTTGTTTTTCATCTTTATTGCAGTATAATTACTCTACAATGGTGTATTAGTTTCTGCTTCACAACAAAGCAAATCAGCCATACATATACACGTGTTCCCATATCTCTTCCCTGTTGCGTCTCCCTCCCTTCCACCCTCCCTATCTCACTCCTCCAGGCGGTCACAAAGCATGGAGCTTATCTCCCTGTGCTATGCGGCTGCTTCCCACTAGCTATCTACCTTCCGTTCGGTAGTGTATATATGTCCATGCCTCTCTCTTGCTTTGTCAGAGCTTACCCTTCCCCCTCTCCATATCCTCAAGTCCATTCTCTAGTAGGTCTGTGTCTTTATTCCTGTCTTACCCCTAGGTTCTTCACGACATTTTTTCCTTAAATTCCATATATATGTGTTAGCATATGGTATTTGTCTTTCTCTTTCTGACTTACTTCACTATGTATGACAGACTCGAGGTCTATTCACTTCATTACAAATAGCTCAATTTCGTTTCTTTTTAAAGCTCAGTAATATTCCATTGTATATATGTGCCACATCTTCTTTATCTATTCATCCAATGATGGACACTTAGGTTGTTTCCATCTCCGGCCTATTGTAAATAGAGCTGCAATGAACATTTTCGCACATGACTCTTTTTGAATTATGGTTTTCTCAGGATATATGCCCAGTAGTGGGATTGCTGGGTCATATGGTATTTCTATTTGTAGTTTTTTAAGGAACCTCCATACTGTTCTCCATAGTGGCTGTACCAATTCACATTCCCACCAACAGTGTAAGAGGGTTCCCTTTTCTGCACACCCTCTTCAGCATTTATTGTTTCTATATTTTTTGATGATGGCCATTCGGATTGCGGTGACATGATATCTCATTGTAGTTTTGATTTGCATTTCTCTAATGATTAATGCTGTTGACCATTCTTTCATGTGTTTGTTGGCATCCTGTATATCTTATGTGGAGAAATGTCTATTTAGGTCTTCTGCTCATGTTTGGATTGGGTTGTTTGTTTTTTTATTATTGAGCTGCATGTGCTGCTTATACATTTTGGAGATTAATCATTTGTCACTTGCTTCATTTGAAAATATTTTCTCCCATTCTGAGGGTTGTCTTTTGGTCTTCTTTATGGTTTCCTTTGTTGTGCAAAAGCTTTTAAGTTTCATTAGGTCCCATTTGTTTATTTTTGTTTTTATTTCCATTTCTCTAGGAGGTGGGGCAAAAAGGATCTTGCTGTGATTTATGCCATAGAGTATTCTATGTTTTCCTCTAAGAGTTTGATAGTTTCTGGCCTTACATTTAGGTCTTTAATCCATTTTGAACTTATTTTTGTGTATGGTGTTAGGGAGTGATCTAATCTCATACTTTTACATGTACCTGTCCAGTTTTCCCAGCACCACTTATTGAAGAGACTGTCCTTTCTCCACTGTACATTCCTGCCTCCTTTATCAAAGATAAGGTGACCATATATGCGGGGATTTATCTCTGGGCTTTCTATACTTTTCCATTGATCTATCTTTCTGTTTTTGTGCCAGTACCATACTGTCTTGATCACTGTAGCTTTGTAGTATAGTCTGTAGTCAGGGATCCTGATTCTTCCAGCTCCGTTTTTAGTTCTCAAGATTGCTTTGGCTATTCGGGGTCTTTTGTGTTTCCATACAAATTGTGAAATTTTTTGTTCTAGTTCTGTGAAAAATGCCAGTGATGGTTTGTCAAGGATTTCATTGAATGTGTAGATTTCTTTGGGTAGTAGAGTCATTTTCACAATGTTGATTCTTCCAATCCAAGAACATGGTATATCTCTCCATCTATTTGTATCATCTTTAATTTCTTTCATCAGTGTCTTATAATTTTCTGCATACAGTTCTTTTGTCTCCTTAGGTAGGTTTATTCCTAGATATTTTATTCTTTATTTTGCAATGATAAATGGGAGTGTTTTCTTGATTTCACTTTCAGATTTTTCATCATTAGTGTATAGGAATGCCAGGGATTTCTGTGCATTAATTTTGTATCCTGCTGCTTTACCCAATTCATTGTTTAGCTCTAATAGTTTTCTGGTAGCATCTTTAGGATTCTCTATGTATAGTATCACGTCATCTGCCAACAGTGACAGTTTTACTTCTTCTTTTCTGATTTGGATTCCTTTTATTTCCTTTTCTTCTCTGATTGCTGTGGCTAAAACTTCTAAAACTATGTTGAATAAGAGTGGTGAGAGTGGGCAACCTTGTCTTGGTCCTGATCTTAGTGGAAATGCTTTCAGTTTTTCGCCATTGAGGACGATGTTGGCTGTGGGTTTGTCATATATGGCCTTTAGTATGTTGAGGAAAGTTGCCTCTATGCCTTCTTCTCTGTAGGCTTTTTTTTATCATAAATTGGTGTTGAATTTTGTCGAAAGCTTTCTCTGCATCTATTGAGATGATCATATGGTTTTTCTCCTTCAATTTGTTAATATGGTGTATCACGTTGATTGATTTGCGTATATTGAAGAATCCTTGCATTCCTGGAATAAACCCCATTTGATCATGGTGTATGATCCTTTTAATGTGCTGTTGGATTCTGTTTGCTATTTTTTTTTAAGATTTTTACATCTACGTTCCTCAGTGATATTGGCCTGTAGTTTTCTTTCTTTGTGACATCCTTGTCTGGTTTTGGTATCAGGGTGATGGTGACCTCATAGAATGAGTTTGGGAGTGTTCCTCCGTCTGCTATACTTTGGAAGATTTTCAGAAGTATAGGTGTTAGCTCTTCTCTAAATGTTTCATAAAATTCGCCTGTGAACCCATCTGGTCGTGGGCTTTTGTTTGTTGGAAGATTTTTAATCACAGTTTCAATTTCAGTGCTTGTGATTGGTCTGTTCATATTTTCTATTTCTTCCTCATTCGGTCTTGGCAGGTTTTGCATTTGTACGAATTTGTCCATTTCTTTCAGATTGTCCATTTTTTTGGCATAGAGTTGCTTGTAGTAATCTCTCATGATCTTTTGTATTTCTTCAGTGTCAGTTGTTACTTCTGCTTTATCATTTCTAATTCTGGTGATTTGAGTCTTCTCCTCTTTTTTCCTAATGAGTCTGGCTAATGGTTTATCAATATTGTTTATCTTCTCAAAGACCCAAATTTAGTTTTATTGATCTTTTCTCTTGTTTCCTTCATTTCTTTTCCATTTATTTCTGATCTGATCTTTATGATTTCTTTCCTTTTGCTAACTCTGGGGGTTTTTTTTGTTGTTGTTGCTGGTCTTCTTCTTTCTCTAATTGCTTTACGTGTAAGCTTAGGCTTTTTATTTAAAATTTTTTTTAAATTTTCTTGATGTAGGATTATATTCCTATAAACTTTCCTCTTAGAACTGTTTTTGCTGCATCCCTCTTTGAACATGTCTATGATCATTACCTTGAACCCTTTTTTTATGTACGTTGTCCATCACCACTTCATTTAGTTCCTCTTCTGGGGTTTTATGTTGTTCCTTCATTTTGAACATATTCCTCTGTTACCCCATTTTGCCTAATTCACTGTTTTTATTTCTATGTATTTGGTAGGTTGGTTATATTTCCCAATCTTAGAGAAGTGGCCTTATGTTGGTGACATGCTATGGGACCTAGTAGCATACTCCCCTCTGGTCACCAGAGCTATATGCTTTAGGGGTATCCTCTATATGGGCTGTATGTGTCTTTCTATTGTGGCTGGCAGAGTACTGTGTATACACTGGTAGGCATTATTGGTCCCCTTTTCAGTTGGTTGCCAGGCTTTGCCTTGTGCAGAGGCTGCTTGCCCCTAGTGGGCAGAAGTGTGTCCTGGCACAGCTGGCCATGGGAGTCTTGGTTCTGGTACTAGGTTGATCAGGTTGGCAGGGTCAGGGCAGGAGACCACCTGGGGGTAGTCCTGCCCCACTGATGGGTTGAGCTAAGTCTTGCAGTTCCTTCCTGAAGGACCGTGGGTCCCAGAGCTAATGCCCACCTGCTGATGGGTGGGACAGTGGCCTGGGAGGGGGTCCTGAGTCTGGTGATGTCCTACTGGTGGGTGAGGCCAGATCCTGACATGGCTGGTGGAGTAACCCATGGTTTCCTGGAGATTATTTTGGCCTACTGCTGAGAAACACTGAAGCCCAAGTTGTTCCAGGATGTTGCTGGCCTGCTAGTCATTGGGCCTGGTTAACATGGCTAACTGTGGGGCCACAGTGGTCCTGGAACTGGTGTTGGCTCACTGGTGGGTGGGGCCTGGGCTCTGGGTATCACAGGACTGGTGCCCACTTACTGTTGTGTAAGGCTAGGCCCTGGGACTAAAGCTGGTCCCCTGTTGGGTGGAACTGCTTCCTGGGTTCTCTCACTGTGCTTCTGGGTATCTTAGTGCTGGTATTGTCTCACTGTTGAGTTGTTCTAGGGCCTAGAATGACACAGGGCTAGTGCCAGTGCTCTTGTGTGTAGACCTGGGTCTTGGGATTTCTGGCTGCAGAGCTCTGGAGGCCCCAAAGTTGGTGTTGACCCTCAGGTACGTTGGGCCATGGCCCAGGATATCCCAGGGCTGATGTCTGCTCATGATTGAGTGAGGCCATGTCACAGGGCTAGTGTTGGCTCACTGGTTGACAGAACCAGGTCCTGGGTTCTTTGGTTGTGGAGTCTATAAATTATAGATTTGGTGTTGGCCCCCCAGTGGGTGTTAGCAGGGCCCAGGGGTTCCCAGAGCTGCTGCTCCACTGGTGGGTGCTGCCAAGTCCTGGGCTTTCTGCTGGGCACGGCCTGGCTCTGGGGCAGCTGTTGGCTCAAGGTGTCCAATACCTGGGCCCAGCCTGCTCACAAGTGGGGTGATGTCCCTATCCAGATGGCTGTGTGGCTTTAGGCATCCCAGAACAGATGTTGAATAGTTGGTAGATGGGACTGGGTACTGGTCCTAATAACCATGAGGGAGGATTCCAAAATGGCACTTATCAGCACCAGTCCTCATGGTGGGATAAACTACCAGAAATGGCTGCTGTTGGTGTCTATGTCCCCAGGGTGAGTTTCTGTTTGCCCCTGCCTTTTTGAGAAGCTCTCTAAGATCAGATTATGGGTCTGACACAAGCTTATTTAAAATTACTGCTAATGCCCTGTGTCTTGAGCATGTGAGATTTTGTGTGTTCCCTTTAAGAGTGAAGTCTCTATTTCCTACAGCTCTCTGGCTCTCCTGAAAGTAATCCCTATTGGCCTTCAAAGCCAAACATTCTGGAGGCTCATCTTCTAAGTGCAAAACCCCTGTGCTGGGGAGGCTGATGTGGAGCTTGGACCCCTCACACCTTGGGGAGAACCTCTGCAATTGTAATTATCTTCCCATTTATGGGTCATCTACCCTGGGGTATGGGTCTTGAGTATACTGTGTCTCCACCCCTCCTACTCATCTCATTATGGTTCCTTTTCTATATCTTTTGTTATAGAAGATATTTTATGCTAATCTTCAGGTCACTATCATGGATAGTTTTTATGTAAATAGTTTCAATTTTGATGTGCCTGTGGGAGGAGGTGAGCTCAGTGTCTTGTCTTCCTACTCTGCCATCTTGGCTACCTCATGTTTTATGTGGATTTGAGTTACCATCTCGGGTTGTTTGCTTCCATTCTGAAGAATTTCCTTTAGTATTTTTTGTAAGACAGGTCTTCTAGCAATCAATTTTCTTGGCTTTTGTTTATCTAGAATTTTAGAAAACTTTTCCTTTGAGCAATTTTGATAAATTATTCCATAGCTTTTTCATTTCCATTGTTTCTGCCAAGAAATTATTTTTTAACTTCAAAGTTTTCCCCTTGTTTTGAATTTCAATATTCAAATATTTCCCCCTTGTTTTGAATTTCAGTATTTTTTACTTTGACGTGTCTGTTTGTGGATCTCTTTGTATTTATCCAATCCTGAATTACTGAGCTTCCTGGTAGTGTAGATTATTGTTTTTCAAAAAAAAAGAAGAAGAAAAAAAAGAAAAAAACGTAAATGGTGTTTTATTTTTTTAACATCTTTATTGGGGTATAATTGCTTTACAATCGTGTGTTAGTTTCTGCTTTATAACAAAGTGAATCAGTTATACATATACATATGTTCCCATATCTCTTCCCTCTTGCGTCTCCCTCCCTCCCACCCTCCCTATCCCACCCCTCCAGGCGGTCACAAAGCACCGAGCTGATATCCCTGTGCTATGGTGTTTTGATCCATTATTTCTTTCAATATTTATTTTTCTGCTCTTTTCTCTCTCTTCTCTCCTCCTGGTAACTCTATTATACATATGTTGGCATGCTTAACGGTGTCCCACGTTTCTCTAAGACTGCTCATTTTTCTTCTTTGAGTTTTCTCTCTGTTCTTTGGCTTGCATAATGTGTATTGATCTATCTTCAAGTTAACTTATTCTTTCTTCTGTTAGTTTAAATCTACTATTGAGTCCCTCCAGCCCTCCAGTGAATTTTTAATTTCAATTATTTTATTCAACTCCAGTGTATTACGATTCTTTTAAAATACTTTTCTCTATTGATATTCTTTATTTGATATGGCATTGTCATATCTTATTTTCCTTTTTAATTATGGTTTCCTTTAATTCTATGAACATGCTTACAATTGCTACTTTGAAGTATTTTTCTGATGAATCCAACATCTAGTCCCTCTCACATGCAGCTTCTTAAACATGATGTTTTTTAGTGTATTTGTCATACTTTCCTGTTTTTTTTTTTTTTTGTATGCCTCATAATCGTATGTTGGAAACTGGACATTTTAAATAATATAGTAAATCTGGGTACTGGTCTTCCCTTATCCAGGGTTTTTTACTTTTATTGCTTATTTGTTTAGTGATGGGCTGGATTATTTAAGTGAAATCGATTCCTCTCTTCTCCATGCCTATGATGTTGATTCTCATGAAAACACTGCTTTGAATATGCCCACAGTCACCCTGGGATGACAGTGGCTCTGGTACTGCTTTCTTCCCCTTTTTCCCTGACCACACTCACATGTTAAACTCTACTAATTATAGGGTTTTTGCTCTATTGTTTTCAACAGTTCTCTGGGGCATACATTGCTCTGCAAACTAGTTCAGTCAAATTCTGGTTCTTTTGAAGGAGAGGTTTCTGAAGTCACTGTTTGATATTTGTTCTAGCAAAACTCTGATCTAGGGCTCTGGAGCTGGGCTTGGGGACAATAGCAAGCTTTTCTCTGAGTGACGCCCCTACTCCAGGAGCTGAGTTCCCTGTGGTGGTGAGAGGCAGTAGCCTAAGGACATCTTAGCTTGTTGTCTTGCTTGGCATGAAACCCCTACCTCATGAACTGGGGAAATGGCAACTGGGGTCCCAGTATTCTCAGCATGCTGCATCCAAGGTAGAGCATCCATTCCATGAGAAGCGTATGGATAGATGAAGGGAGCCTGCACTCACTTGGGACTTAGCCTCAGCAGCAGGTAGCTGGGGACAGGATGAGAAACACTGACATCTTTCTCCTCCCAGTAAGACAGCCCTTTGACTGGAAGCTGGGGAGAGAGGGAACCCTGTGTTCTTGGCTGCAGCAGTATGGAGTGTAGTCTCCATCTGGTTGAGCTGGAAGGGGGAAGGGAGCGAGTGGTCTTTTACTTCAAATACTATAGGCTTTTCTCTCATACAGAATTTTCATAGATTTTCTTGAATAAATGTTTCTTCATTTTTTGTGGGTCTTTAGGACTCTTTCCAGAGGTTTTAAATCGTTGCTTTCTTATATATTTTTTTATCAGTTTTGGTTGGGAGCAAATCTGTGGAAATCCTCATGCTAGCTTTCTAGAAATCAATCTCCTCAACTTGCCATATATTTTTCTCTAACCTGAACAATATGTCTTGTCATCTTTCCATGTAAATACAGCTCTATATCAACATTTGTAATGGCTGTGCAATACTAATTTTATGGATATTCCATAATTTTTATCCAATTACACACCAATGTATATTTAGACTTTTTTTTCAACTTGTTGCTTTCAAAATTTGCATTTCAATGGATATTCTAGTACATAAATATATACACCTTCACACATTTGTCCTTATTTCCTTAAGATAAACTCCCAGAAGAGAAAATGATGAGTAAAAATTGCATTTCCTTTTCAGATTATTATGTTAATTCATATGTTTTCCTAAGTTAGATTAACCTGGATCTTTTGCTTGGGTCTAAACAAGCTCAGTTCCTGAAGCAGTCACAGGTAAACTATCAAGAGTATTTTCTACTACATACTGCTACTTCTAAGATGCTCTCCTGGCTCCACCTCCCAAAGTTCATCCAATCTTTCCTTAAAAATTTAGACTGTCCATCCCACCCCCCAGCTTGTCTTGTGAAGGGAGTTCAAATAATGTAAAAATTAGTAAAAATTGATTTGAGACACTGGTTAAGGGTATGGAATCTGGGATTAGACAGTGTAGGTTCAACTCACACTTCAAATACTTACTAGCTATGTGACAATGGACAAAATACTTAATGTTTTTGTGCTCCAATTTCTTCATTCAAAAAGTAGAGATGATATCTACCTTCTTACCTTTTAAGCATGTTAGGTGGATTTTATGGGCCAATGTAAATACAGAGAAGAAGCATTGTCTAGTACATAATGTGTTCACCAGTTGATACATTATTGATTATATTTTCTCTTAATGAACAATTAGAATGGATCTTATTCATAAAAACATTCTGTATTTTAGGGAGTCTTATGTCCCAATCCTAAGGAGGTTTGAGAGGCCCTATTTCACATGAAGCATTGTCTGAATTATGTTTTCTTTCTTGTTTTGATTCTGCTCTGGTGTCAGGGAAAATCTCTGAATGACGTGATATATGAAATCAGTGGCTTTAGAATCACTCTTGCTGGTTATTCATGGGACAAGTCATATTAAAATGTAAGCCAGTTTATATGGAGCATTAACACTTTTCTGTGAGTTCTCTAGCAAATGGATTTTCAATTAACATTTCACTGTCAGTTTGGGCTCAATCTTACAGAATACAATCTTTTTGACGTTTTCATCATATCATCAGCATAGAAGCAACAGCATAAAACAGAAAACACCATATTATTTAAAATATTTTTAATCTTTAGGATTACATAACATTATAGTTAAATTATCTGTTTATGTATCTGTATGACCTGTTATAGCTAAAGCTTCTCCAGGTCAAGGGCCATATCTTTTTCATCTTTGGGTTCCCAGATGTAGCACAGTGCCTGGCACACAGCAGATGTATCTTAAATGTTTGCTGTTCTGAATTGACTAGATTTAATATTTTAATCACTACTTTACCCACTGCTGGCAAGTCTCACTCAGAGGCCATCTAAAAAATTCCTATCTTCATCCTTTCTTGGAGTCTTTAGTTTCTTTTCTTGCTCTTTTTTTCTCCAGTAGTCATTTTAATATGAATGTCTAGGTGGTGGGGAGAATTTTATAAACACTACCAAGGGAAAGTAAGAGCTGTACACTGACTGACCTGGAAGTAATAAGAATCATATGATTTTAAGAACAACAAATATGTGACCATCTATGTCCAAGAAAAAAATGTATTTCTCATAGCTGTTGGATTATCAACCCCCTTATTTTGTTATTAAAATGTTCAAGCATACAAGAGTTGAAAGAATTTTATAGCAAACACCTCCATGCCCTCCACCTAGATTATATCTTTAACATTTTACTATCTTTTAAATACCAAATATCTATCCATTCCTCTATATGTCACTTGGCATATCAATTTTGTCAGTTCTCTCCTGGCCCATTAATGGCCTCGAAGTCCACACTCAAAATACCTTGGAGTTGGAAAAAACCTCAGAAATTACCTAGTTCAATCTCTTTCTCAGCTCATTTTACAGCAGTAGAAAAGGAAACCCAGAAAGTGGAAGTTATTTTCTTAAGGTCACAAACATAAAGAAAGAATGGATATTCAAAACAAGGTCTCTTAATTCTCAAGCTGTTTTTTTTTCCTCCACCATATAACAATGTTGCTGCAGCTGCTCTCCAATGGTATGCCCTAATTCTCCTTACCCAGACAAATTCTGGTAAACTGTATTAAACATGGCTTACATGAGGAAATGCGTGTCTTTAATCAAGCTACTCCAGGGACATAGCCTACATCAGCTGAGGGTCCCAGACCCTTAATAGTGGCCCAGATAGACAAATATGTATCCAGAAGAAAGTAAGAAGTCCAGAGAAAGAAGAGGAAGTCTACCTTATGAAGAGGGGCTTAATGAGCTTAGAAGAACAGAAGACTCAGGTAGATATAGCTTCGGTCTTCAGATATTGGAACAGTCAAGGAGCAGAGTGAGTATGCACATTCTGGTAGGTTCCAGAGGGTAGAGCAGGATACAAGAGCAAATGCCACAGGAAGAATGATTTCAGCTTAATACAAGTAATCTCTCTCTAAAAGAAATCTAAGGAGAGGGAGATCAAGATGACAGAGTAAAAGGACAGGGAGTTCACCTTCCAGCATTAACTAATCAAAAATACATCTACATGCAGAACAATCCTCATGGAAAACTAACTGGAAACTGGCAGAAAGACTCCTATACAACCAAGGCTGTAAGAAAGATACACACATAATGGGTAGGATGGGAAGAAAGCATTGGGTTATAACCTGTACCCCTGGGAGGGGACTAAGAGGAAAAAGGAGATCACACAGGTGGACACTCGCCCTGGGGAGTGAGTGGGTCGAGTTACAAACTGGGCTTCCCAGTTCTGGGGTCCTACACATAGGAGGCAAGCCGTCTTGTCTGCTGGGAGAACAGCTAAGACAGGTAAAAAGGCTGGAGAAGCCTATTTCCACTAGTGAGGAGTACACGGGTGTGGCTTGTCCCCAGATAGGATAGAGAGAGGTCAGCCTTAGCTGCCCGAATAAACACCCACTCACTCCACACCACAGCTTGGCACTGGATCTAGGGCAGCCAAGACCAGGGAAAAGACCTGATTGAGGTAAACAGAGGCAACCCAGGGGCCTGGGCTGTAGTCCAGGTGGGACAGATGCAGCCATAGTTGGCGCTTACTCAAACAGCCCAGACTTCTGACAGCAGCATGGCCACCAGAATTCCCATGACTGCCTTAATGCACACCCCAGCCCAAGCAGAGTGAATGCTCCAGCACTGCCTACTCCACCCATGCCTAGCATTAGATCTGGGGTGGCCACAACATGGGAAAAGACATGACCATGGACTGCATCTGAGTAGAGCCTCAGATGCCTACACAGGCAGCACATGGGATCTCTGTAAGTACATAGGTCACACTTGCTTCAGCACTTCCCTCCTTTGGGGCAAAGGCCCTAGTTCAGGGAGAACGAAAAACACACACTTAAAGGGAACAAAACCAGTTTAAGCCTGAAACTCAGAGCTTACACTCCAGCAACTTGGGAACAGACCCTGACCCTAACAAGACAGTAATGGTCCCTTAGCAGAGAGGAAGTCCTATCTTAAACCCTGTGCAGGCACTAGCTTCTCCATCACCAGCCACACCCCTTACCAAGGTGACAGTGGCCAGCACACACTGAGGAAAGACATGACTGGCATTCACATCAAATCTATCCCTCCCACCAAATGTATTTGGCAATGCAGTCTACATAGGGATACTCCCACCTAAGAATACCTCTTCAAAACCACAGTAGGTAACTGTTTCACCTAATTTCATAGAGACAAAGTTAAGTAAAATGAAAAGGCAGAGGAACTGTTCTCAATAGAAAAGGCAAGAGAAAACCCATGAAAAAATAAACAAGCAGAAATAAACAATCTACAGACAAATAATTCAAAAGTCAGTACTAAAATTACTAACTGAATTAAGGAAGAGAAATGATATAAATACAGATCATTTTAAGAAGAAACTGGAAAATATAAAAAAGAACAAGTCAATTCAGTATCTGAGATAATTCAGTATCTGAGATAAAAGCATTCTAGATAGATAATTCAGTATCTGAGATAAAAAGCACTCTAGAAGCAATGAATAGCAGACTAAATGACACAGAAGAATGCACAAGTGATCTGGAAGATGGAATAATGGAAACCACCTAGTCAGAACAGCAGACAGAAAGACAAATGAAAAAAATAAAAGCAACATATGGGATCTATGGCATAACATTAAATGCGCCAACATTTGCATTATAGTGTTCCAGAAGGAGAAAAGAGAGAGAAGAGTATCAAAATGTACCTGAGGAAATTATGGCTGAAAACTCCTCAAACCGAAAGAAGGAAACAGATACTGAAGTATAGGAAGCACAGAGGATCCCAAACAAGATGAACCCAAACAGACCACACCAAGACATATCATAATTAAAATGGTAAAAGTTAAAGAGAAAATTCTAAAGGGAGCAAGATAAAAAGAGTCTTATACAAGGGAATCCCCATAAGGCTATCAGATATTTTTCGGCAGAAATGTTGCAGAGCAGAATGGAATGGCATGATATATTTGAAGTGCTGAAAGGATAAAACCTGCAACCTAGGATGCTCTACCCAGCAAGATTATAATTTAGAATAAAAAGTGACATAAAGAATTCTCGGTCAAGCAAAAACTAAAATAATTCATCAATACTAAACCCACCCTAAAAGAAATGTTAAAGGCACTTCTCTAAATGGAAAAGAAGTAAGAATCTACAGTAAAGAGAAAATTCCAATAAGAAAGGCAGATATATAGTAAGGATTGAAGATCACTTAAATAAGCCAATGCATAGATTAAAAAACAAACAAAAAATTGTAAAAGCAACTATAACTACAATAAACAGTAAAGGAATAAGCATGAAGTTGTCAAATATGAGATAAAAACAGAAATGTGGAGGAGGGTAGTAAAAAATGGAGATCTTTTAGAATGTGTTTGAACCTAAATGACTATCAGTTTAAATCAAGTAGATTTAATTATAGATCAACGTATATGAATCAGATGGTAACCACAAATCAAAAACCTACAATAGGTACAAAAAGAAAAGAAAAGAAACCCAACTACAAAAGAAAATCATTAAACCATAACTGGAAAAACAAAAAAAATGAAAAAAGAAGAACTACAAAAACAACTGGAAAACAAATAATAAAATGGCAACAAGTACATACCTATCAATAATTAATTTAAATATCAAGTAGACTAAATGCTCCAATGAAAAGACATAGGGTAGCTGACTGGATTAAAAAAAATACCATTCAATATGTGCCTACAAGAAACTCACTTCAGTGCTAAAAGCACACACAGAATGAAAGTGGGGATGAAAAGTGATATTTTATGCAAATGCAAATGAAAATAATGTAAGGGTAGCAATACATTTGTCAGACAAAAAAGACTTTAAAAAGCAGGCTATAGGACGGGGGGAAGATGGCGGAAGAGTAAGATGCGGAGATCACCGTCCTCCCCACAGATACACCAGAAATACATCTACACGTGGAACAACTCCTACAGAACACATACTGAATGCTGGCAGCAGACCTCAGACCTCCCAAAAGGCAAGAAACACCCCACGTACCTGGGTAGTGCAAAAGAAAAAAGAAAAAACAGAGACAAAAGGATAGGGACGGGACCTGCACCAGTGGGAGGGAGCTGTGAAGGAGGAAAGGTTTCCATACACTAGGAAACCCCTTCGCGGGCGGAGACTGCTGGTGGCGGAGCAGGGAAGCTTCAGAGCCACGGAGGAGAGCACAGCAACAGGGGTGCAGAGGGCAAAGTGGAGAGATAGCCGCACAGAGGATCGGTGCCTACCAGAACTCACCAGCCCGAGAGGCTTGTCTGTTCACCCGCTGGGGTGAGCGGGGCTGGGAGCGTAGGCTTGGGCTTCGGTCAGAGCACAGGGAGAGGACTGGCGGCATGAACACAGCCTGAAGGGGTTAGTGCACCATGGCTAGCCAGGAGGGAGTCCGGGGAAAGTCTGGACCTGTTGAAGAGGCAAGAGACTTTTTCTTCCCTCGTTGTTTCCTGGTGCGTGAGGAGAGGGGATTAAGAGCGCTGCTTAAAGGAGTTCCAGAGATGGGCGCGAGCCATGGCTAAAAGCGCAGACACCAGAGACGGGCATAAGACGCTAAGCCTGCTGCTGCCACCACCAAGAAGTCTGTGTGGGAGCACAGGTCACTATCCACACACACCCCTTCCAGGGAGCCTGTGCAAGGCACGACTGCCAGGGTCCTGGGATCCAGAGAACGCATGGCGTGCCTCAGGCTGGTGCAGCATCACGCTGGCCTCTGCTGCCACAGGCCCGCCCACACTCCGCACCCCTCCCTCGCCCTGGCCTGAGTGAGCCAGAGTCCACGAAGCAGCTGCTCCTTTAACCCCGTCCTGTCTGAACAAAGAACAGACGCCCTCCGGCGACCTACATGCAGAGGCGGGGCCAAATCCAAAGCTGAGCCCCGGGAGCTGTGAGAACAAAGAAGAAAGGGAAATCTCTCCCAGCAGCCTCAGAAGCAGCGGGTTAAAGCTTCACAATCAACTTGATATACCCTGCATCTGTGGAATACATGAATACATCCCAAATTAAGGAGGTGGACTTTGAGAGCAAGATTTATGATTTTTTCCACTTTTCCTCTTTTTTTGAGGGTGTATGTGTATGCTGCTGTGTTAGATTTTGTCTGTATAGCTTTGCTTCCACCATTTGTTCTAGGGTTCTATCCGTCCATTTTGTTTTCCTTAATAATTAACTTTTATTTTAATAACTTTATTTTATTTTATCTTACTTTAATTTACTTTACTTTATCTTCTTTCTTTCTTTCTCTCTTTCTTTCCTTCCTTCCCTCCTTTAGACAATGAATCATCCCAAATTGAGGAGGTGGACTTTGAGAGCAAGATTTAGGATTTTTTCCCTGTTTCCTCTTTTTGTGAGTGGGTATGTGTATGTTTCTGTGTGAGATTTTGTCTGTATAGCTTTGCTTCCACCATTTGTCCTAAGGTTCTATCCGTCCGTTTTTTTTGGTTTGTTTTTAATTTTTTTTCTTAATAATTATTTTCTATTTTAATAACTTTAGTTTATTTTATCTTACTTTATTTTATTTTACTTTATCCTCTTTCTTTCTTTCTTTATTCCCTTCCTTCCCTCCTTCCTTCCTTCCTTGCTCCCTCCCTCCCTCCCTCCTTTTTTTCTTTTTCATTTTTCTTTCTTTCTACATCTACTAATTCGTTCTTTCTACTTTTTCTCCCTTTTATTCTGAGCCGTGCAGATGAAAGGTTGTAGGTGCTGCAGCCAGGAGTCAGTGCTGTGCCTCTGCGGTGGGAGACTCAACTTCAGGACACTGGTCCACAAGAGACCTCCCAGCTCCACATAATATCAAATGGTGAAAATCTCTCAGAGATCTCGATCTCAACACCACCACCCAGCTTCACTCAACGACCAGCAAGCTACAGTGCTGGACACCCTATTCCAAACAACTAGCAAGACAAGAACACAACCCCACCCATTAACAGACAGGCTGCCTAAAATCACAGTAAGTCCACAGACACCTCAAAACACACCACCTGACGTGGATCTGCCCACCAGGAAGACAAAATCCAGCCTCATCCACCACAACACAGGCACTAGTCCTCTACACCAGGAAGCATACACAACCCACTGAACCAAACTTACCACTGGGGACAGACACCAAAAACAGTGGGAACTATGAAACTGCAGCCTGCAAAAAGGAGACCCCAAACACAGTAAGATAAGCAAAATGAGAAGACAGAAAAACACACAGCAGATGAAGGAGCAAGATAAAAACCCACCAGACCTAACAAATGAAGAGGAAATAGGCAGTCTACCTGAAAAATAATTCAGAATAATGATAATAAGGATGATCCAAAATCCTGGAAATAGAAAGAACAAAATGCAAGAAACATTAAACAAGGACCTAGAAGAACTAAAGATGAAACAAGCAATGATGAACAACACAATAAACGAAACTAAAAGTTCTCTAGATGGATCAATAGCAGAATAACTGATGCAGAAGAATGGATAAGTGACCTGGAAGATAAAATAGTGGAAATAACTACTGCGGAGCAGAATAAAGAAAAAAGAATGAAAAGAACTATGGACAGTCTCAGAGACTACTGGGACAACATTAAACGCACCAACATTCGAATTATAGGGGTTCCAGAAGAAGAAGAGGAAAAGAAAGGGACTGAGAAAATATTTGAAGAGATTATAGTTGAAAACTTCCCTAATATGGGAAAGGAAATAGTTAATCAAGTCCAGGAAGCACAGAGAGTCCCATACAGAATAAATACAAGGAGAAATATGCCAAGATACATATTAATCAAACTGTCAAAAATTAAATACAAAGAAAACATATTAAAAGCAGCAAGGGAAAAACAACAAGTAACACACAAGAGAATCCCCATAAGGTTAACAGCTGATCTTTCAGCAGAAACTCTTTAGGCCAGAAACGAGTGGCAGGACATATATAAAGTGATGCAGAAAAAACCACAAACAATGTTACTCTACCCAGCAAGGATTTCATTCAGATTGGATGGAGAAATTAAAACCTTTACAGACAAGCAAAACCTGAGAGAGTTCAGCACCACCAACCCAGCTTTACAACAAATACTAAAGGAACTTCTCTAGTCAAGAAACAGAACAGAAGGAAAAGATCTAAAATAACGAACCCAAAACAAGAAAATGGGAATAGGAACATACATATTGAAAATTACCTTAAATGTAAATGGGCTAAATACACCCACCAAAATACAGAGATTGGCTGAATGGATACAAAAAGAAGACCCATATATATGCTGTCTACAAGAGACCCACTTCAGACCTAGAGACACATACAGACTGAAAGTAAGGGGATGGAAAAAGATATTCCATGCAAATGGAACCCAGAGGAAAGCTGGAGTAGCAATTCTCATATCAGACAAAATGCACTTTAAAATAAAGACTATTAGAAGAGACAAAGAAGGACACTACATAATGATCAAGGGATCTATCTAAGAAGAAGATATAACAATTGTAAATGTTTATGCACCCAACATAGGAGCACCTCAATACATCAGGCAAATACTAACAGCCATAAAAGGGGAAATAGACAGTAACACATTCATAGTAGGGAACTTTAACACCCCACTTTCACCCATGGACAGATCATCCAAAATGAAAATAAATAAGGAAACACAAACTTTAAATGATACATTAAACAAGATGGACGTAATTGATATTTACAGGAGGTTTTATTCAAAAACAACAGAACGAACGTTTTTCTCAAGTACTCATGGAACATTCTCCAGGATAGATCATATCTTGGGTCACAAATCAAGCCCAGGTAAATTTAAGAAAATTGAAATTGTATCAAGTATCTTTTCCGACCACAACGCTATGAGACTAGATATCAATTACAGGAAAAGATCTGTAAAAAATACAAACATATGGAGGCTAAACAATACACTACTTAATAAAGAAGTCATCACTGAAGAAATCAAAGAGGAAATCAAAAAATACCTAGAAAAAAATGTCAATGGAGACACGGTGACCAAAACCTATGGGATGCAGAAAAAGCAGTTCTAAGAAGGAAGTTTATAGCAATACAATGCTACCTTAAGAAACAGGAAACATCTCGAATAAACAACATAACCTTGCACCTAAAGCAATTAGAGAAAGAAGAACTAAAAAACCCCAAAGTTAGCAGAGGAAAGAAATCATAAAAATCAGATCAGAAATAAGTGAAAAAAAATGAAGGAAACGACAGCAAGGATCAATAAACTAAGAGCTGGTTCTTTGAGAAGATAAAGAAAATTGATAAACCATTAGCCAGACTCATGAAGAAAAAAAGGGAGAAGACTCAAATCAATACAATTAGAAATGAAAAAGGAGAAGTAAGAACTGACATTGCAGAAATACAAAAGATCATGAGAGATTACTACAAGCAACTCTATGACAATAAAATGGACAACCTGGAAGAAATGGACAAATTCTTAGAAATGCACAGCCTGCCAAGACTGAATCAGGAAGAAATAGAAAATATGAACAGACCAATCACAAGCCCTGAAATTGAAACTGTGATTAAAAATCTTCCAACAAACAAAAGCCCAGGACCAGATGGCTTCACAGACGAATTCTATCAACCATTTAGAGAAGAGCTAACACCTATCCTTCTCAAACTCTTCCAAAATATAGCAGAGGGAGGAACACTCCCAAACTCATTCTATGGGGCCACCATCACCCTGATACCAAAACCAGACAAGCATTTCACAAAGAAAGAAAACTACAGGCCAATATCACTGATGAACATAGATGCAAAAATCCTCAATAAAATACTAGCAAACAGAATCCAACAGCACATTAAAAGTATCATACACCATGGTCAAGTGGGGTTTATTCCAGGAATGCAAGAATTCTTTAATATACGCAAATCAATCAACGTGATACACCATATTAACAAATTGAAGGAGAAAAACCATGTTCATCTCAATAGATTCAGAGAAAATGTTTGACAAAATTCATCACCTATTTATGATAAAATCCCTGCAGAAAGTAGGCATAGAGGGAACTTTCCTCAACATACTAAAGGCCATATATGGCAAACCCACAGCCACCATCGTCCTCATTGGTGAAAATCTGAAAGCATTTCCACTAAGATCAGGACCAAGACAAGGGTGCCCACTCTCACCACTCTTATTCAACATAGTTTTAGAAGTTTTAGCCACAGCAACAAGAGAAGAAAAGGAAATAAAAGGAATCCAAATCGGAAAAGAAGAAGTAAAGCTGTCATTGTTTGCAGATGACATGATACTATACATAGAGAAACCTAAAGATGCTACCAGAAAACTACTAGAGCTAATCAATTTGGTAAAGTAGCAGGATACAAAATTAATGCACAGAAATCTCTGGCATTCCTATACACTAAGGATGAAAAATCTGAAAGTGAAATCAAGAAAACACTCCCATTTACCAATGCAAAAAAAAGAATAAAATATCTAGGAATAAACCTACCTAAGGAGACAAAAGACCTGTATGCAGAAAATTATAAGACACTGATGAAAGAAATTAAAGACGATACAAATAGATGGAGAGATATACCATGTTCTTGGGTTGGACGAATCAACATTGTGGAAATGACTCTAATACCGAAAGCGATCTACAGATTTAATGCAATCCCTACCAAACTACCACTGGCATTTTTCACAGAAGTAGAACAAAAAATTTCACAGTTTTATGGAAACACAAAAGAACCCGAATAGTCAAAGCAATCTTGAGAACGAAAAACGGATCTGGATGAATCAGGCTTCCTGACTTCAGACAATACTACAAAGCTACAGTAATCAACACAGTTGGTCCTGGCACAAAAACAGAAATATAGATCAATGGAACAGGATAGAAAGCTCAGAGATGTACCCACGCACATATGGTCACCTTATCTTTGATAAAGGAGGCAAGAATGTACAGTGCAGAAAGGACAGCCACTTCAATAAATGGTGCTGTAAAACTGGACAGGTACATGTAAACGTATGAAATTAGATCACTGCCTAACACCATACACAAAAATAAGCTCAAAATGGATTAAAGACCTAAATGTAAGGCCAGACACTATCAAACTCTTAGGGGAAAACAGGCAGAATACTCTATGACATAAATCACAGCAAGATCCTTTTGACCCACCTCCTAGAGAAATGGAAATAAAAACAAAAATAAAAAAATGGGATATAATGAAACTTACAAGCTTTTGCACAGCAAAGGAAACGGTAAACAAGACCAAAAGACAACCCTCAGAATGGCAGAAAATATTTGCAAATGAAGCAACTGACAAAGGATTAATCTCCAAAATTTATAAGCAGCTCATGCAGCTCAATATCAAACAAAGAAACAACCTGATCCAAAAATGGGCAGAAGACCTAAATAGACATTTTTCCAGAGAAGATATACAGACTACCAACAAACACATGAAAGAATGGTCAACAGCATTAATCATTAGAGAAATGCAAATCAAAACTACAATGAGATATCATGTCACACCAATCAGAATGGCCATCATCAAAAAATCTAGAAACAATAAATGCTGGAGAGGGTGTGGAGAAAAGGGAACCCTCTTGCACTGCTGGTGGGAATGTGAATTGGTTCAGCCACTTTGGAGAACAGTATAGAGGTTCCTTAAAAAATACAAGTAGAAGTACCATATGACCCAGCAGTCCCACTACTGGGCATATACCCTTTGAAAACCATAATTCAAAAAGAGTCATGTACCAAAATATTCATTGCAGTTCTATTTACAATAGCCCAGAGATGGAAACAACTTAAGTGTCCATCATTGGATGAATGGATAAAGAAGATGTGGCACATATATACAATGGAATATTACTCAGCCATAAAAAGAAATGAAATTGAGCTATTTGTAATGAGGTTGATAGATCTAGAGTCTGTCATACAGAGTGAAGTAAGCCAGAAAGAGAAAGACAAATACTATATGCTAACACATATGTATGGAATTTAAGGAAAAAAATGTCATGAGGAATCTAGAGGTAAGACAGGAATAAAGACACAGACCTACTTGAGAATGGACTTGAGAATATGGGGAGGGAGAAGTGTAAGCTGTGACAAAGCAAGAGAGAGTCATAGACATATATACACTACCAAATGTAAGCTAGATTGCTAGTAGGAAACAGCCGCATAGTACAGGGAGATCAGCTCTGTGCTTTGTGACCACCTGGAGGGGTGGGATATGGAGGGTGGGAGTGAGGGAGATACAAGAGGGAAGAGATTCGGGAACATATGTATATGTATAACTGATTCACTTTGTTATAAATCAGAAACTAACACATCACTGTAACACAATTATACTCCAATAAAGATGTAAAAAATAAAAGAATGCTATAACAGAAGACAAAGAAGAACATTATATAATGATAAATTAATACATACACTTCCAATACTGGAGGACCTAAATATATGAAGCAAATACTAAGAGACCTAAAGGGAGAAATTGTCAATAATACAATAATAGTGGAATACTTTAACACCCCACTCACATAAATGGACAGATCATCCAGACAGAAAGTCAGTAAGGCAACAGTGGTCTTAAATGACACAATAGACGAGTCAGACTTCATAAATTTCTACAGGATATCCCAAACCAGCAGAATACACAATCAAGTGCACATGGAACGTCTCTTAGATAGATCACATACTAAGTCAAAAAACATGGCTCAAAAAAATTTAAGAGGACAGAAATTATATCAAGCTTTTTATTCCAAACACAACAGTATAAAACTAGAAATCAACTACAGAATGAAAAATGGGATAAGAACAAACAAATGGAGACTAAACAACATGCTGCTAAGAAAATCAATGGGTCAATGAAGAAATGAAAGAAGAAATCAGAAAATACCTCAAGACAAGTGAATACGGAAACACAACTTTCCAAAATCTATATGGTACAGCAAACGGTTTCCTAAGAAGGATTTCATAGTGACAGGGTCCTTCCTCAAGAAACAAGGAAAAACTCAAATAAACAACCTAACCTACCTCTTAAATAATCAGGAAAAGAAAAAAACAGAGCTCAAAATCAGCAGAAGAAAGGAAATAATAAAGTTCAGAGGGGAAATAAATTAAATAGAGACCAAAAAATCAATAGAAAAGATCAATGAAAGCAAGAGCTGGTTTTCTTGAAAAGATAAACAGAATTGATAAACCTGTAACCAGGCTCAACAAGAAGAAAGCAGAGAGGACCCAAATAAAGAAAATGAGAAATGACAGAAGAGAAATAACAAGTGATATTACAGAAATACAGAAAAATTGTAAAAGAATACTATGAACATTTATACGCCAATAAATTGGACAACATAGTAGAAATGGACAAGTTTTAGAAAGATACAGCCTGCCAAGCCTGAGACAAGAAGAAACAGACAACTTGAACAGACCAATCACTAAAAGTGAAATTAATTTATAATATTAAAACAACCAAACAAACAAAACTCCCAGCAAACAAAATTATAGGACCCGATTTCTTCACAGAGGAACTTTATCAAACATAAAGAAGAACTAATACCTATCCTTTTCAAACTATTCCAAAAATAGAAGGGGGTGGGGTAAACATTCCTAAATTCATTGTATGGGCCACCATTACCCTGATACCAAAACTAGACAAAGACACTATCAAAAAAAAAAAAGAAAGAAAATATCTTGATGAATATCTTAGTGATGATATTACCAGTATGTTTGATAAATATAGATACAAAAATCCTCAGCAAAATATTAGCAAACTAAATCAAACAATACCTAAAATTGATCATACACTACGAACAAGTTGGATTTATTCCAGGATCACCAGTATGGTTCAACATTTGCAAATCAATCAATGTGACTGCAACATTTTGTCATAAAGGCCATTTATGACAAATCCACAAACAACATAATACTCAACAGTGAAAAGCTGAAAGCCTTCCCACTAAATTCAGAAAAAAAGACAAAGATGCCGACTCTTGCCACTTCTGTATAACATAGTATTGGAAGTTCTAGCCATGGCAATCAGACAAGAAAAAAGAAATAAATGATATCCAAATTGGAAGGGAAGAAGTAAACTCTCAATTTTTGCAGATACTTTATATACAGTGACATGATAATTTACATAGAGAACCCTAAAGTCTCCACACAAAAATTATTAGAACTAATAAATTCAGCAAGATTGCAGGATACAAAATACACAAATCTGTTGAGTTTCTATATATTTATAATGAAATAGTAGAAAGAGAAAGTAAAAAAAGCAGTCCCATTTATAATCACATCAAAAAAAAATACATAGGAATAAACTTAACCAAGTAGGTGAAAGATCTATACTCTGAAAACTATACAACATTGATGAAGGAAATTGAAAATGATTCAAAGAAATGGAAAGATAGCCCATGCTCTTGGATTGGAAGATTTAATATTTTTAAAATGTCCGTATTACCCAAAGAAATATACAGATTTAATGCAATCTCTATCAAAATACCCATGATATTTTTCATAGAACTAGAACAAACAATTCTAAAATTCATATAGAATTACAAGAGACCCTGAATTGCCAAAGTGATCTTGAGAGAAAAGAGCAAAGCTGAAGGTATAACCCTCCCAGATTTCAGACTATACTACAAAGCTACAGTAATCAAAACAGCATGGTGTTGGTGCTAAAACAGACACATAGATCAATGGAACAGAATAGAAAGCCCAGGAATAACCCACACATCTATGGTCAATTAATCAACAAGGATGCAAAGGAGGCAAGAAGGTACAGTGGAGAAAAGACAGTCTCTTGAAAAAGTGTTGCTAGGAAAACTGGACAGTCACATATAAAACAATGAAATTAGAACTTTCCCTCACACTATATACAAAATAAACTCAAAATAGTTTAAAGATCTAAATGTAAGGCTTGAAACCTGTAAAACTCCTAGAAGAGAACATAGGCAGAACATTCTTTTACATAAATTGTAGCAATATGTTCTTGTATCAGTCTCCTAAGGCAAAATAAATAAAAGTAAAAATAAACAAATGGGATCTAATTAAACTTAGAAGATTTTGCACAGCAAAGGAAACCATCAACTCAAAAACAACCTATGGAATAGGAGAAAATATTTGCAAACCATGTGACTGACAAGGGGTTAATATCCAAAATAAACAATCAGCTTATACAACCCAATATCAAAAAAACAAACAACCCAATCAAAAAATGGTCAGAAGACCTGAATAGACATTTTCCCAAATAAGACATACAGATGACTAACAGTCACATGAAAAACTGCTCAACATCACTAATTGTTAGAGAAATGCAAATCAAAACAACACTGATGTCACTTCACACATGCCAGAACGGCTATCATCAAAAGTCTACGAACAACAAATGTTGGAGAAGATGTGGGAAAAAAAGGAACCCCTGTACATTGTTGGTGAGAATGTAGATTTGTGTAGCCACTATGGAAAACAGTATGGAGGTTCCTTAAAAAACTGAAAATGGAACTACCATATGATCCAGCAATTCCACTCCAGTGTATATATCCAGAAAAAAACGAAAACACTAATTTGCAAAGTTATGTGCACCCCAATGTTCATAGTAACACTATTTACAATAGCCAAGGATAAGTAAAGGATATACTGTATAGCACAAGGAATTATACCCATTATCTTGTAATAACATATAATGGAGAGTAATCTGCAAAAATACTGAATCACCATGCTCTACACCTGAAACTAACATGATATGGTAAATCAACTTTATTTTGATTTAAAACATAAAAGAATTCTTGGAAAGGTCTGCCTAGAATAATAGTGAGTTTCCCATAGTCAGAGGTTTTCCATCAGTGGTTGGATGACTACATGGCAGGGCTTTTTTGGAAAGGCTCAAATGATATGACAGAGGCTTGGACTAGAGGCCTTTAACTTCTATCTCAGTCCTGAGGTTCTAGGTCTGTGTGGATGATACTGCTTCTAGTCATCTTACCAGAGACAGTAAATTTTGTGGGTGAGAAGAAAAGTCTTGTGGAGCAGTGAGGCCTGAGATTCTGCATTTCTGTCAAATTCCAAGTGACGCCAATGCTATTGACTTAAGACCACTCTTTGAGCAGCAAGTTGTTAGCATGCATTCTCAACTGGGATTATATAGTCCTCAAACAGGTAAAAATTGCCTTTTGTGGGGCTGAGGGGAAGATCTTAGTTATTACACTGGCTTGTGTCCCTCAAAATGGTCATAGTATATGAATATACAGTAAAACTCTGTTATTAAAATTTCACAGGTGGAGTGATTTGGGAAAAAGTGTTCGAAAATGTTTATTGGTGGGGAAGCAATAATTTTAAAAAGGTTGAGAAACACTCTATTAGAGGGTCTAGACAATTGCTTTCAACTTTGACTCTACATTGGAATTACCTGGGGAGCTTTACATATTTTGGATACCTGGACTACACTCCTAAAGATTCCAGTTTAACTGGGCTCAAGTATAACATTGACATCCGTTTTTGTTAAAGCTTTCTTTTTTTCTTGGCCGTGCCATGTGGCATGTGGGATCTTAGTTCCCTGACCACGATTGAACCCATGTCCCCTGCATTGGAAGCACAGAGTCTTGACCACTGGGCCTCCAGGAAAAGCCTATTAAAGGTTTCTAGATGTTTCTAATGTAAAACTAAGCTTGAGAGTTATTGGCCTAGAGAGAAGACAAGAGGGTAAGATGCGGAGATGAGAAGAGAGGTATGGAAGGCATGGGGATGGGGTGGGTGTGACTTACTGATAAAATGAGACACTTCAACACCTCTGGCACACTCAACAGGCACTATTTAAGGCTAAGAGCCCTGGGAAGCTATCAAAATATCTCTGTCCTCTTTGGGGGGAAGAAAACATCAAAACAATAAGCCAAGGCAAGAAGAGGGTGGGAAAGTTGCATGGGGTGGCAATTAAAAGGGTGGATGGGACTTCCTTGGTGATCTAGTGGTTAAGAATCTGCCTTCCAATGCAGAGGATGTGGGTTTGATCCCTGGTCGGGGAACTAAGATCCCACATGCTGGGGGGCAGCTAAGCCCATGCATCACAAAGACTGAGCCCATGCACTCTGGATCCCATGCACCACAACTAGAGAGACTGCGTGCCACAACTACTGAGCTTGTGCGTTCTGGAACCAGCACACCACAACTAGAGAGAAGACCACGCGCCACAACAAAGAGCCCACCATCCACAACGAAAGATCCCACGTGCCACAACTAAGACCTGATGCAGCAAAAAAAAAGATAGATAAATAAATAAATGAAGGAAGGAAATTAAAAAAAAACGGGTGGAGTCTGCAATTAGATTGATAACAAAAGCTGGGGAATTCTATGAGAACAATTGTCCCGGTCTTTTCAACAAGTCAGTGGCATGATTTTAAAAGGAAGGTGGAAATTAAGAGATCTAACAACCAAATGCAATGTGTGGACTTTGATTAGATCCTGGTTCAAATAGATATTTGGCAGAACAATTTGAAAAATGCTAATATGGACTATGTGATGAGTATTAAGGAATTATGCTTAACTTTTCTAAGTGCATATGTAGGAAAATGTCCTAATTTTTTGAGGTGCATTCTAAAAGGGGTGAAATGTCAGTATGTCTATAATTTAAAAAAAATATTTCACAAAGAAAGATGAAGCAAACTTGGAAATATATTAATAACAGCTAAATATAGGTGATGGGTATATGGGATATATTATACTATTTTTTCTACTTTTAAATTTATTTTATTTTTTATTTTTGGCTGTTTTGCGTCTTCATTGTTGCATGTGGGCTTTCTTTAGTTGCGGCGAGCGGGGGCTACTTTTTGTTGTGGTACATGGGCTTCTCATTGAAGTGTCTTCTCTGTGCAGCATGGACTCTAGGTGTGCGGGCTTCAGTAGTTGTGGCACACAGGCTCAGTAGTTGTGGCTCACTGGCTCTAGAGTGCAGCCTCAGTTGTTGTGGCGCATGGGCTTAGTTGCTCCATGGCATGTGGGATCTTCCCGGACCAGGGATCGAACCCATGTACCCTGAATTGGCAGGTGGATTCTTAACCACTGTGCCACCAGGGAAACCCTATTTTTTTCTATTTTTAATGAAACAATAATACAAAATATTTCTTAGAAAAGTGTGTTCTTTGGAGCCAGCTGTCTTAGTTAAAAGACAAGCTCTGCCAGTTTCTTAGTTCCAACATGACCTTGGGCAAGTCCTTTCACCTCATTGTGCCTCATTTTTTCTCACCTGTCAAATGGAGATTGTTTGAGGGGTATTATGGAGTTGCTGAATAGTGCTCAGAGTGGTGTCTAGCACATAAGAAGTACTCAGCAAAGCTCAGTGTCAGGTCTTCTCACTCAGCAGAATGGAGAACTCAGGTTAGAGAACTCAGGATAACAAATTCAAGGGGGTTCAGGAATGTGCCCCAGTACTAAGCTGTGTGCACAGATATAAGCTAAGTGCAACCACTGGGACGAGACAGGACATTCAATCAAAGCTGTATTCACTGTGTGCTGGGTCCTGGGAGGAATGCAGGGATGAAGAAACTCAGGCTTCTGCTCTCCTGCAGCTTTCAATCAGACCGCCAGAGGGAGACGTCAAGAAAGGAGCACCTCATTGTGATAAGTGTATGGGATTAAGAGGTAGTAGGAGATAAAACTGTAAAACTAATCTGCGATCAGATTCTAGAAAGGAGATTTATATGTAATGTTAAGCCTGAAATGACCAGTTCTTTGAGGATCAACTTCCAAGTTCAATAGAGGGATGAACCATTCTTCCTGTGCCCCTCTCATCCTGGGGAATGCTTTTGCATTCTGCAGAAGCACCTTGGAGTTCCCAGAAGCATGGATTCAGCATGCACAGGATGACATCTTTTTGTGGTTTATCTGCTAATGCGAGAATTTCAGTCTGTCCTGGGCTCATATTGTGACCTCAAATTCAGTCAAGTTCTTGAAAAGGAGTCATATTTCTCATGTTTTTTGTTTTGTTTTGTTTTGATTCCCAAAGTACCATGGAAAGAAGTTTTCTCTTTCAGGGATTGCTAATCATTTCCTCCTGATTCAGTTAACTTCTTCATTTGGGGGAATAGGATGGTGTGATAGAATCCCAAAAAGTTTAAGTGAACTGCTTCAGATCACATAAGTAGACAATTTAGTCAGGATGACAGATTTGTAGAGTCATAGTTGGAGGTGACCTCAAAGATCTGTTGGTTCAATCTCCCACCACCACCACACCCATCTAAGCCATGAATTGCTTCTACCACAACACTTACAAATGTTTTTCTGGTCCTTGCTGCATACTTTCAATGACAGAGAGCTTGCTCCTTTCTGAGACAGCCCATCCCATCTCTGAAAAACTCTATCATTAGACATTTATTTCTTCTGTTAAGCTGAAATTTATCTTCCTGTGGCTTCCACCCATAGGCCCTAGCTTTATCACCTGGCACCACCCAGAGCCCATCTGCTCCCTCCTCCCATGATAGTCCTTTAAAGACCTAAACATAGAGAACATATCTCCCTAATGTGTTCTCCAGACTAAATAGCTTTGGTTCCTTCAAAAGTTCCTCATGGTCCTTATTAGAAGCCCCTTCTCCAGACTGTTCACACTCTTTTGGACATAACCCAGTTTTCCCATGTTACTATGAAATCTCCTTACACTGAATCCTCTCACACTAAAAATCTATGGCTGCTAATATTTAGTTTGGTGGGAAGAGCCTTAAAAGTCAGGAGACTTAAGTCTTAGCCTTGGATCTCTCACTGACTCACTGGGTGATTTCAGGTGGGCTCCTTCTCTTCTCTACTATTCTCCAATTATACAAAAAAGGATAGACACTATGAATTGTGAATGCTCTCCAAACTAGAAAATTCCATAGATCTAAGACAAAAGAGTAGACTCAGATGGAGAATGAAGGTCTGGCTTTATGGTACGGATGCCTGAGCAGAATAACTTTTCTCTTGTGCTCCAGCAAACCCCTTTAGCCCCAGGTTGTCCACTATGTGGAAAACATTGGCCTGTAACGGTTTCAGAGCCCTGGAATCCCAGCCTGCTAGCTTAAAGGCCAGGCAATGGCTGAAAAACCAGAGCCCAAACTCCCAGATAGAAAGCCAAGGAAACCTGAGACAGTCAGGATGAGGACCTTCTTGGCCCTTCTAAAGAAGAAAAAGATTCATGGGGGTGGATGTGGACTCAAATTGCAGGCTTTTGCAGCACAAAGAGCTTCTGGATGGGGACTTAGATCCAGCCCCAGAGACTTACCAACATGTTCATTACACATTAAAATGCCCAGAAATCTAGCTTCCAGGCTTGACCTTTTTGGAGGATCAGTTCTCCACCCACCTCCTTCTATCTCAACTCTTGGTATGGTAGAATGGCTGCAATGGGATGGAGCCCTGAGAAGCCCCACATGGCAGAATGATTTTGCCTAACATGACATAAAAATACCTTCCTCAGACTTCTGGTCCAGACAAGATGGCATAGACCAGACAAGATGACATTCTCTCTGCTTTTCCCTGCTAAGGAAAACTAAAAACCCTAGCAATAATGCCAATAGGCAAGGAAGGAGAACTGTGGAAGGTAGTAAGAAAAGGCTAACTGGTTCGAAGCCCTAGGCTTGGAGGAACAGCACAGGAGCAGGATGTCTTACACTCATAAACTTGACAGCTTAATACAAATGGACTGATTTTTGAAAGCCACAAACGACTGAAACTCAACCAAGATGAAATAGGTAATCTGAATAGTCGTACAATCATTAAAAAACTGATTAAAAATCTCCAGAAAAATAAAATGCCCAGACTAGATTGTTTCAAGAATTCTACACACATTTACAGTAGAATTTATACCAACACATACATCCCAATTCCAGGAGTTAGGAGAGGGAAGGGCAAGAAGATAGAGGTGGCTATAAAAGGGTAACAGAAGGAATACATGGTTCTGAAAAGGTAATACAATACATACTTATGGTGATGGAACTGTTCTGCAACTTGACTGTGGTGTTGGTCCCGCAAACCTACACATGTGATAAAATTGTATGGGGCTGAGAGGAGCTTCAATATGGCAGGAAAGTAAGACATGGGGATCATCTTCCTCCCCACAAGTCATCAGAAATACATCTACATGTGGAACAACTCCTACAGAACACCTACTGAATGCTGGCTGAAGACTTCAGACTTCCCAAAAGGCAACAAACTCCCAACGTACCTGGGTAGGGCAAAAGAAAAAACAGAGAGAAAAGAATAAGGACGGGACCAGCACCAGTGGGAGGGAGCTGTGAAGAAGGAAAGGTTTCCACACACTAGGAAGCCCCTTTGTGGGCAGAGACTGCAGGTGGCAGAGGGGGAAGTTCAGAGCCATGGAGGAGAGCACAGCAACAGAGGTGCAGAGGGCAAAGTGGAGAGATTCCTGCACAGAGGATCACTGCTGATGAGCACTCACCAGCCTGGGTGTGTGGTCTGCTCACCTGCTGGGATGGCTGGGGGCTGGGAGCTGAGGCTCTGGCTTCAGTCGGATCCCAGGGAGAGGACTGGGGTTGGCTGCATGAACACAGCCTGAAGGGGGATAGTGTGCCAAAGCTAGCCACGGGGGAGTCCGGGAAAAGTCTGGAGCTGCCAAAGAGGCAAGAAACCTTTTTTTTTTTTATTTTAACAACTTAATTGGAGTATAATAGCTTTACAGTGGTGTGTTAGTTTATGCTTTATAACAAAGTGAATCAGTTATACATATACATATGTTCCCATATCTCTTCCCTCTTGCATCTCCCTCCCTCCCACCCTCCCTATCCCACCCCTCTAGGTGGTCACAAAGCACCAAGCTGATCTCCCTGTGCTATGCGGCTGCTTCCCGTTAGTTATCTATTCTATGTTTGGTAGTGTATATATGTACATGCCACTCTCTCACTTTGTCACAGCTTACCCTTCCCCCTCCCAATATCCTCAAGTCCATTCTCTAGTAGGTCTGTGTCTTTAGTCCCGTCTTACCCCTAGGTTCCTCATGACCTTTTTTTTCCCTTAGATTCCGTATATAGGTGTTAGCATATGGTATTTGTTTTTTCTCATTCTGACTTACGTCACTCTGTATGACAGACTCTAGGTCCATCCACCTCACTACAAATAGTTCAATTTCGTTTCTTTTTATGGCTGAGTAATATTCCATTGTATACATGTGCCACATCTTTTTATCCATTCATCCAATGATGGACACTTATGTTGCTTCCATGTCCTAGCTACTGTAAATAGAGCTGCAATGAACATTTTGGTACATGACTCTTTTTGAATTATGGTTTTCTCAGGGTATATGCCCAGTAATGAAAGAAATTAAAATGACTCTACTACCCAAAGCAATCTACAGATTCAATGCAATCCCTATCAAACTACCACTGGCATTTTTCACAGAACTGGAACAAAAAATTTCACAATTTGTTTGGAAACACAAAAGACCTGAATAGTCAAAGCAATCTTGAGAACGAAAAATGGAGCTGGAGGAATCAGGCTCCGTGACTTCAGACTATACTACAAAGCTACAGTAATCAAGACAGTATGGTACTGCCACAAAAGCAGAAATATAGATAAATGAAACAGGATAGAAAGCCCAGAGATAAACCCATGCACATATGGTCACCTTATCTTTGATAAAGGAGGCAGGAATATACAGTGGGGAAAAGACATCCTCTTCAATAAGTGGTGCTGGGAAAACTGGACAGCTACATGTAAAAGTATGAAATTAGAACACTCCCTAACACCATACACAAAAATAAACTCAAAATGGATTAAAGACCTAAATGTAAGGCCAGACACTGTCAAACTCTTAGAGGAAAACATAGGCAGAACACTCTATGACGTATATCACAGCAAGATCATTTTTGGCCCACCTCCTAGAGAAATGGAAGTAAAAAGACTTTTTTTTACCTCTTTGTTTCCTGGTGCGTGAGGAAAGGGAATTAACAGCACCAGTTAAATGTGCTCCAGAGATGGGCACAGGCTGTGGCTATCAGTGTGGACACTAGAGACAGGCATGAGATGCTAAGGCTGCTGCTGCAGTCACCAAGAAGCCTGTGTACAAGCACAGGTCACTATCCACACATCCCCTCCCAGGAGCCTGTGCAGCCCACCACTGCCAGGGTCCCGTGATACAGGGACAACTTCCCTGGGAGAACACACAGCATGCTTCAGGATTGTGCAAAGTCATGAAAACCTCTGCCGCTGCAGGCTCGCCCCACACTCTGTACCCCTCCTTCCCCCCAGCCTGAGTGACCCAGAGCCCCTGAAAGCTGCTACTACTTTAACCCCATCCTGTCTGAGTGGGGAACAGATGCCCTCAGGCAACCTACACGCAGAGGTGGTGCCAAGTCCAAACCTGAAACTCAGGAGCTGTGCAAACAAAGAAGAGAAAAGGAAATTTCTCCTAGCAGCCTCAGGAGCAGCGGATTAAATCTCCACAATCAACTTGATGTACCCTGCATCTGTGGAATACCTGAATAGGCAATGAATCATACCAAACTGAGGAGGTGGACGTTGGGAGCAACGATATATATATATTTTTCCCCTTTTTTACTTTTTGTGAGTGTGTATGTGTATGCTTCTGTGGTTGATTTGGTCTGTATAGCTTTGCTTTTACCATTTGTCCGATGGTTCTCTCTGTCCTTTTTTTGTTTGTTTTTTTCTTTTTTAGTATACTTTTTAGTGCTTGTTAACATTGGTGGATTTGTCTTTTGGTTTGGTTGCTCTCTTCTTTCTTTTTTCTATTATGTTTTAATTTTTTAAATAATTATTTATTATTTTACATTTGAATAATTTTATTTCATCTTTTATTTCATTTTCTTTTATCTTCTTTCTCTGTTTCTTTTTCTCTCCATTTTATTCTGAACAAGGTGGATGACAGGCTCTTGGTGCTCCAGCCAGGCATCAGGACTGTGCCTCAAAGGTGGGAGAGCCAGGTTCAGGACATTGGTCCACCAGAGAACTCCCAGCTCCACATAATAGCAAACAGTGAAAATTTCCCAGAGATCTCCATCTCAATGCTAAGACTGAACTCCACTCAATGACCAGCAAGCTACAGTGCTGGACACCCTATGCCAAATAACTAGCAAAACAGGAACACAACCCCATCCATTAGCAGGGAGGCTGCCTAAAAACATAATAAGGAAACAGACACCATAAAACACACCACAAGACGTGGAACTGTCCACCAGAAATACAAGATCCAGCCTCATCCACCAGAACACAGGCACTAGTCCCCTCAACCAGGAAGCCTACACAAGCCACTGAACCAACCGTTGCCACTGGGGGCAGACACCAAAAACAATGGGAACTACAAACTTGCAGACTGCAAAAAGGAAACCTCAAACACAGTAAGTTCAGAAAAATGAGAAGACAGCAGAACACACAGCAGATGAAGGAGCAAGGTAAAAACCCATCAGCCCTAACAAATGAAGAGGAAATAGGAAGTCTTACCTGAAAAAGAATACAGAATAATGATAGCAAAGATGATCCAAAATGTTTGAAATAGAATGGAGAAAATACAGGAAACGTTTAACAAGGACCTAGAAGAACTAAAGAGCAAACAAACAGTGATGAACAGCACAATAAATGAAATTAAAAATTCTCTAGAAGGGATCAGTAGCAGAATAACTGAGGCAGAAGAATGGATAAGTGACCTGGAAGATAAAATAGTGGAAATAACTACTGCAGAGCAGAATAAAGAAAAAAGAATGTAAAGAATTGAAGACAATCTCAGAAACATCTGGGACAACATTAAATGCACCAACATTCAACTTATAGTGGTCCCAGAAGAAGAAGAGAAAAAGAAAGGGACTGAGAAAATATTTGAAGAGATTATAATTGAAAACTTCCCTAATATGGGAACAGAAGTAGTTAATCAAGTCCAGCAAGCACAGAAAGTCCCATACAGGATAAATCCAAGGAGAAGCATGCAAGACATATATTAATCAAACTATCAAAAATTAAATACAAAGAAAAAATATTAAAAGCAGCAAGGGAAAAAGAACAAATAACATACAAGGGAATCCCCATCAGGTTAGAAGCTGATCTTTCAGCAGAAAATCTGCAAGCCAGAAGGGAGTGGCATGATATTCTAAAAGTGATGAAGGAGAAAAACCTGCAACCAAGATTACTCTACCCAGCAAGGATCTCATTCAGTTCTGATGGAGAACTTAAAACCATTACAGACAAGCAAAAGCTAAGAGAATTCAGCACCACCAACCAGCTTTACAAGAAATGCTAAAGGAACATCTCTAGGAAGTAAACACAAGAGAAGGAAAAGACCAACAATAACAAACCCAAAACAATTAAGAAAATGGGAATAGGAACATACATATCGATAATTACCTTACATGTAAATGGATTAAAGGCTCCAACGAAAAGATATAGACAGGCTGAATGGATAGAAAAACAAGACCCACATATATGCTGTCTACAAGAGACCCACTTCAGATGTAGGCACACATACAGACTGAAAGTGAGGGGATGGGAAAAGATATTCCATGCAAATCAAAATCAAAAGAAAGCTGGAGTGGCAATTCTTATATCTGATAAAATAGGCTTCAAAACAAAGACTATTACAAGAGACAAAGAAGGACACTACATAATGATCAAAGGATCAATCCAAGAAGAATATATAACAATTGTAAATATTTATGCACCCAACATAGGAGCACCTCAATACATAAGGCAAATACTAACAACCATAAAAGGGGAAATTGACAGTAACAAAATCATAGTAGGGGACTTTAACACAACCCTTTCAACAATGGACAGATCATCTAAAATGAGAATAAATAAGGAAACACAAGCTTTAAATGATACGTTAAACAAGATGGACTTAATTGATATTTATAGGACATTCCATCCAAAAACAACAGAATACACCTTCTTCTCAACTGCTCATGGAACATTCTCCAGGATGGATCGTATCTTGGGTCACAAATCAAGCCCAGGTAAATTTAAGAAAATTGAAATCATATCAAGTATCTTTTCTGACCAAAAGGCTATGAGAGTAGATAACAATTACAGGAAAAAATCTGTAAAAAATAAAAACACATGGAAGCTAAACAATACAATACTTAATAACCAAGAGATCACTGAACAAATCAAAGAGGAAATAAAAAAAAATACTTAGAAACAAATGACAATGAAAACACGACGACCCAAAACCTATGCGATGCAACAAAAGCCGTTCAAAGAGGGAAGATTACAGCAACACAATCCTACCTTAAGAAACAAGAAACACCTCAAATAAACAACTTAAACTTACACCTAAAGCAATTAGAGAAAGAAGAACAAAAATATTCCAAAGTTAGCAGAAGGAAAGAAATCATAAACTTCAGAGCAGCAATAAATGAAAGTTCTTAGATAGCCTCATCCACCAGAGGGCAGACAGCAGAAGCAAGAAGAATTAAAGTCCTGCAGCCTGTGGAACAAAAACCACATTCACAGAAAGATAGGCAAGATGAAAAGGCAGAGAGCATGTACCAGCTGAAGGAACAAGATAAAACCCCAGAAAAACTACTAAATGGAGTGGAGATAGGCAACCTTGCAGAAAAAGAAGTCAGAATAATGATAGTGAAGATGATCCAGGACCTCGGAAAAAGAATGGAGACAAAGATTGAGAAGACACAAGAAATGTTTAACAAAGACTCAGAAGAAATAAAGAACAAACAAACAGAGATGAACAATATCATAACTGAAAAGAAAACTACACTAGAAGGAATCAATAGCAGAAAAACTGAGGCAGAAGAACGGATAAGTGACTTGGAAGACAGAATGGTGGAATTCACTGCTGCAGAACAGAATAAAGAAAAAAGAATGAAAAGAAATGAAGACAGCCTAAGAGACCTCTGGGACAACATGAAATGAAACAACACCCTAATTATAGGGGTCCCAGAAGGAGAAGAGAGAGAGAAAGGACCAGAGAAAATATTTGTAGAGATTATAATCGAAAACTTCCATAACATGGAAAAGGAAATAGCCACCCAAGTCCAGGAAGCTCTGTGAGTCCCATACAGGATAAACCCAAGGAGAAACACGCCGAGACACATAGTAATCAAACTGGCAAACATTAAAGACAAAGAAAAATTATTGAAAGCAGCAAAGGAAAAATGAGTAATAACATACAAGGGAACTCCCATAAGGTTAACAGCTGATTTCTCAGCAGAAACTCTTCAAGCCAGAAGGGAGTGGCATGATATTCTTAAAGTGATGAAAGGGAAGAACCTACAACCAAGATTACTCTACCCAGCAAGGATCTCATTCAGATTCGATGGAGAAATCAAAAGCTTTACACACAAGCAAAAGCTAAGAGAATTCAGCACCACCAAACCAGCTCTACAACAAATGCTAAAGGAACTTCTCTAAGTGGGAAATACAAGAGAAGAAAAGGACCTACAAAAACAAACCCAAAACAATTAAGAAAATGGTCATAGGAACATACATATCGATAATTACCTTAAACGGGAATGGATTAAATGCTCCAACCAAAAGACACAGGCTTGCTGAATGGATACAAAAACAAGACCCGTATATATGCTGTCAACAAGAGACCCACTTCAGACCTAGGGACACACAGAGAATGAACGTGAGGGGATGGAAAAAGATATTCCATGTAAATGGAGATCAAAAGAAAGCTGGAGTAGCAATACTCATATCAGATAAAATAGACTTTAAAATAAAGAATGTTGCAAGAGACAAGGAAGGACTCTACATAATGATCAAGGGCTCAATCCAAGAAGAAGATAGAACAATTATAAATATATATGCACCCAACGTAGAAGCACCACAATACATAAGGCAACTGCTAACAGCTCTAAAAGAGGAAATCAACAGTAACAAAAAAATAGTGGGGGACTATGGCACCTCACTTACACCAATGGGCAGATCATCCAAAATGAAAATAAATAAGGAAACACAGCTTTAAATGACACAATGGACCAGATAGATTTAAATGATATTTATAGGATATTCTGCCCAAAACCACAGTTTACACGTTCTTCTCAAGAACATTCTCCAGGATAGATCACACCTTGGGTCACAAATCAAGCCACAGTAAATTTAAGAAATTGAAATCATATCAAGCATCTTTTCTGAACACAATGCTATGAGATTAGAAATGAATTACAGGGGAAAGAAACGTAAGAAACAAAAACACATGGAGGCTAAACAATACGTTACTAAATAACCAAGAGATCACTGAAGAAATCAAAGATGAAATAAAAAAAATATGTAGAGATAGATGGCAATGAAAACACGACAACCCAAAACCTATGGGATGCAGCAAAAGCAGTTCTAAGAGGGAAGTTTATAGCAACACAATCCTACCTCAAGAAACAAGAAACATCTCAAATAAACAATCTAACCTTACACCTAAAGCAATTAGAGAAAGAAGAACAAAAAAAAAATCCCAAAGTTAGCAGAAGGAAAGAGATCATAAAGTTCAGATCAGAAATAAATGAAAAAGAAATGAAGGAAATGATAGCAAAGATGAATAGAACTAAAAGCTGGTTCTTTGAGAACATGAACAAAATTGATAAACCATTAGCCAGACTTATCATGAAAAAAAGGGAGAAGACTCAAGTCAATAGAATTAGAAATGAAAAAGGAGAAGTAACAACTGACACTGCAGAAATACAAAGGATCAAGATACATTGCTATAAGGAATTATGTGCCAATAAAATGGACAACCTGGAAGAAATGGACAAATTTTTAGAAATGCACAACCTTCCAAGAGTGAACCAGGAAGAAATAGAAAATATGAACAGACCAATCACAAGTAATGAAATTGAAACTGTGATTAAAAATCTGCCAACAAACAAAATTTCAGGACAAGATGACTTCACAGGTGAATTATATCAAACATTTAGAGAAGAGGTAACACCCAACCTTCTCAAACTCTTCCAAAACATTGCAGAGGAGGGAACACCCCCAAGCTCATTCTATGAGGCCCTCATCACCCAGATACCAAAACCAGATAAAGATAATTAAAAAAAATGAAAATTACAGACCAATATCACTGATGAATGTAGATGCAAAAATCCTCAACAAAATAATAGCAAAGAGAAACCAACAACACATTGAAAGGATCATACACCATGATCAAGTGGGATTTATCCCAGGGATGCAAGGATTCTTCAATATATGCAAATCTAACAATGTGATACACCATATTAAGAAATTGAAGAATAAAAACCATATGATCATCTCAACAGATGGATAGAAAGATTTTGACAAGAGGGACGAGGGGAAGATGGCGGAAGAGTAAGACGCGGAGATCACCTTCCTCCCCACAGATTCACCAGAAATACATCTACACGTGGAACAACTCCTACAGAACACCTACTGAACGCTGGCACAAGACCACAGACCTCCCAAAAGGCAAGAAACTCCCCATGTACCTGGGTAGGGCAAAAGAAAAAAAGAAAAGAGACAAAAGAATAGGGACGGGACCTGCACCAGTGGGAGGGAGCTGTGAAGGAGGAAAGGTTTCCACACACTAGGAAGCCCCTTCGCGGGCGGAGACTGCGGGTGGTGGAGAGTGGGAGCTACGGCTCCGTGGAAGAGAGTGCAGCAACAGGGGTGCGGAGGGCAAAGTGGGGAGATTCCCGCACAGAGGATTGGTGCCGACCAGCACTCACCAGCCCGAGAGGCTTGTCTGCTCACCCGCCAGGGTGGGCGGGGCTGCAAGCTGAGGCTCGGGCTTTGGTCAGAGTGCAGGGAGAGGACTGAGGTTGGAGGCGTGAACACAGCCTGCAGGGGTTAGTGCACCACGGCTAGCCGGGAGGGAGTCCGGGAAAAGTTCTGGAGCTGCTGAAGAGGCAAGAGACTATTTTTTCCCTCTTTGTTTCCTGGTGCGCGAGGAGAGGGGGTTAAGAGCGCTACTTAAAGGAGCTCCAGAGACGGGCACGAGCCGCAGCTGAAAGCACGGACCCCAGAGACGGGCAGGAGACGCTGAGGCTGCTGCTGCCGCCACCAAGAAGCCTGTGTGCGAGCACAGGTCACTCGCCACCTCCCTTCCGGGGAGCCTGTGCAGCCCACCACTGCCAGGTCCCTGGGATCCAGGGATAATTTCCCCGGGAGAACGCACGGTGAGCCTCAGGCTGGTGCAACGTCATGCTGGCCTCTGCCGCCGCAAGCTCGCCCCGCACCCCATGCCCCTCCCTCCCCACAGGCTGAGTCAGCCAGTGCCCCCAAATCGGCGGCTCCTTTAACCACGTCCTGTCTGAGCGAAAAACAGACGCCCTTTGGCGACCTACATGCAGAGGCGGGGCCAAATCTGGGAGCTGTGAGAACAAAGAAGAGAAAGGGAAATCTCTCCCAGCAGCTTCAGAAGCAGCGGATTAAAGCTCCACAATCAACTTGATGTATCCTGCATCTGTGGAATACATGAACAGACAATGAGTCATCCCAAATTGAGGAGGTGGACTTTGAGAGCAAGATTTATGATTTTTTCCCCTTTTCCTCTTTTTGTGAGTGTGTATGTTTCTATATGAGATTTCGTCTGTATAGCTTTGCTTCCACCATTTGTCCTAAGGTTCTATCCGTTCATTTAAAAAAATTTTTTTTCTTAACGATTATTTTTTAAGTTAATAACTTTATTATATTTTACTTTATTTTATTTTACTTTATATTCTTTCTTTCTTTCTTTTTTCCTTCCTTCCCTCCTTCTTTCCTTCCTTCCTTCCTTCCTCCCACTGTCTCTCACTCCCTCACTCCCAAACTCCCTCCTTTCTTTCTTTCTTTCCTTCTTTCCTTCTTTCTTTCTTCCTTCCTTCCTTCCTTCCTTCCTTCCATTCATTCTTTCCTTCTACTTCTGCTAATTCTTTCTCCCTACATTTTCTCCCTTTCATCCTGAGCCATGTGGATGAAAGGCCCTTGGTGCTGCACCCAAGAATCAGTGCTGTGCCTCTGAGGAGGGAGAGCCAACTTCAGGACACTGGTCCAGAAGAGACCTCCCAGCTCCAGATAATATCAAATGGTGAAAATCTCCCAGAGATCTCCATCTCAACGCCAGCACCCACCTTCACTCAACGACCAGCAAGCTACAGTGCTGGACACCCTATGCCAAAAACTAGAAAAACAGGAACAAAACCCCATCCATTAGCAGAGAGGCTGCCTAAAATCATAATAAGGCCACAGACACCCCAAAACACACCACCAGATGTGGACCTGCCCACCAGAAAGACAAGATCCAGCCTCATCCACCAGAACACAGGCACTTGTCCCCTCCACCAGGAAGCCTACACAACCCACTGACCCAACCTTAGCCACTGGGGACAGACACCAAAAACAACGGGAACTACGAACCTGCAGCCTGCAAAAAGGAGACAACAAACACAGTAAGATAAGCAAAATGAGAAGACAGAAAAACACACCACAGATGAGGGAGCAAGATTAAAACCAACCAGACCTAACATATGAAGAGGAAATAGGTAGTCTACCTGAAAAAGAATTCATAATAATGATAGTAAAGATGTTCCAAAATCTTGGAAATAGAATAGACAAAATGCAAGAAACATTTAACAAGGACCTAGAAGAACAAAAGATGAAACAAACAATGATGAACAATACAATAAATGAAATAAAAAATACTCTAGATGGGATCAATAGCAGAATAACTGAGGCAGAAGAACGGATAAGTGACCTGGAAGATAAACTAGTGGAAATAACTACTGCAGATCAGAATAAGGAAAAAAGAATGAAAAGAACTGAGGACAGTCTCAGAGATCTCTGGGACAACATTAAAAGCACCAACATTCGAATTATAAGGGTTCCAGAAGAAGAAGAGAAAAAGAAAGGGACTAAGAAAATATTTGAAGAGATTATAGTTGAAAACTTCCCTAATATGGGAAAGGAAATAGTTAATCAAGTCCAGGAAGCACAGAAAGTCCCGTACAGGATAAATCCAAGGAAAAATACGACAAGACATATTAATCAAATTGTCAAAAATTAAATACAAGGAAAGCATATTAAAAGTAGCAAGGGAAAAACAATGAATAACACACAAGAGAATCCCCATAAGGTTAACAGCTGATCTTTCAGCAGAAACTCTGCAAGCCAGAAGGGAGTGGCAGGACATATTTAATGTGATGAAGGAGAAAAACCTGCAACCAATATTACTCTACCCAGCAAGGATCTCATTCAGGATTGATGGAGAAATTAAAACCTTTACAGACAAGCAAAGCTGAGAGAGTTCAGCATCACCAAACCAGCATTACAACAAATGCTAAAGGAACTTTTCTAGGCAAGAAACACAAGAGAAGTAAAAGACCTACAATAACGAACACAAAACAATTAAAAAATGGAAATATGATCATACATATCGATAATTACCTTAATGTAAATGGAATAAATGCTCCCACCAAAAGGCAGAGATTGGCTGAATGGATACAAAAACAGGATCCATATGCTGTCTACAAGAGACCCACTTCAGACCTAGAGACACATACAGACTGAAAGTAAGGGGATGGAAAAAGATATTCCATGCAAATGGAATCCAAAAGAAAGATGGAGTGGCAATTCTCATATCAGACAGAATAGACTTTATAATAAAGAGTATTACAAGAGACTAAGAAGGACACTACATAATGATCAAAGGATCGATCCAAGAAGAAGATAAAACAATTGTAAATATTGTTTACACCGAACATAGGAGCACCCAACATAGGAGCACCTCAATGCATAAGGCAAATACTAACAGCCATAAAAGGGGAAATTGACAGTAACACATTCATAGTAGGGGACTTTAACACCCCACTTTCACCAATGGACAGATCATCCAAAATGAAAGTAAATAAGGAACCACAAACTTTAAATGATACATTAAACAAGATGGACTTAATTGATATTTATAGGACACTCCATCCAAAAACAACAGAATACACATTTTTCTTAAGTGCTAATGCAACATTCTCCAGGATAGATCATATCTTGGGTCACAAATCAAATCTTGGTAAATTTAAGAAAATTGAAATTGTATCAAGTATCTTTTCCGATCACAGCGCTATGAGGCTAGATATCAATTACAGGAAAAGACCTGTAAAAAATACAAACACATGGAGGCTAAACAATACACTACTTATTAACGAAGTGATCAGTGAAGAAATCAAAGAGGAAATCAAAAAATACCTAGAAACAAATGACAATGGAGACACGACGACCCAAAACTTATGGGATGCAGCAAAAGCAGTTCTAAGAGGGAAGTTTATGGCAATACAAGCCCACCTTATGAAACAGGAAACATCTCGAATAAACAACCTAGCCTTGTACCTAAAGCAATTAGAGAAAGAAGAACCAAAAAAACCCAAAGTTAACAGAGGGAAAGAAATCATAAAAATAAGACCAGAAATAAATGAAAAAGAAATGAAGGAAACAATAGGAAAGATCAATAAAACTAAAAGTTGGTTCTTTGAGAAGATTAAAAATATAGATAAACCATTAGCTAGACTCATCCAAAAAGAAAGGGAGAATACTCAAATCAATAGAATTAGAAATGAAAAAGGAGAAGAAACAACTGACACTGCAGAAATACAAAAGATCATGAAATATTACTACAAGCAACTCTCTGCCAATAAAATGGACAATCTGGAAGAAACGGACAAATTCTTAGAAAGGCACAACCTGCCAAGACTGAATCAGGAAGAAATAGAAAATATGAACAGACCAATCACAAGCACTGAAATTGAAACTGTGATTAAAAATCTTCCAACAAGCAAAAGCCCAGGACCACATGGCTTCACATGCGAATTCTATCAAACATTTAGAGAAGAGCTAACACCTATCCTTCTCAAATTCTTCCAAAATATAGCAGAGGGAGGAACACTCCCAAACTCCTTTTACGAGGCCACCATCACCTTGATACCAAAACCAGACAAGGATGTCACAAAGAAAGAAAACTACAGGCCAATATCACTGATGAATATACATGCAAAAATCCTCAACAAAATTCTAGCAAACAGAATCCAACAGCACATTAAAAAGATGATACACCATGATCAAGTAGGGTTTATTCCAAGAATGCAAGGATTCTTCAATATATGCAAATCAATCAATGTGATAAACCATATTAAAAAATTGAAGGAGAAAAACCATATGATCATCTCAATAGATGCAGAGAAAGCTTTTGACAAAATTCAACACCCACTTATGATAAAAACCCTGCAGAAAGTAGGCATAGAGGGAACTTTCCTCAATATAATAAAGTCCATATATGATATGACAAACCCACAGCCAACATCATCCTCAATGGTGAAAAACTGAAAACATTTCCACTAAGATCAGGAACAACACAAGTTTGCCCACTCTCACCGCTCTTATTCAACATAGTTTTGGAAGTTTTAGCCACAGCAATCAGAGAAGAAAAGGAAATAAAAGGAATTCAAATCGGAAAAGCAGAAGTAAAGCTGTCACTGTTTGCAGATGACATGATACTATATATAGAGATCCTAAAGATTCTACCAGAAAACTACTAGAGCTAATCAATGAATTTGGTAAAGTTGCAGGATGCAAAATTAATGCACAGAAATCTCTGACATTCCTATACACTAATGATGAAAAATCTGAAAGTGAAATCAAGAAAACACTCCCATTTACCATTGCAACCAAAAGAATAAAATATCTAGGAATAAACCTACCTAAGGAGACAAAAGACCTGTATGCAGAAAATTATAAGACACAGTTGAAAGAAATTAAAGATGATACAAATAGATGGAGAGATAGACCATGTTCTTGTGTTGGAAGAATCAGTATTGTGAAAATGACTCTACTACCGAAAGCAATCTACAGATTCAATGCAATCCCTATCAAACTACCACTGGCATTTTTCACAGAACTAGAGCACAAAATCTCACAATTTGTATGGAAACACAAAAGACCCCGAATAGCCAAAACAATCTTGAGAACGAAAAACGGAGCCGGAGGAATCAGGCTCCTGGAATTCAGACCATACTACAAAGCTACAGTAATCAAGACAGTATGGTACTGGCACAAAAACAGAAAGATAGATCAATGGAACAGGATAGAAATCCCAGAGATAAACCCACACACATATGGTCACCTTATCTTTGATAACGGAGGCAGGAATGTACAGTGCAGAAAGGACAGCCTCTTGAATTAATGGTGCTGGGAAATCTGGACAGGTATATAATATTTTCTTTATGGATAATTGTAAACTGAAGCTCAGAGAAGTTAAATAACTTGTTTTAAGTCACATAGCTCGTATGAGGCAGACTAGAAGCAAGTTCTTTATAACTCTAAAAACTATACTTTTTCTGCCACACTACACTATCTCCTTAGTTTTCACTTGAGAATTTATCATCCATCCATCCATTCATTCATTCATCCAACAAACATTCATTGGGAGGCCTTCTTGTTTCAGGCCTTATGGTTGGCCCTAGAGTTATGGAGATAAGATATGATCCTTGCTTTTAAAGACCCTACACTCTAGGATAGTTGAATAGAATGTCATCAGTAGCACTGCCTTCAGTTTACCATGTAGAATGCAAGAGACTTCACAACAGTGGCAGGAATATCAGTATTGTTGGGTAGTCATAGGTGTCTACCATAGTCACCAAGTCCAGCTTCGACCCATTCAAGTTCTGTGGATTCCATTTTGCCAACTCCTTGAGAATCTTTGTCTTCTCTCATTTCTTAACCCTTTCAACAACACTGATCACTGGGAAGCCATGTTCTTTCTATATTTGTCTCTATTTTTCTACTGGGAATTCAGGTAGGACCATATCCCCAAATGCTTTCTGCTATAGAGTTGGAGAGGCCTCCTGATCTACACATCAAAATCCTCTTGAACCTCATTATTTTCAAGCTGTTGGCCTCACCTCATCTCCAGTTGATTCAGCCTCTTGATGATTACCAAGATATTTCTTGGTCGTCTCTTAACTTGTCACTATGCCTTCATCACACTTCGTATTTTGGTCCAATATGTCTTTCTTTTCTCTCACTACTTATTCATCACTTTTTGCCTAATACTTACTCCATAGCCATCCCCTCCTGGACCATGGTGTACTTAGACAACAATATGTTAATACATGTGGGGAGCAAAAGACAATATTCATCTGAATTTCAAGAGCTCCAACTTTAAACTCACACCTCAGCAGGAGGACTTGCTTATCACATCAGCTCAACTTATATTCTCTTGTGGTCTTGGTCAGTGAAGAGCCTTTGGGTACCCCAAAACCAAGAGGTTTGTAAGAGTGCAAGATAGAATCCCTTCCTCTTTATACTTCCAAGACCCACTTGAAAAGTCAACTATATGACCTTCAAAGGTTCTTTTTGGTATTGCAGGTGTATCCCCTTGGAAGAAAGGAGAACATTGGGACAATGGGTAAAGTACTGCCTACATCAGGACATTTTTACCCCCTGGAAAACTGGGAGCTTACGTCACTACTGGCCAAATAAATGAAATTTGAGTAAACTTATTCTTCAGTGAAAGAGATCAAAACACCCTAAAACAAAGAAAAAAAACTACTTGCATCTATACAGTGATTTAAATTTAATAAAGTGCTCTTACATACCTTATCTCATTCCCTGACAGGAGTTGATGGATCAGGACTTGATGTCAGGTCTTCAGATTCCAAGTCCATTACTCTTTCTGTGACACTAAGCTGACACCAACTGTGGGTGGGTATCAGCTCTCCCATTCTCAAATGCTTTCCTGATTTTCTACTCATTCTGCCAGTGTCCTACTGTACCTTTTACCCTCTTAACTTCTTAGTATTGTTGACTTGTGCCTGGACTATTGCAACAGCCTCCACCCAGGCAGGTCTCTTTGCCTTCAGTCTTTCTTCCACCCCCTAAATCCATCCTGCACATAGCCTCAGAGTGATCTTTCTGGAGTGGAGATTTGATCAAATCAGACCCCCTGCTTTACTGTCTTCCATGTGTCCCCATTGTTCAAGTTAAAACTATCTCCTTAGCATGGATTCTAGGGCATCTACCAACTTACTCTCCACTTCAGCCCCTCATTTCCACTCTTTGGCCTTTGTACCCCAAACCTATTCTCTATGGCTGTTAGGTTCTTCTTTCTCCCCCATTTCCAACAAAGGCTATTTTATTTATCTTCCTAGGCCTATCTTAAACACAATAGTCTCTGACTACTTAATTGAGAGTAATATTTTCCATTATGACATAGCATTCTTTGTCATGCAGTGTGGGTATTTAAGTATCTATATGCCTCCTTCAATGGATCATAAACTTTTTGGTAGCAGAATATGTATTGTACATCAAAGTCTTTGCTGATTAACGTTTCAACCCAATACTCCACCTGGCTCAATACATGTGTGCTCAATTTACATCAATTGATTAGAGGTCTGGAGAGACATTGAAAGCCACAATCAGGAGAAGTTACAGAGAAAAAAACTTCCCTTTGTAGCCTCACTGGGAAGGACCATAGAGTAGTCACTCTAGAGTATCCCAGTAAGTGAAGATTCTCTCCCAAGATTTCTCTAAGCTCTTGCAGTTTAATAACCAGGCGAGTCAGAGGTGCTGCGCCACTCACCAGATCCAGCTGGTTCCTCACTTTTAGAAAGCAGCTGCCAAGATAAGGTTCATGACTAATTCTGCCTATAACCAAGAGAATGCATAAAATTGACCCTAGCCCTCAGCTGCTACTACCCCAGTTGCTTCTCCAAGCAGAGAAAATATATCTCTAGGAAGAGACTGTGGTTGGGGTAGAAAACTGTCTGCCTTGCAAAAGTGGAAATCTGAATTCTAATCCCCTCTTTGCCACTGCATAGTTTTGTGACCTTGGCCAATTTCGTTCATCTCTTTGGACTTCAGTATTCCCATCTGAGTGGCTTGGAACAAATGGTGTCTTAAGATCCCTGGAGAGCTTTCATTCTTTAGTTATTTACTCTAGGATGATAATCAAGTGTTTCTCTTAATACCTCCTATCCTAGCTAAGAACCAGATTCTGTTACCCCTATTTCCTTTCTGCACCTAGGGATGTCCCAGAGCTGAGACAGCTGCTCTAGGGATAGGTTTGAATAATGTGGTGGGAACAACTGGGCTGTTTTTCAGACCTTTTTTCCCTTTGACTCCTATATCCTTGCCCTACTCCCTGCAGCCAACATATTTCAATATGACAACCATGGGATAGATGCCAGGGGCCCCTAGGCACAGACCCCAGTGACTCAGGGAGATGAAGAACCTGCTCAAAAATTAAGTTTCCTAAAGCCATTCTTTGCTTCCCTGGACTCAGTTTAAGGTTTCCTGAGCCAGGATGGTAGATGGCTTAAGAGGTATATATCTGGAGGTCTAAGGATGAAATAATATAAATGATCTCTTATATCTCCAAACTGCACTCTATGTATTAGGGTCCATTCACATCCTTACTCTATGGAGGTTAGATCCTCAGTTGTATGCCATATCTTATAGATGAAGAAACTAAGACATATATAAAACACTAAGTAACAAAATTTGAAGGTGGCTGCACTGGGACTCAAACATGTCTTCTGGTTATTGCTTTTTGCTGTGTTCCACAATCAGGGTAAGGGACAGGGCTGGAAAATAAACCACATAATTTTTCCATATCTACTATATTTTCCAGACTAAAATTAGGACCCATGAAATGAGAATTGATTTTTTAATAAATTTATTTATTTATTTATTTTATTTTTGGCTGCGTTGGTTTTTTTTTTTTTTTTTTTTTTTTTGCGGTATGCGGGCCTCTCACTGTTGTGGCCTCTCCCGTTGTGGAGCACAGGCTCCGGACGCGCAGGCTCAGCAGCCATGGCTCACGGGCCCAGCCACTCCACGACATGTGGGATCTTCCCGGACTGGGGCACGAACCCGTGTCCCCTGCATCGGCAGGTGGACTCTCAACCACTGCGCCACCAGGGAAGCCCAGCGTTGGGTCTTTGTTGCTGTGCACGGGCTTCCTTTAGCTGTGGCAAATGGGGGTTCCTCTTTGTTGTGGTGCACAGGCTTCTCATTGCGGTGGCTTCTCTTGTTGTGGAGCCCGGGTTCTGGCCATGCAGGCTTCAGTATTTGCGGCACGTGGGCTCAGTAGTTGTGGCTTATGGGCTCTAGAGCGCAGGCTCAGCAGTTGTGGCACAGGGGCTTAGTTGTTTCTTGGTATGTGGAATCTTCCCAGACCAAGGGTGGAACCCATGTCCCCTACGTTGGTAGGCAGATTCTTAACCACTGCATCACCAGGGAAGCCCAAGAATTGATTGCTACTTGTGAAATTATTCACATAAAAGATGTAAGACAATAGCGCTTTGCTTTGCATTTTAACAAATTACTTGAAAAACTCTTATTCTTCCTCTAGAATCCTCCGTGACACCTTCAGAGTCAATATATTATTTTTCTGTACACTCTTCTATTCTGAGAGCTACCTTTCAGGACTCACCACATTATCTGTTTCTGTGTATCTGTTTCCCTTTACTAGATGGAGAACTTTTTGAGGGAATGTATCATATCTCTATATCTCCAGGGCATAGCACATCTTCTGGCACAAAATTGCTATTCAATAAATATGAATTCAAAATGGACTGAACTGAAAACATGTGGAAATGGAAAGTCTTGGCAATTCTGAGATTAACGGTTGCTAACTTTCTAGCCTATGGTGTGGGCCTAGGTCCCAAGGCTAGCCCTTCCAAGTGCCATGGTATGGGCATAATATGCCCTCAGCTTATAATATAGGAACCATGAAAACCAAATTCCTGAAGCCTGTAGACAGGAAAAAGTAGGACCCAGATATTGTCAGTCTAGTCCCTTCCTAGAAGTATTGCCAAAGCATACAATTGTAGTCATAGTGGGTGTGCTCCAAGCCATGATTGCTACAATTTAGCAAGTAAAAAACACTCCAATTTACCCTAAAACCTAACTTATCTCCCTGCCTCAAGTCTTTATCCTGTCATCCTCTACACTGCCACCCGAATGTTAACTTTCCCTTTTCTCATAGACCTTTAGTGCTCTCTATTATGTCATATAGTTCTTATGCCCTCTTATATAGTTCTCATACAGTCTATATATGTGCATAGTCCTAAGCCTGACACTCTAGGTCCTTTGTAATTTATCCCCTAACTGTCACAAAGTTGCCAACCATTCTTATCTAGTATCTACTTTCTTTTCCTACGTACACATTTTAAGGTCTTAAACTTGAGCATGAATTGGAATCTCCTGGAATGCCTGCTACAAAAATGCATATTCCTCACCCTTCCTCCACCAAATCTGATTTAACAGGCCTGAGGTGAGACCTCAAATATTTGAAAAAACATTTAACACTACTACCATGTGATTCAGAATCAAATGGTCCAGGGACCATACCTGGAGAAAGATTACCAAACACAGTCCAGGATTTCCGGGAAGATGGCGGAAGAGTAAGACGCGGAGATCACCTTCCTCCCCACAGATACACCAGAAATACATCTACGCGCGGAACAACTCCTACGGAGCACCTACTGAACGCTGGCAGAAGACCTCAGACCTCCCAAAAGGCAAGGAACCCCCCACGTACCTGGTTAGGGCAAAAGAAAAAACTAAACAGAGACAAAAGGATAGGGACGGGTCCTGCACCAGCGGGAGAGAGCTGTGAAGGAGGAAAAGTGTCCACACACTAGGAAGCCCCTTCGCGGGTGGAGACTTCGGGAGGCGGAGTGGGGGAGCTTGGGAGCCGCAGAGGAGAGCACAGCAACAGGGGTGCGGAGGGCAAAGTGGACAGATTCCAGCGCAGAGGATCGGGCCGACCGGCACTCACCAGCCGAGAGGCTTGTCTGCTCGCCCGCCGGGGTGGGCGGGACTGGGAGCTGAGGCTCCGGCTTTTGTCGGAGCACCGGGAGAGGACTGAGGTTGGCGGCGTGAACACAGCCTGCAGGGCGTTAGTGCACCGCGGCTAGCCGGGAGAGAGTCCGGGGAAAAGTCTGGACCTGCCGAAAAGGCAAGAGACTTTTACGTCCCTCTTTGTTTCCTGGTGCACGAGGAGAGGGGATTAAGAACACTGCTTGAGAGAGCTCCAGGGACGGGCGCGAGCCGCGGCTAAAAGTGCGGAGCCCAGAGACAGACATGAGATGCTAAGGCCGCTGCTGCCGCCACCAGGAGGCCTGTGTGCGAACACAGGTCACTAGCCACACGCCCTTCCGGGGAGCCTGTGCAGCCCGCCAATGCCAGGGTCCCGGGATCCAGGGACAACTACCCCGGGAGAACGCACAGCGCGCCTCAGGCTGCAACGTCACGCTGGCCTCTGCCGCCGCAGGCCTGCCCCACACTCCGTGACCCTCCCTACCCCCCGGCCTGAGTGAGCCAGAGCCTCCGAATCAGCGGCTCCTTTAACCCCGTCCTGTCTGAGCAAAGAACAGACGCCCTCCGGCGACCTACACGCACAGGCGGGGCCAAATCCAAAGCTGAGCCCCTGGGAACTGTGAGAACAAAGAAGAGAAAGGGAAATCTCTCCCAGCAGCCTCAGAAGCAGCGGATTAAAGCTCCACAATCAACTTGATATACCCTGCATCTGTGGAATACCTGAATAGACAATGAATCATCCCAAATTAAGGAGCCCTGTGGATGAAAGGCTCTTGGTGCTGCAGCCAGGAGTCAGTGCTGTGCCTCTGAGGTGGGAGAGCCAACTTCAGGACACTGGTCCACAAGAGGCCTCCCAGCTGCACATAATATCAAACAGCAAAAATCTCCGAGAGATCTCCATCTCAACGCCAGCACCCAGCTTCGCTCAACGACCAGCAAGCTACAGTGCTGGACATCCTATGCCAAACAACTAGCAAGACAGGAACACAACCCCACCCATTAGCAGAGAGGCTGCCCAAGATCATAATAAGTCTACAGACACCCCAAAACACACCACCAGACGTGGACCTGCCCACCAGAAAGACAAGATCCAGCCTCATCCACCAGAACACAGGCACTAGTACCCTCCACCAGGAAGCCGACACAACCCACTGAACCAACCTTAGCCACTGGGGACAGACACAAAAAACAACGGGAACTACGAACCTTCAGCCTGCAAAAAAGGAGACCCCAAACACAGTAAGATAAGCAAAATGAAAAGACAGAAAAACACACAGCAGATGAAGGAGCAAGATAAAAACCCACCAGACCTAACAAATGAAGAGGAAATAGGCAGTCTACCTGAAAAAGAATTCAGAATAATGATAGTAAGGTTGATCCGAAATCTTGGAGATAGAATGGACAATAGAATGGACAAAATGCAAGAATCAGTTAACAAGGACCTAGAAGAACTAAAGATGAAACAAGCAACGATGAACAACACAATAAATGAAATTCAAAGTACTCTAGATGGGATCAATAGCAGAATAACTGAGGCAGAAGAACGGATAAGTGACCTGGAAGATAAAATAGTGGAAATAACTACTGCAGAGCAGAATAAAGAAAAAAGAATGAAAAGAACTGAGGACAGTCTGAGAGACCTCTGGGACAACATTAAACGCACCAACATTCGAATTATAGGGGTTCCAGAAGAAGAAGAGAAAAAGAAAGGGACTGAGAAAATATTTGAAGAGATTATAGTTGAAAACTTCCCTAATATGGGAAAGGAAATAGTTAATCAAGTCCAGGAAGCACAGAGAGTCCCATACAGGATAAATCCAAGGAGAAATACGCCAAGACACATATTAATCAAACTGTCAAAAATTAAATACAAAGAAAACATATTAAAAGCAGCAAGGGAAAAACAACAAATAACACACAAGGGAATCCCCATAAGGTTAACAGCTGATCTTTCAGCAGAAACTCTGCAAGCCAGAAGGGAGTGGCAGGACATATTGAAAGTGTTGAAGGAGAAAAACCTGCAACCAAGATTACTCTACCCAGCAAGGATCTCATTCAGATTTGATGGAGAAATTAAAACCTTTACAGACAAGCAAAAGCTGAGAGAGTTCAGCACCACCAAATCAGCTCTACAACAACTGCTAAAGGAACTTCTCTAGGCAAGAAACACAAAAGAAGGAAAAGACCTACAATAACGAACCCAAAACAATTAAGAAAATGGGAATGGGAACACACATATCGATAATTACCTTAAATGTAAATGGACTAAATGCTCCCACCAAAAGACACAGATTGGCTGAATGGATACAAAAACAAGACCCATATATTTGCTGTCTACAAGAGACCCACTTCAGACCTAGAGACACATACAGACTGAAAGTAAGGGGATGGAAAAAGGTATTTCATGCAAATGGAAACCAAAAGAAAGCTGGAGTAGCAATTCTCATATCAGACAAAATAGACTTTAAAACAAAGACTATTAGAAGAGACAAAGAAGGACACTACATAATGATCAAGGGATCGATCCAAGAGGAAGATATAACAATTGTAAATATTTATGCACCCAACATAGGTGCACCTCAATACATAAGGCAAATACTGACAACCAGAAAAGGGGAAATCGACAGTAACACATTCATAGTAGGGGACTTTAACACCCCACTTTCACCAATGGACAGATCATCCAAAATGAAAATAAATAAGGAAACACAAGCTTTAAATGATACATTAAACAAGATGGCCTTAATTGATATTTATAGGACATTCCATCCAAAAACAACAGAATACACATTTTTCTCAAGTGCTCATAGAACATTCTCCAGGATAGACCATATCTTGGGTCACAAATCAAGCCTTGGTAAATTTAAGAAAATTGAAATTGTATCAAGTATCTTTTCCGACCACAACGCTCTGAGACTCGATATCAATTACAGGAGAAGATCTGAAAAAAATACAAACACATGGAGGCTAAACAATACACTACTTAATAACAAAGTGATCACTGAAGAAATCAAAGAGGAAATCAAAAAATACCTAGAAACAAAAGACAATGGAGACACGACGACTCAAAATCTATGGGATGCAGCAAAAGCAGTTCTAAGAGGGAAGTTTATAGCAATACAATCTTACCTTAAGGAACAGGAAACATCTCGAATAAACAACCTAACCTTGCACCTAAAGCAATTAGAGAAAGAAGAACAAAAAAACCCCAAAGTTAGCAGGAGGAAAGAAATCATAAAAATCAGATCAGAAATAAATGAAAAAGAAATGAAGGAAATGATAGCAAAGATCAATAAAACTAAAAGCTGGTTCTTTGAAAGGATAAACAAAATTGATAAACCATTAGCCAGACTCATCAAGAAAAAAAGGGAGAAGACTCAAATCAATAGAATTAGAAATGAAAAAGGAGAAATAACAACTGACACTGCAGAAATACAAAAGATCATGAGAGATTACTACAAGCAACTCTATGCCAATAAAATGGACAACCTGGAAGAAATGGAGAAATTCTTAGAAAGGCACAACCTGCCAAGACTGAATCAGGAAGAAATAGAAAATATGAACAGACCAATCACAAGCACTGAAATTGAAACTGTGATTAAAAATCTTCCAACAAGCAAAAGCCCAGGACCAGATGGCTTCACAGGCGAATTCTATGAAACATTTAGAGAAGAGCTATCACCTATCCTTCTCAGACTCTTCCAAAATATAGCAGAGGGAGGAACACTCCCCAACTCATTCTACGAGGCCACCATCACCCTGATACCAAAACCAGACAAGGATGTCACAAAGAAAGAAAACTACAGGCCAATATCACTGATGAACATAGATGCAAAAATCCTCAACAAAATACTAGCAAACAGAATCCAACAGCACATTAAACGGATCATACACCATGATCAAGTGGGGTTTATTCCAGGAATGCAAGGATTCTTCAATATACGCAAATCAATCAACGTGATACACCATATTAACAAATTGAAGGAGAAAAACCATATGATCATCTCAATAGATGCAGAGAAAGCTTTTGACAAAATTCAACACCAATTTATGATAAAAACCCTGCAGAAACTAGGCATAGAGGGAACTTACCTCAACATAATAAAGGCCATATATGACAAACCCACAGCCAACATCGTCCTCAATGGTGAAAAACTGAAAGCATTTCCACTAAGATCAGGAACAAGACAAGGTTGCCCACTCTCACCACTCTTATTCAACATAGTTTTGGAAGTTTTAGCCACAGCAATCAGAGAAGAAAAGGAAATAAAAGGAATCCAAATCGGAAAAGAAGAAGTAAAGCTGTCACTGTTTGCAGATGACATGATACTATACATAGAGAATCCTAAAGATGCTACCAGAAAACTACTAGAGCTAATCAATGAATTTGGTAAAGTAGCAGGATACCAAATTAATGCACAGAAATCTCTGGCATTCCTATACACTAAGGATGAAAAATCTGAAAGTGAAATCAAGAAAACACTCCCATTTACCACTGCAACAAAAAGAATAAAATACCTAGGAATAAACCTACCTAAGGAGACAAAAGTCCTGTATGCAGAAAATTATAAGACACTGGTGAAAGAAATTAAAGATGATACAAATAGATGGAGAGATATACCATGTTCTTGGATTGGAAGAATCAACATTGTGAAAATGACTCTACTACCCAAAGCAATCTACAGATTCAATGCAATCCCTATCAAACTACCACTGGCATTTTTCACATAACTAGAACAATAAATTTCACAATTTGTATGGAAACACAAAAGACCCTGAATAGCCAAAGCAGTCTTGAGAACGCAAAATGGAGCTGGAGGAATCAGGCTTCCTGACTTCAGACTATACTACAAAGCTACAGTAATCAAGACAGTATGGTACTGGCACAAAAACAGAAATATAGATCAATGGAACAGGATAGAAAGCCCAGAGATAAACCCACGCACATATGGTCACCTTATCTTTGACAAAGGAGGCAGAAATGTACAGTGGAGAAAGGACAGCCTATTCAATAAGTGGTGCTGGGAAAACTGGACAGCTACATGTAAAAGTATGAGATTAGATCACTCCCTAACACCATACACAAAAATAAGCTCAAAATGGATTAAAGACCTAAATGTAAGGCCAGAAACTATCAAACTCTTAGAGGAAAACATAGGCAGAACACTCTATGACATAAATCACAGCAAGGTCCTTTTTGACCCACCTCCTAGAGAAATGGAAACAAAAACAAAAGTAAAGAAATGGGACCTAATGAAACTTAAAAGCTTTTGCGCAGCAAAGGAAACCATAAAGAAGACCAAAAGACAACCCTCAGAATGGGAGAAAATATTTGCAAATGAAGCAACTGACAAAGGATTAATCTCCAAAATTTATAAGCAGCTCATGCAGCTTAATAACAAAAAAACAAACAACCCAATCCAAAAATGGGCAGAAGACCTAAATAGACATTTCTCCAAAGAAGATATACAGAGTGCCAACAAACACATGAAAGAATGCTCAACATCACTAATCATTAGAGAAATGCAAATCAAAACTACAATGAGATATCATCTCACACCAGTCAGAATGGCCATCATCAAAAAATCTAGAAACAATAAATGCTGGAGAGGGTGTGGAGAAAAGGGAACCCTCTTACACTGTTGGTGGGAATGTAAATTGATACAGCCACTGTGGAGAACAGTATGGAGGTTCCTTAAAAAGCTACAAATAGAACTACCATATGACCCAGCAATCCCACTACTGGGCATATACCCTGAGAAAACCATAATTCAAAAAGAGTCATGTACCAAAATGTTCATTGCAGCTCTATTTACAATAGCCCATAGATGGAAACAACCTAAGTGCCCATCATCGGATGAATAGATAAAGAATATGTGGCACATATATACAATGGAATATTACTCAGCCATAAAAAGAGACGAAATTGAGCTATTTGTAATGAGGTGGATAGACCTAGAGTCTGTCATACAGAGTGAAGTAAGTCAGAAAGAGAGAGACAAATACCGTATGCTAACACATATATATGGAATTTAAGAAAAAAAAATGTCATGAAAAACCTAGGGGTGAAACAGGAATAAAGACACAGACTTACTAGAGAATGGACTTGAGGCTATGGGGAGGGGGAAGGGTAAACGGTGACAAAGCGATAAAGAGGCATGGACATGTATACACTACCAAACGTAAGGTAGATAGCTAGTGGGAAGCAGCCGCATAGCACAGGGAGATCAGCTCGGTGCTTTGTGACTGCCTGGAGGGGTGGGATAGAGAGGGTGGGAGAGAGGGAGACGCAAGCGGGAAGAGATATGGGAATATATGTATATATATAACTGATTCATTTTGTTGTGAAGCTGAAACTAACATACCATTGTAAAGCAATTATACTCCAATAAAGAAGTTAAAAAAATAAAAAAAATAAAAACCAAAAAAAAAAAAAAAAACCACAGTCCATCTCCTTTCCTTCTTCAGCAGGTGATATCTGATCTAGGGGTTGTTTGATGTGTTACAATTTAACATAGATGCTTTTCAGTTTGACAGGCTCTGCCTCTTAAGATACCTACTAGCCAGTTGTTCCCAATGTCCTTCCTCAGGCTGATGGGGTCTGCTGCCACAGGCTCCATTTTTATGGCTTTTAGTATCTCTGAATCTGTGGTCACTTGCCAGTTCAATGTCTGGCCTCTGCTGCTGACTCTTTACATGGGACTTGGCTCCCAAGCTTTTTGGACTTTCCCTACCTTCTGATACTCGGGGCTAATATTCAGGAAGTTCAAACCTGTACCAGCTTTTAAATATTGAAGTCTTCCTATACCAGCTGGTAAATAGTCACTGCCCTAAGCTCCCTACATAACCCCAACTGCCCTAGTCCCTCACCTGGAACCCCTAAGCCCTCCTAGAATCCAGCAACTAAAGGGGTAATGTTTCTAGAACCTTGTTTCAGCATCACAGGCCTATATTCATTCAGATACTTTGGGGCCATTGCTATACATGTTGTTAAATATTTTGAATATTACTCCTATGTGTGCCCAATCTTTTACAATATACTTGACTACTTGGGATCCTGTCTTGTCCCTAGCTGTCTTGGTTCTAGTATCAGGCCTTAAGATCTCCAAATTTTTGCATTCAAAGCCCAGTTTTGGGGTTCAAGATTTTGTAGTCTATATAAGGAATTCTAGGCAGGTGAGAAGGCCTTGAGAATTTGATGGTCCACTTGCTGCCTATAAAAATCATACTATGCCCAATTATAAACCTATCCAAGGGTTATCCAGGCTGAGATTTTAGAAAATCAGAGGTTGGCTTACTATCAGATGGATCAATTTAAGTGTAGACTCTGTTCCATACTAATTGTGTAACATTAGATGAGTCACTCAATTTTGTGAGTCTCAGTTACCTTGTCTATAAAATTGAGATAATGCTATTATAATAGGGTTATTATATGAAACAAATTAATTGATCTAACAAATACTGAGGTCCTACTATGCGGCAGTAATTGTTCCAGGTCCTTGCTCCTCAAAGTGTCGTCCATATCGACAGTATTGACATCACAGAATACCAGTCCCACCGCTTAATCAGAATCTTCATTTTAACAAAAATATCAATAGACATTAAAGTTTGAGAAGCACTGATCTAAACAGACCACATTCCTCGAATATAGACATGATCATTCCTAGAGAAAACACCTGTTTGAAGGAGTAGACATTTTGGTTTTGGTGTCCTGGAACCATGGAGTTAGAATAAAAATGAAGGTCAGAGAGCCCTGAAGAGTAGAAATCATGGTTCAGATGTTTGCTGGAGCTAAGCAGGAGCTACTAGGCAGGTGCTATGTCCCTAGAAAACAGCAGGTGCACCCAGCTCCAGTTGATTGTTGCAAGGTGGAAATGCCAGCCTAGGGATGCTAAACCTGATTTTTCAAGAGAAGCTAGAAAGCCAGAGGTCCACAGAGAAGGGCACAAGCTCTTTCAGGTGGATCTCAAATTCTTTCACTTCTACCTAGAGATCGCTATCATCTTGCTATTCAATGCATGGTCTGTGGATGAACAGTATCTGCATCACCTGGGAGCCTGTTAGAAATTCTGAATTTCAGGCCCCATTTCAGACCTTCTGAATCAGAATCTAAATTTAAACAAGATTCCCCAGGTAACTTTTACACACAAAGTCTGAGATGCATGATTTAGCTGCTGGAAATATAATAGTGAACAAGGCCTTTTGTTCTCATGGACCTTACATACTAGTGGGACAAGATATACAATAGAACTGTAAACTAGTGTATAAACAAGGGTAGTTTTGATGGTGATAAATACTATGAAGAAAATAAAATGTCCAGGATGGCTTCTTTCCTCACATGGATGGTGTTTAATCTGGGGCCATAGACAAACTAGAAGGATCCAAAATGGGATGGCTAGAAACACTGGCTTGGCATGTCTCTCTTCATGTGACTTCTCCACATGGCTAACATGGGCTTCTTCATAGCATGGTGATCTTAGGGTAATCATACATCTTACATGGTGGTTAGCTCCACCCAGAATAAGCATTCTAATAGACCGGTGAGGCAACTCATTAGTCCAACAGAAACTGAGGACCTACTCTGTGCAAAGCACTATTCCAGGCCCTTGCTACAAATATTCTTCTGATGTAGCCTCAGAAGTTATACAGCATCACTTCTGTCACATTCTATTAGTTACAAGGGAGGTAAAGGACCATCCCAAATTTAAAGAGATAAGCTATACAAGAATACGAAAAATGAAGCAGTGTGATTCCTTGGGGAGTCATCTTTGGACACTGACTACCACAGGAGGTAACATCTGAGCTGAGACCTGAATAGAGCAAAGTTGCCAACCATGCAAAATTCTTGGCAAAAACACTTCAGGTGGAAGAAACAGCCTGCAAAGGCCCTGAGACAGGAGAGAGCTTGAAATATTCAAGAGATATAAGGAGGACAATGTTATTAGAGCAAAGTGCATGGAAGGAAGAGCCATAGAAAATAAAACTGGAGAGGTAGGCAGGAGCCATAATATAGGTGAGAAGTTCATATTTTACTCTAATCACCATGGGAAGGACTGGAGGGTTTAAAGCATGGAAGTATTAAAAGATAACCTGAGGCATATTACAAACTTTGAGTTTATTTGAACAAAAATCATTTGGAATCAGACAGTGCCAAACTGAAAATGGTTAGGAGTGTTCCACGAACAGGAGCTAAAGGAAAGACTTTATAGAGAAAAGGCAGGCAGATGCAAAGAAGAAAACCCATTATTTACTTGGCTATAGTTTAAGCAGTTGCGTTACTTAACTGTTTGTGATGGGTTGTCCTTAGGTTTTAATTTGTTAACCTTGAGACATTACAGGCTTAGGTTTTGGTTTGTTTACACAGACGCCTAAGGCATTCAATCCATCTCTGTTTAATGGCTTTCTTATTTAACTAATTTAACAATTTCTCTGTTTTGGTCACCCTATCAGACATGACAGATTGACCAAATATTTGGTATTAGCACTACTCTCAGTCACCATCAGGGTTAAGTTGTTCTTGCCTCATAATTGTTTTTGCTGCTCATCTTGCTTCTGTTTCTCCAAGTGCAGTGAGACCATCTGATGTACTGGTGATGGCTGCAAATATATTTTTAATACACTTGAAAGAACATAGCACTCCAGGGAGACGACAGTGATAACTATAAGGAGGAAAAAAATCAAGAGACTGAAATATGATCCTTAGTCAGGGACCCCATGGACCAAACAAATTCGTATCAAATAAAGAATGTACCTGAAGAGGAAGTAACCTGTTTTAGTCAAGTGTCTTGTTTGCTAACTTCTTATATTTGTTGTCATACCATAGCTGTTGATTCAGGTACAGTGGGAGGTATTTACTATGGCACAGACTCCTGCTTGTTCAGCTAATAAGTAATCTAAAGCAATTTTATTATCTAAAACCTTCTGAGCAAGAAAGCCTGGGAATTTTTTCTGTGCATCTATGACCTTAGTGGTAGATTCAGTAATAGAGTTGCCAGAATTAATATATATTATCTTCCCAAGCATTAACAGAAAGGAAAAATAAAGTAGCAAAAAGGCAAAAGGAATAAAGTTTTCAACTAGATGAAGATATTGATCTGTAATCTTGGGAGATCTTGTCCACCACAAGATGTTGTCTGCTTCTGGGGAGGAAGCTCTCTGGTCAATTTTAATTTTAGGTCTCCAGCTGGTGTGCAGTTGCAAGAGTCTGGAGGAGCCTTTTTAAATTGGGACATGTGGTCCTGAGGTTCAAAGCCTTAAAGTTTAGCTGCCCTCTGGATAGTGAGGATGACCTCATATGGCCCCGTGTATAATAGCAAGTTTCAAGGAGAGTCTTCATCCTTAATGATTCCAAGACAGAAGGTTGGGGAAAAATTGGAAACATTAGTCTGAAGAGTCCTAAACAGATATTTGAGGAAATAAGAAAAATTTAGTATCCAGTCCAGTTTACAGGTAGATAACAAAACCTCAAAGACAATGAACAGGACTAGAAATTAATACCCACAAGAGTGTGCTATAGTTTTCCATTGAAACATAACTTTTCTTTCTACAGTAACACCCATTTCTACCAAAGATAATCCAAACTCTGGAGGCATAAGGTAGGGGGGAAAAGTAAATGTCTCAATTCTGTTTACAAAGGTATACCTTACCAAATATTTCTAAGTTATATATAGCTTAGAAAAAAGATAAAAATGTTTTCCTTAAATGTGGAAAACCAAAACTTTAAAGAACTAGCAATGTTTCAAATAAAAAGTCATTAAAAATGATAATCATCCTCATCAGTTCAAGATATCCCATGTTATTAATTCTTGTTCTGCCTGAATCCAGTTTTTCATTTTTATTTCTTTGTGTTTAAAAAATTTTTTTTTAGTTTTATACAATTTTTAAAGGTTACACTTCATTTACAGTTATTACAAAATATTGACTATATTCCCCATGTTGTACAACACATTCTTGAGCTTATCTTACACCAACAAGTTTGTTCCTCCCACTCCCCCACTCCTATATTGCCCATCCCCCTTCCCCACTGAAAACCACTAGTTTGTGAGTCTGCTTCTTTTTTACTATATTCACCAGTTGGTTGTGTTTTTTAGATTCCACATATAAATGATATCATACAGTATTTATCTATCACCATCTGATGTATTTCACTTAGCTTAATGCCCTCCAAGTCTATCCATGTTGTGCAAATGACAAAATTTTATTCTTTTTTATGGCTGAGTAGTATTCCATTGTATATATATACCACTTCTTCTTTATCATTCATCTGTTGATGAACACTTAGGTTGTTTCCATATCTTAGAAATTGAAACTAATGCTGCAATAAACATTGGGATGCATGCATCTTTTCAGATTAGTATTTTTGTTTTTCTCAGGTATATACCCAGTAGCAGAATTGCTGGATCATATCAATTTTTAGTTTTTTGAGAAACCTCCATACTGTTTTCCACAGTGGCCAATTCACATTCTCACTGACAGTGTAGGAGGGTGCCCTTTACTTCACATCCTCACCAACATTTTTAATTTGTGGTCTTTCTGATGATAGCAGTTCTGAGAGATGTGAGGTGATATCTCACTGCCCATTTTTTAATTGGGTGGTGTGCTTTTTGATGTTGAGTGGTATGAGCTGTTTATATATTTTGAATATTAATTCCTTAGAAGTTATATTATTTGCAAATATTTTCTCCCATTGAGTAGGCTGTCTTTTTGATTTGTTGACGCTTTCCTTTGCCATTCAAAAGAGTATTAGTTTAATTAGGTCCTATTTGATTCTTTTTGCCTTTATTTCCATTACTCGAGGAGACGTATCCAAAAATCATACCTGCAGTTTATTTTTTTATTTTATTTTAGTTTTCTTTACTTCTTTATTGGAGTATACTTGTTTTACAATGGTGTGTTAGTTTCTGCTTTATAACAAAGTGAATCAGTTATACATATACATATGTTCCCATATCTCTTGCCTCTTGCGTCTCCCTCCCTCCCACCCTCCCTACCCCACCCCTCCAGGCGGTCACAAAACACCGAGCTGATCTCCCTGTGCTATGCGGCTGCTTCCCACTAGCTATCTACCTTACGTTTGGGAGTGTATATATGTCCATGCCTCTCTGTCGCTTTGTCACAGCTTGCCCTTCCCCCTCCCCATATCCTCAAGTCCATTCTCTAGTAGGTCTGTGTCTTTATTCCTGTCTTACCCCTAGGTTCTTCACGACATTTTTTCCTTAAATTCCATATATATGAGTTAGCATATGGTATTTGTCTTTCTCTTTCTGACTTACTTCACTATGTATGACAGACTCGAGGTCTATTCACTTCATTACAAATAGCTCAATTTCGTTTCTTTTTAAAGCTGAGTAATATTCCATTGTATATATGTGCCACATCTTCTTTATCCATTCATCCAATGATGGACACTTAGGTTGTTTCCATCTCTGGCCTATTGTAAATAGAGCTGCAATGAACATTTTCGCACATGACTCTTTGAATTACGGTTTTGTCAGGGTACGTGCCCAGTAGTGGGATTGCTGGGTCATATGGTAGTTCTATTTGTACTTTGTAAGGAACCTCTATACTGTTCTCCACAGTGGCTGTATCAATTTACATTCCCACCAGCAGTGCAAGAGGGTTCCCTTTTCTCCACACCCTCTCCAGCATTTATTGTTTCTAGATTTTTTTGATGATGGCCATTCTGAATGGTGTGAGAGGATATCTCATTGTAGTTTTGATTTGCATTTCTCTAATGATTAATGCTGTTGAGCATTCCTTCATGGGTTTGTTGGCAGTCTGTATATCTTCTTTGGAGAAACGTCTATTTAGATCTTCTGCCCATTCTTGGATTAGGTTGTTTGGTTTTATGTTATTGAGTTGAATGAGCTGCTTATAAATATTAGATTAATCCTTTGTCAGTTGCTTCATTTGCAAATATTTTCTCCCATTCTGAGGGTTGTCTTTTGGTCTTGTTTATGGTTTCCTTTGCTGTGCAAAAGCTTTAGTTTCATTAGGTCCCATTTGTTTATTTTTGTTTTTTTTCCATTTCTCTAGGGGGTGGGTCAAAAAGGATCTTGCTGTAATTTATGTCATAGAGTGTTCTGCCTAGGTTTTCCTCTAAGAGTTTGAAAGTTTCTGGCCTTACATTTAGGTCTTTAATCCATTTTGAGCTTATTTTTGTGTATGGTGTTAGGGAGTGATCTAATCTCATACTTTTACATGTACCTGTCCAGTTTTCCCAGCACCATTTATTGAAGAGGCTGCCGTTTCTCCACTGTACATTCCTGCCTCCTTTATCAAAGATAAGGTGACCATATGTGTGTGGGTTTATCTCTGGGCTTTCTATCCTGTTCCATTGATCTATCTTTCTGTTTTTGTGCCAGTACCATACTGTCTTTTTTTTTTATATATATTTATTTTACTTTTTATTGAAGTATAGTTGATTTACAATGTTAATTTCTGCTGTACAGCAAAGTGACTCAGACACATATATACATTCCTTTTTGTATTCTTTTCCATTATGGTTTATCGAGTATATTAAATATAGTTCCCCATGCTATACAGTGTTATTATTATTAAATTTTTGTAGGAAATGACCAAGTGCACTCCTGGACACTCGTCACCAGCCAAGCCTTAGATACCGCGTGGAGAGTAGGAAAGGGGTCAGTGACACTGGCAGTTTCATTTCTGGTGGGCACCCTCTGCTACTTCAGAAGGCTACATTTATATTTAGGGCACCGGCTGAAAAGGTATGTGGCTATGTCATCTTTAATTTTCAAAAATGCCCTTGCTGTTTAAAATAGAATTTTGATATTATCGTTCCCTTATCTTTTAGGTGGATTGGATATCTGCAGAGGAGATTCAAAAGTAAATATTTTCATGCATATGTTTCCTTATTTTTAAAGTGCAGAGAGGGTTCAAGAAGGGAAAGGAAAGGGAAAATTCACCACCTTGTATCTTTGATTTGGTCCAGGGAACCTCAGTGTGGAGGCAGAAGTTGATTTACTCAGTTATTGTGCAAGAGAATGGAAAGGAGAGACACCCCATGCCAAGCTGATGAGGAAGGTGTGTCTGTTTATACAGCTCGTGGTGGGCGGAGAATTTGTGTGTAAAAATCGGGAAACACGCATTCCATTCTGCTTTACGAAATGTGGCACCAAGAACAACTGTGGCTCTAATTAAAAGCCAAAGAGCTGCTAGACATTGCCTTCAGGCCTTTCACCTAGAGCTAGTGCCTTCGAGGACTTGGGTAAATTAGGCCCGTAATTTCAGGACACTTGAGCGTTGTACCCTTTTCAGCTCCCTGCTGACCAAGCCTATGAACACATCTGCACATGCAGTGGAGACTTCTGTCCTTGAAGGGATTCAGGCACCTTGACATAAAACATTTTGAGGATTTTTAGAACTTTCCATCAGACCAATCTTGGTAAATATTCCCAGCAGTGCTGTCCAACCTTGTCACTAGATATTCAGTCAGCCCTGGACCAGAAGGCTCTGTAGAACAGCCAGAAGTGCGTGCCATATGTCTGCACTGGAAGACCATAGAATGCACTTTAGGAAACAAGAGCTCAGCGTGGAATGAGTGTGGTTCAAAGCCAGCGTGGATGAGTGGACCACATGTGGGACATTCAAGTTATATTCCTATCCGGTGTCTCTGGAGAAAATACCACTCTCTTCAAGTCTCGGCTTTTGTCCACTGCTCAGGGTGTACATGGACTTCTTTTGGGTGCTGGCTTCTCTGTTGGACCGAACTTCATGGGAAGGACCCCAGGGCTAGGTGATGAGAAGCAGCTGGTGTAAACTGACGGTGAGGGTGAAGACCTGAAAAGCTGTGTGAATGTTCTGGAACTTCCCGTATGTGATTCCAAGTAGACACATTTATGACTCCCTGGTAATTAATGACCCACTATCCGCCAGCCACTTCTCTTCACAGGAGCATTCTAACTGTTTCTCAGCATCCAGCCATACGTTGGGTCCCTCTATGCAACTGCAGGCAACCTCAGTTCCATGTTCCCTGACAGCAACTCTTTGGGCTCAAGCAGCCCGAGAGGCTTGTCTGCTCACCCGCCGGGGCGGGCGGGGCTGGAAGCCGAGGCTCGGGCTTCGGTCAGAGCACCGGGAGAGGACCGGGGCCGGCGGCATGAACACAGCCTGCAGGGGGCCAGTGCGCCACGGCAGGCCGGAGGGGAGTCCGGAAAAAGTCTGGACCCGGAAGAACACACGGCACGCCCCAGGAGGGTGCAACGTCATGCCGGCCTCTCTACCATACTGTCTTGATTACTGTAGCTTTGTAGTATAGTCTGAGGTCAGGGAGCCTGATTCCTGCATCTCCGTTTTTCGTTCTCAAGATTGTTTTGGCTATTCGGGGTCTTTTGTGTTTCCATACAAATTGTGAAATTTTTTGTTCTAGCTCTGTGATAAATGCCAGTGGTAGTTTGATAGGGCTTGCATTGAATCTGTAGATTGCTTTCGGTAGTACAGTCATTTTCACAATGTTGATTCTTTCAACCCAAGAACATAGTATATCTCTCCATCTATTTGTATCATCTTTAATTTCTTTCACCAGTGTCTTATAATTTTCTGCATACAGGACTTTTGTCTCCTTAGGTAGGTTTATTCCTAGATATTTTATTCTTTTGGTTGCAATGGTAAATGGGAGTGTTTTCTTGATTTCACTTTCAGATTTTTCATCATTAGTGTATAGGAATGCCAGAGATTTCTGTGCATTAATTTTGTATCCTGCCACTTTACCAAATTCATTGATTAGCTCTAGTAGTTTTCTGGTAGCATCTTTAGTATTCTCTATGTATAATATCATGTCATCTGCAAACAGTGACAGCTTTACTTCTTCTTTTCCGATTTGGATTTCTTTTATTTCCTTTTCTTCTCTGATTGCTGTGGCTAAAACTTCCAAAACTATGTTGAATAAGAGTGGTGAGAGTGGGCAACCTTGTCTTGTTCCTGATCTTAGTGGAAATGCTTTCAGTTTTTCACCGTTGAGGGTGATGTTGGCAGTAGGTTTGTCATACATGGCCTTTATTATGTTGAGGAAAGTTCCTTCTATGCCTAGTTTCTGCAGGGTTTTTATCATAAGTGGGTGTTGAATTTTGTCAAAAGCTTTCTCTGCATCTATTGAGATGATCATATGGTTTTTCTCCTTCAATTTGTAAATATGGTTTATCACATTGATTGATTTGCGTATATTGAAGAATCCTTGCATTGCTGGAAAAAATGCCTCTTGATCATGGTGTATGATCCTTTTAATGTGCTGTTGGATTGTTTGCTAGTATTTTGTTGAGGATTTTTGCATGTATATTCATCAGTGATATTGGCCTGTAGTTTTCTTTCTTTGTGACATCCTTGTCTGGTTTTGGTATCAAGGTGATGGTGGCCTCGTAGAAGGAGTTTGGGACTGTTACTCCCTCTGCTATATTTTGGAAGACTTTAAGAGAGATAGGTGTTAGCTCTTCTCTAAATGTTTGATAGAATTCGCCTGTGAAGCCATCTGGTTCTGGGCTTTTGTTTGTTGGAAGATTTTTAATCACAGTTTCAATTTCAGTGTTTGTGATTGGTCTGTTCATATTTTCTATTTCTTCCTGATTCAGTCTTGGCAGGTTGTGCCTTTCTAAGAATTTGTCCGTTTCTTCCAGGTTGTCCATTATATTGGCATAGAGTTGTTTGTAGTAATCTCTCATGATCTATTGTATTTGTGCAGTGCCAGTTGTTACTTCTCCTTTTTTATTTCTAATTCTATTGATTTGAGTCTTCTCCCTTTTTTTCTTGATGAGTCTGGCTAATGGTTGATCAATTTTGTTTATCTTCTCAAATAACCAGCATTTTAGTTTTATTGATATTTGCTATTGTTTCCTTCATTTCTTTTTCATTTATTTCTCATCTGATTTTTATGATTTCTTTCCCTCTGCTAACTTTGGGGATTTTTTGTTCCTCTTTCTCTAACTGCTTTAGGTGCAAGGTTAGGTTGTTTATCCGAGATGTTTCCTGTTTTGTAAGGTAGGATTGTATTGCTATAAACTTCCCTCTTAGAACTGCTTTTGCTGCCTCCCATAGATTTTGGGTCGTTGTGTCTCCATTGTCATTTGCTTCTAGGTATTTTTTGATTTCCTCTTTGATTTCTTTGGTGGTCACTTCATTTTTAAGTAGTGTATTGTTTAGCCTCCATGTGTTCGTATTTATTACAGATCTTTTCCTGTAATTGATATCTAGTCTCATAGCGTTGTTGTCAGAAAAGATACTTGATACAATTTCAATTTTCTTAAATTTACCAAGGCTTGATTTGTGACCCAAGATATGATCTATCCTGGAGAATGTTCCATGAGCACTTGAGAAAAATGTGTATTCTGTTGTTTTGGGATGGAATGTCCTATAAATATCAATTAAGGCCATCTTGTTTAATGTATCATTTAAAACTTGTGTCTTCTTATTTATTTTCATTTTGGATGATCTGTCCATTGGTGAAAGTGGGGTGTTAAAGTCCCCTACTATGAATGTGTTACTGTTGATTTCCCCTTTTATGGCTGTTAGTATTTGTCTTATGTATTGAGGTGCTCCTATGTTGTGTGCATCAATATTTACAATTGTTATATCTTCTTCTTGGATTGATCCCTTCATCATTATGTAGTGTCCTTCTTTGTCTCTTCTAATAGTGTTTATTTGAAAGTCTATTTTGTCTGATGAGAATTGCTACTCCAGCTTTCTTTTGGTTTCCATTTGCATGAAATATTTTTTTCCATCCCCTTACTTTCAGTCTGTATGTTTCACTAGGTCTGAAGTTGGTCTCTTGTAGATAGCAAATATATATGTCTTGTTTTTGTATCCATTCAGCCAATCTGTGTCTTTTGGTGGGAGCATTTAGTCCATTTACATTTAAGGTACTTATCAATATGTATGTTTCTATTCCCATTTTCTTAATTCTTTTGGGTTCATTATCGTAGGTCTTTTCCTTCTGTTGTGTTTCTTGCCTAGAGAAATTCCTTTAGCAGTTGTTGTAAAGCTGGTTTGGTGGTGCTGAACTCTCTCAGCTTCTGCTTGTCTGTAAAGGTTTTAATTTCTCCATCAAAGCTGAATGAGATCCTTGCTGGGTAGAGTAATCTTGGTTGCAGGTTTTTTTCCTTCATCACTTTAAATATGTCCTGCCACTCCCTTCTGGCTTGCAGAGCTTCTGCTAAAAGATCAGCAGTTAACCTTATGGGGATTCCCTTGTGTGTTATTTGTTGTTTTTCCCTTGCTGCTTTTAATATGTTTTCTTTGTATTTAAATTTTGACAGTTTGATTAAATGTGTCTTGACATATTTCTCCTTGGATTTATCCTTTATGGGACTCTCTGTGCTTCCTGGACTTGATTAACTATTTCCTTTCCCATATTAGGGAAAATTTCAACTATAATCTCTTCAAATATTTTCTCAGTCCCTTTCATTTTCTCTTCTTCTTCTGGAACCCCTATAATTCGAATGTTGGTGCATTTAATGTTGTCCCAGAGGTCTCTGAGACAGTCCTCAGTTCTTTTCATTCTTTTTTCTTTCTTCTGCTCTGCAGCAGTTACTTCCACTATTTTATCTTCCAGATCACTTATCCGTTCTTCTGCCTCAGTTATTCTGCTATTGATCCCATCTAGAGTACTTTTAATTTCATTTATTGTGTTGTTCATCATTGTTTGTTTCATCTTTTGTTCTTCTTTCTAGGTCCTTCTTAAATGTCTCTTGCATTTTTGTCTATTCTATTTCCAAGATTTTGGATCATCTTTACTATCATTATTCTGAATTCTTTTTCAGGTAGACTACCTATTTCCTCTTGATTTGTTAGGTCTGGTTGGTTTTAATCTTGCTCCTTCATCTGCGGTGTGTTTTTCTATATTCTCATTTTGCTTATCTTACCATGTTTGGGGTCTCCTTTTTGCAGGCTGCAGGTTCGTAGTTCCCGTTGTTTTTGGTGACTGTCCCCAGTGGCTAAGGTTGGGTCAGTGGGTTGTGTAGGCTTCCTGGTGGAGGGGACTAGTGCCTGTGTTCTTGTGGATGAGGCTGGATCTTGTCTTTCTGGTGGGCAGGTCCACGTCTGGTGGTGTGTTTTGGGGTGTCTGTGGCCTTACTGTGATTTTCGGCAGCCTCTCTGCTAATGGGTGGGGTTGTGTTCCTGTCTTGCTAGTTGTTTGGCATAGGGTGTCCAGCACTGTATCTTGCTGGTCGTTGAGTGAAGCTGGGTGCTACTGTTGAGATGGAGATCTCTGGGAGATTTTTGCCATTTGATATTATGTGGAGCTGGGAGGTCTCTTGTGGACCAGTGTCCTGAAGTTGGCTCTCCCTCCTCAGAGGCACAGCACTGACTCCTGGCTGCTGCTCCATGATCCTTTCATCCACATGGCTCAGAATAAAAGGGAGAAAAAGTAGAAAGAAAGAATTAGTAGAAGTAGAAAGAGAGAAAGAAAGAACGAAAGAAAGAAAGGAAGGAAGGAGGGAGGAAGGAAGGAAGGAGGGAAGGAAGGAATAAAAGAAAGGAGATGAAGTAAAATAAATTAAGATAAAATATAATAAATATATTAAAATAAAAATATAATTAGTAAAAGAAAAAAAAATTAAAAAAACAACAACTACAAAAGAAAAGGACAGATAGAACCCTAGGACAAATGGTGGAAGCACAGCTATACAGACAAAATCTCACACAGAAGCATACACATTCATACTCACAAAAAGAGTAAAAGGGGAAAAAATCATAAATCTTGCTCTCAAAGTCTACCTCCTTAATTTGGGTTGACTCGTTGTCTAAAGGAGGGAAGGAAGGAAAGAAAGAAAGAAAGCAAGAAGATAAAGTAAAATAAAGTTATTAAAATAAAAAATAATTTTTAAGAAAAAAAGTTTTTTAAAAATGGATGTATAGAACCCTAAGACAAATGGTGGATGTAAAGCTATACAGACAAAACCTCACACAGAATCATACACATACACACTCACAAAAAGAGGAAAAGGGGAAAAAATAATAAATCTTGCTCTCAAAGTCCACCTCCTCAGTTTGGGATGATTCGTTGTCTATTCATGTATTCCACAGATGCAGGGTACATCAAGTTGATTGTGGAGTTTTAATCCACTGCTTCTGAGGCTGCTGGGAGCAATATCCCTTTCTCTTCTTTGTTCTCACAGCTCCCAGGGGCTCAGCTTTGGATTTGGCCCCGCCTCTGCGTGTATGTCGCTGGAGGGCGTCTGTTCTTCGCTCAGACAGGATGGGGATAAAGGAGCCGCTGCTTCGGGTGCTCTGGCTTACTCAGGCTGGGGGGAGGGAGGTGCACGGAATGCGGGGCGAGCCTGCAGTGGCAGAGGCCGGTGTGATATTGCACCAGCCTGAGGCACACCGTGCGTTCTCCCAGAGGAGTTGACCCTGGATCCCGGGACCCTGGCAGTGGCGGGCTGCACAGGCTCCCCGGAAGGGGGTGTGGATAGTGACCTGTGCTCGCACACAGGCTTCTTGGTGGCGGCAGCAGCAGCCTTAGCGTCTCATGCCCGTCTCTGGGGTCCGTGCTTTTAGCCACGGCTCGCGCCCGTCTCTGGAGCTCCTTTAAGCAGCGCTCTTAATCCCCTCTCCTCGCGCACCAGGAAACAAAGAGGGAAGAAAAAGTCTCTTGCCTCTTCGGCAGTCCAGACTTTTCCCATGACTCCCTCCCAGCTAGCTGTGGCGCACTAACCCTCTGCAGGTTGTGTTCACGCCACCAACACCATTCCTGTCCTGGCGCTCCGACCGAAGTCCGAGCCTCAACTCCCAGCCCCTCCCGCCCCCGCGGGTGAGCAGAGAAGCCTCTTGGGCTGGTGAGTGCCGGTCGGCCCTGATCCTCTGTGCGGGAATCTGTCCACTTTGCCCTCCACAGCCCTGTGCCTGCGTTCTCCTATGCAGCTCCGAAGCTTTCCCCCTCTGCCACCCGCAGTCTCCGTCCACGAAGGGGCTTCCTAGTGTGTGGAAACCTTTCCTCCTTCACTGCTCCATCCCACTGGTGCAGGTCCCGTCCCTATTTTTTGTCTCTGTTTATTCTTTTTTCTTTTGCCCTATCCAGGTACGTGGGGAGTTTCTTGCCTTTTGGGAGGTCTGAGGTCTTCTGCCAGCGTTCAGTAGGTGTTCTGTAGGAGTTGTTCCACGTGTAGATGTATTTCTGGTGTATCTGTGGGGAGGAAGGTTATCTCTGCATCTACTCTTCCGCCATCTTCCCGGAAGCCTCCATACCTGCGGTTTATGTCAAAGAGTGTTCTGCCTAGGTTTTCCTCTAAGAGTTTTGTATTATCCTTTCTTACTTTTAGGTCTCTAATCCATTTTCAGTTTATTTTTGTATATGGTGTTAGAGAATATTCTAATTTCATTATTTTGCATGTAGCTGTCCAGTTTTCCTAGCATAATGATGTACTGAAGAGACTGTCTTTTCTCCATTGTATATTTTTGCCTCCTTTGTCATAGATTAACCAACCAAAAGTGTGTGGGTGTAGCTGTGGGCTTTCTATCCTGTTCCATTGATCTATCTTTCTGCTTTTGTGCCTGTACCAGACTGTTTTGATTACAATAGCTGGGTAGTATGGTTTGACGTCAAGGAGCCTGATTCCTCCAGCTCTGTTCTTCTTTCTCAAGGTTGTTTTGGCTATTCAGAGTATTTTGTTTCCATACAAATTAAAAAAAATGTTCCAGTTCTGTTGTAAAATTCCATTGGTAATTTAGTAGGGGTTGCATTGAATCTGTAGATTGCCTTGGGTGGTATGGTCATTTTAGCAGTACTTATTCTTTCAATCCAAGAACATTGGATTTCCATTTGTTTGTGTCATCTTTAATTTCATTCATCAGTGTCTTATAGTTTTTGGAGTACAGGTCTTTTGTCTCCTTAGGTAGGTTTATTCCTAGGTATTTTATTCTTTTTGATGCAAAGGTAAATGAGATGTTTCCTTAATTTCTATTTCTGATCTTTCATTGTTAGTGTATAGAAATACAACAGATTTCTGTGTGTTAATTTTGTATCCTGCAACTTTACCAAATTCATAGATGAGCTCTATTAGTTTTCTGGTGGCGTCTTTAGGATTTTCTATGTATAGTACCATGTCACCTGCAAACAGTGACCGTTTTACTTCTTTTCTGATTTGAATTCTTTTATTTCTTTTTCTTCTCTGATTTCTGTGGCTAGGTCTTCCAAAACTATGTGGAATACTAGCGGTGAGAGTGGGCACCCTTGTCTTTTTCCTGATCTTAGAGGAAATGGTTTCAGTTTTTTCACCATTGAGAATGGTGTTGGCTGTAGGTTTGTCATACATGGCCTTTATTATGTTGAGGTAGGTTCCCTCTATGCCCACCTTCTGGGGAGTTTTTATCATAAATCGGTGTTGAATTTTGTCAAAAGGTTTTTCTGTACCCATTGAGATGATCATGTGGCTTTTATTCCTTAATTTGTTCATATGGTTACAGTTTTACTTCCTCCTTTCCAATTTGGTTTCCTTTTATTTATCTATTTTTTCTTCTCTGATTGCTGTGACTAGGACTTCCAAAACTATGTTAAGTAAAATTGGCGACAGTGAGCATTCTTGTCTTGTTTCTTGATCTTAGAGGGAATGCTTTAAGTTTTTCACTGTTGAGTATGATGTTACCTATGGGTTTGTCACATATGACCTTTGTTATGTTGAGGTAGGTTCCTCTATTCCTACTTTCTGGAGAGTTTTTTTTATCATAAATCGATGTTGAATTTTTTTTTTTTTTTTTTTTTGCGGTATGCGGGCCTCTCACTGTTGTGGCCTCTCCCGTTGCGGAGCACAGGCTCCGGACGTGCAGGCTCAGCGGCTATGTCTCACGGGCCCAGCCGCTGTGTGGCATGCGGGATCTTCCCGGACCAGGGCACAAACCCATGTCCCCTGCATCGGCAGGTGGACTCTCAACCACTGCACCACCAGGGAAGCCCTGGATGTTGAATTTTATCAAAAGCTTTTTCTATTTCTTTGGGAGGTAGGTCAAAAAAGATCTTGCTGTGAGTTATGTCATACAGTGTTCTGCGTATGTTTTCCTCTAAGAGTTTGATAGCTTCTGGCCTTACATTTAGGTTTTTAATCCATTTTGAGCTTACTTTTGTGTATGGTGTTAGGGAGTGTTCTAATCTCATAGTTTTACATGTACCTGTCCAGTTTTCCCAGCACCACTTATTGAAGAGGCTGCCTTTTCTCCACTGTACATTCCTGCCTCCTTTATCAAAGATAAGGTGACCATATGTGTGTGGGTTTATCTCTGGGCTTTCTATCCTGTTCCATTGATCTATATTTCTGTTTTTGTTCCAGTACCATACTGTCTTGATTACTGTAGCTTTGTAGTATAGTCTGAAGTCTGGGAGCCTGATTCCTCAGATCCGTTTTTCTTTCTCAAGATTGCTTTGGCTATTCAGGTTCTTTTCTGTTTCCATACAAATTTTGATTTTTTTTCCCTAGTTCTGTGAAAGATGCCATTGGTAGTTTGATAGGTATTGCATTGAATTTGTAGATTGCTTTGGGTAGTATAGCCATTTTAACAATGTTGATTCTTCCAGTCCAAGAACATGGTATATCTCTCCATCTGTTAGTATCATGTTTCATTACTTACAACAGTGTCTTATAGTTTTCTGCATACAGGTCTTTTGTCTCTATAGGTAGGTTTTTTCCTGGGTATTTTATTCTTTTTTTGCAATGGAAAATGTGAGTATTTCCTTAATTTCTCTTTCACATTTTTCATCATTAGTGTATAGGAATGCAAGAGATTTCTGTGCATTAATTTTGCATCATGCTACTTTACCAAATTCCTTGATGATCTCTAGTAGTTTTCTAGTAGCATCTTTAGGATTCTCTATGTATAGTATCATGTCATCTGCAAACAGTGACAGCTTTACTTCTTCTTTTCCAATTTGCATTCCTTTCATTTATTTTTCTTCTCTGATTGCTGTGGATAAAACTTGCAAAACTATGTTGAATAATAGTGGTGATAGTGGCCAACCTTGTCTTGTTCCTGATGTTAGAGGAAATTGTTTCAGTTTTTCACTGTCGAGAAAGATGTTGTCTGTGGGTTTGTCATATGTGGCCTTTATTATGTTGAGGTAAGTTCCCTCTATGCCTACTTTCTGGAGGGTTTCTATGATAAATGTGTGTTGAATTTTGTCGAAAGCTTTTTCTGCATCTATTGAGAAGATCATATTGTTTTTGCCCTTCAATTTTTTAATATGGTTTATCACATTGTTTGATTTGCATATTTTGAAGAATCCTTGGATTCCTGGGATAAAACCAACTTGATCATGATGTATGATCCTTTTAATGTGCTGCTGGATTCTGTTTGCCAGTATTTTGTTGAGGATTTTTACATATATGTTCATCAGTGATATTGGCCTGAAGGTTTTTTCTTGTGACATCTTTGTCTGTTTTTTTTATCAGGGTGATTGTGGCCTATTAGAATGAGTTGGGGAGTGTTTCTCCCTCTGCTATATTTTGGAAGAGTCTGAGAAGGATAGGTGTTAGCTGTTCTCTAAATGTTTGGTAGAATTTGCCTGTGAAACCATCTGGTCCTGGGCTTTTGTTTGTTGGAAGATTTTTAATCACAGCCCCATTTCTCTGCTTGTGATTGGTGTGTTTATATTTTCTGCTTCTTCCTGGTTCAGCCTCAGAAGATTGTGCTTTTCTAAGAATTTGTCCATTTCATCCAGGTTGTCCATTTTATTGGCATATAATTGCTTGTAGTAATCCCTCATGATCCGTATTTCTGCAGTGTCAGTTGTTACTTCTCGGTTTTCATTTCTAATTCTATTGATTTGAGTCTTCTCCCTTTTTTTCTTGTTGAATCTTGCTAATGGTTTATCAATTTTGTTTCTCTTCTCGAAGAACTAGCTTTTAGTTTCATTGATCTTTGTTATTGTTTCGTTCATTTCTTTTTCATTTATTTCTGATGTGTTATTTGTGATTTCTTTCCTTCTGCTAACTTTTGGGGTTTTTTGGTTCTTCTTTCTCTAATTGCTTTAGGTGTAAGGTTGGCTTGTTTATTTGAGATGTTTCTTGTTTCTTGAGGTGGGATTGTATTACTATAAACATCCCTCTTATAACTGCTTTTGCTGTGTCCCATAAGTTTTGTATTGTCATGTTTTCCTTGTCATTTTTTTCTAGGTATTGTTTATTTCCCCTTTGATTTCTTCAATTATCTCTTGGTTATTTCATAGTGTATTGTTTAGCCTCCATGTGTTTGTATTTTTTACAGATTTTTTCCTGTAATTGATATGTAGTCTCATAGCATTGTGGTTGGAAAAGATACTTGATATGATTTCAATTTTCTTAAATTTACCAAGGCAAGATCTGTGACCCAAGATATGATCTATCCTGGAGAATGTTCCAGGAGCATTTGAGAAGAAAGTGTATTCTGTTGTTTTTGGATGGAATGTCCTATAAATATCAATTAATTCCATCGTTTGTAATGTGTCATTTAAAGCTTGTGTTTCCTTATTTATTTTCATTTAGGGTGATCTGTCCATTGGTGAAAGTGGGGTGTTAATGTCCCCTACTATGATTGTGTTACTGTTGATTTCCCCTTTTATGGCTGTTGTATTTGCCTTATGTATTCAGGTGCTCCTATGTTGTGTGCATCAATATTTACAATTGTTATATCTTCTTCTTGGATTGATCTGTTCATCATTATGTAATGTCCTTCTTTGTCTCTTGTAATGGTCTTTATTCTAAAGGCTATTTTGTCTGATATGAGAATTGCTACTGTATCTTTCTTTTGATTTCCTTTTGCATGGAATACATTTTTCCATCCCCTCACTTTCAGTCTGTATGTGTCCCTAGGTCTGAAGTGGGTTTCTTGTAGACAGCATATATATGGGTCTTGTTTTTGCATCCATTCAGCCTGTCTATGTCTTTTTTTTTTTGGAGCTTTTAATCCACTTACATTTAATGTAGTTATCGATATGTATGTTCCTGTTACCATTTTCTTAATTGTTTTGGGCCTGTTATTGTAGGTCTTTTCCTTCTCTTGTGTTTCCTGCTTAGAGAAGTTCCTTTAGCATTTGTTGTAAAGCTGGTTTGGTGGTGCTGAATTCTCTTAGCTTTTGCTTGTCTGTAAAGGATTTAATTTCTCTGTCGAATCTGAATGAGATCCTTGCTGGGTAGAGTAATCTTTGTTGTAGGTTTTCCCCTTTCATCTCTTTAAATATGTCCTGCTGCTCCTTTCTGGCTTGCAGAATTTCTGCTGACTGATAAGTTGTTAACCTTATGCAGATTCTCTTCTATTTTATTTGTTGCTATTTCCGTGCTGCTTTAAAATTTTTTCTTTGTAGTTAATTTTTGATAGTTTGGTTAATATGTGTCTTGGCATGTTTCTCCTTGGATTTATCCTTGTTGGGACTGTTTGTACTTCTTGGAATTTATTGACTATTTCCTTTCCCATATTAGGGAAGTTTACAAATATAATCTCTTCAAATATTTTCTCAGTCCATTTATTTTTCTCTTCTTCCTCGGGACCCCTATGTTTCAAATGTTGGTGTGTTTAATGCTGTCCCAGAAGTCTCTGAGACTGTCCTCAATTATTTTCATTCTTTTCTCCTTATTTTTCTCTGCAGTAGTTATTTCCACTAGTTTATCTTCCAGGTCACTTATCCATTCTTCTGCCTCTGTTATTCTGCTATTGATTCCTTCTAGAGAATATTTAATTTCATTTATTGTGTTGTTCATCATTGTTTGTTTGCTCTTTAGTTCTTATACATCATTGTTAAATGTGCCCTGTATTTTCTCCATTCTAATTCCAAGATTTGGATCATCTTTACTATCATTACCCTGAATTCTTTTGCAGGTAGACTGCCCATTTCCTTGTCATTTGTTTGTCTACTGAGTTTTTACCTTCCTCCTTAATCTGCTGTGTGTTTCTCTGTCTTCTCATTTTGCTTAACTTTCAGTGTTTGTGGTCTCCTTTTTGCAGGCTTCAGGTTCATAGTTTCCATTGTTTTTGGTGTCTACCTCTGGTGGCTAAGTTTGGTTCAGTGGCTGTGTAGGCTTTCTGGTGGAAGAGACTGGTGCCTGTGTTCTGGTGGATGAGGCTGGATATTTTCTTTCTGATGGGCAGGGCCACGTCCAGTGGTGTGTTTTGGGGTGTCTGTGACCTTATTATGATTTTAAGCAGCCTTTCTGCTGATGGGTGGTGTTGTGTTCCTGTCTTGCCAGTCATTTGGCATAGGGTGTCCAGCACAGTAGCTTGCTGGTGGTTGAGTTGAGCTTGGTCTTAGCATTGAGATAGAGATCTCTGGGAGAGCTTTCATCATTTGATATTATGTGGAGCCAGGAGGTGTCTGGTGGACGAATGTCCTGAACTCAGCTCTCCCACCTCAGAGGCCCAGGCCTGACACCCAGGTGGAGCATGAAGACCCTGTGAGCCACACGGATTATAGGAAAAGGGATTAAAAAAAACAATGAAAGAATAAAATAAAGTTTTAAAAATTAAAAAATTATTAAATATAAAAATTAAAAAGTAATAAAAAGATAGAAAAAGGAAAGAAGAGAGCAACCAAACCAAAAAACAAATCCACCAATGATAACAAGTGCTACAAACTATCCAAAAAACAAAAAAGCACAGACAGATAAAAACCTAGGACAAATGGTAAAAGCAAAGCTATTCAGACAAAATCACAGAAAGAAGCATATACATACACACTCACAGAAAGAGAAAAAGGAAAAAAAAAATATATATATAAAAAGGAAGAGAGCAACCAAATCAATAAACAAATCTACCAACGATAATAAATTCTAAATACTAAACTAAGATAAACATAAAACCAGAAACAAATTAGATGCACAAAGCAAACCCCAAGTGTACAGTTGCTCCCAAATTCACCACCTTAACTTTGGGATGATTTGTTATGTATTCAGGTATTCCAGAGATGCAGAGTACATCCAGTTGATTGTGGAGATTTAATCCACTGATCCTGAGGCTGCTGGGACAAATTTCCCTTTCTGTTCTTTGTTTGCACAGTTCCTAAGGTTCAGCTTTGGATTTGGCCCCGCCTCTGCATGTAGGTCACCTGAGGGCGTCTGTTCTTCACTCAGACAGGGCGGGGTTAAAATTGCAGCTGATTAGGGGGCTGTGGCTCACTCAGGATGGGAGGTGGGAGAGGGAGGGGTATGCAATATGAGGAGAGCCTGCGGTGGCAGAGGCCGGGGTACGTTGCAACAGCCTGAGTTGCACTGTGTATTCTCCTGGGGAAGTTGCCCCTGGATCACAGGACCCTGGCAGTGGTGGGCTGCACAGGCTCACAGGAAGGGAGGTGTGTATAGTGACCTGTGCTTGCACACAGCCTTCTTGGTGGCTGCAGCAGCAGCCTTAGTATTTCATGCCTGTCTCTGGTGTCTGCAGTGATAGCCGTGGCTTGCACCCTTCTCTGGAGCTCCTTTAGGTGGTTCTCTGAATCTCATCTCCTCACGTACCCCGAAACAGTGGTCTCTTTCCTCTTAGGCAGTTCCAGACTTTTTTCTGGGACTCCCTCCTGGCTAGCTGTGGCACACTAACCCTTTTCAGGCTGTCTTCACGCATCCAACCCCAGTCCTTTCCCTGGGATCTGATCTCTGAAGTCCGAGCCTCCAACTCCCAGCCCCCGCCCACCCCACCGGGTGAGCAGACAAGCCTCTCAGGCTGGTGAGTGCTGGTCGGCACCAATACTCTGCACGAGAATCTCTCTGCTTTGCCCTCTGCACCCCTATTGCTGTGCTCTCCTCCGTGGCTCTGAACCTTCCTCCCCCCCAATCTCCACCAGTGAAGGGGCTTCCTAGTGTGTAGAAACTTTTCTTCCTTCGCATCTCCCTCCCAGAGGTGCAGGTCCCATCCCTATTCTTTTGGCTCTGTTTTTTCTTTCACCCTACCCAGGTACGTGAGGGTATTTCTTGCCTTTTGGGAAGTCTGAGGTCTTCTGCCAGCATTCGGTAGGTATTATGTAGGGGTTGTTCCACATGTAGATGTATTTCTGATGTATTTGTGGGGAGGAAGGTGATCTCCACATCTTACTCCTCCACCTTCTTGAAGGTCTCCTATGGATATTTCTAAAAATACAAATGCACTGGGGCAGGCCCCAGCCCCTGATGCTTCCAATATCTATAGCTGAGGAAGCAGTATATCAGTTGGCTTTCTTTGGGGTTAACACAGCGTGTTTAGCCCAAGACCTAATTGGAGGAAGATATACAGACAGAGGCTACAAAGTCCATAAGTCTTGTGACTTTTGTCTGTCTTCTTCCCACAGGGCTATCCTCTGGAAATAGGAAGCAATGTTCGAATTGCGTATGTGTTAGTCACAGCACCCCAAAGCACTGTGGCACCAACAAATCTCCCAGCAACCCTTCCTTTATAGATGTGCTGGGGACCCCAGGCTTCCAGATGTGTTGGTTGGCAATCTCCTTTGTGTCTGCAGGGCCATCAGGAGGGGCTGGACTGCACACAAGCAGCCTGCCTTTCAGTGCCATGCAGCAGAGGCCAGCTCACCCATAGAGTGTGAATTCCTGCCTCTTCCTTCACACCAAGTCCTGTTTGCTTAGTGCCTTCCTCTCCTTCCCTGTTGTGTCCCTTGTAGCACAGTTCATGCTAAAAATGGACTGAGGAGAGACAGGAAAGTGGCTGTATTGTCCCAACCTGCCTCAGCATCCTCTGGATAAGAAGCAAAGAGCTTGCAGGAAGCAACTCTGGTTAGAAAGAGAAAATTGTACATTGACCTCTGTACTTTTTCTGCCTGAGTTGTCACACCAGTTAGTCATAATCATTTATGGAGCAAGTGAAAGAAGAGAAATATATGGAAGACTTGGTTTCTTCTTTCAAACAGTTCACAGCCATGGCTAAAAGGACTGAGGAGAGTACCTGATATGCTAATTGATTATAATAAATTATAATCAATGTTATTAAAGACAGATTAACTAAATTTAGGATGAAACAGCAAATTCACTTTGGGAAAGTTTGGGAAGATTTCACATTTAGAATTAAATTTGCAGTGGGTTTTGAAACTGCGTTTTGTGTACTGAGGCAGCATAACGTGCAAAGAAATGAAAGGGCATAGCTAATGGAAAGTAATTTTTAATTGCCAGGGATTAGGGTATGTGTCAGTGGGAGAATGGAAGATGGTAGAAGGAGTGACTATGAATAGGATGTTTGAGATCCAATTTTGATGCTGCACTAAGAAGTTGGCCTTATCCTGTTGATGATTGGGAATCATTAAATTCCTATCAGAAAAGTGACATAAACAACTAATTATCAGACAGAAGTATAGAGGATGAAAGGAAAGTTGCAGTTGAAGTCTTGAAAGAAAATTTTGTTTAAAAAATTAAAGTGAATTAATTTAATTAATTCACTTTAAATAAATCACTTTATTTAAATCACTTTATTTAAATCACTTTATTTAATTCACTTTAAAATTAAAGTGAATTAAAAAAATTAAAATGAAATAAATAAATTACAAAGACATAGAAGTGGACAAATGAAAATAGTAGATAATGTATGTATTAAGAACCAAATTCTAGCCATAGGATGCCTTATTTGATCCAATTTCTGGCTGTGGAGACCCCGGGCAGGTGGTGGAAGTGGCTCAGATAGCTTTTGATTCAAAGACAACCAAAGCATATTGACAAACTACTATACGTCTGGGAACATGCTAAGCAATTTTACATATATTTGATGATTTTCCTCTGGTTTTGGGATATCAGATTTGATTGTTCCTCTATGCCAGGTTACCACTCATCCCCCTCTGTACCCCCTGTCCCAACATGGATGTAGGGATAAAAGCAGGAGAACAAAAATCAGGAGACCTTTGATCTAGTCTCAGTTATTACTTTGCTCTACTGTGTGACCTTGGGCAATTCCTTTCCCCTTTCTGGGCTCCATTTTACCCATTAGTGCAAAAGTTTGAATTATCTCTAAGGATCCTTCCTACTCTGTCATACAATTTTCTAAGTAAGTAATTCAGATACAGTGAGTACTACATAAATTCTGAGCAGAGAGAATCCTATGGGCTGGGCTGATCAAGAAGGGGTTCTTGGAGGAGGTTAAATATGAGCAGAAGCTGGTAGAACTGGGTATGTCTTTCATAACTTTGTTTTCCTTTCCCTATTGTACTGAGAATAGCTGAGAGGCAGGGACATATACTTAAAAGTATACCATAATAGAAAAATATGAGTTTTGGAGTTGGATGAGTTTAGAGAGGAATCCTGGATCTGCTATATTATGTGACCCCAACTGATACTTCCAGCCCTAACAAACATCTTGATTTCAGCTTTATGAGATCTTGAAACAGAGGACCTCGTTAAGCTATGCACAGACTACTGACCCACAGAAACTATGAGATAATAAATCTGCTAGATTTATAGTAATATTATTACAGAGCAATAGATGACTAATACTATGGAACAAAATGAAATTATTTCAAAAGCATGCTTAGTGAAAGAAGCCAGATCCAAAAGTGTACATATTGTGTGATCACATGTATGTAAAGCTCAAGGTCCTTTCTAAATTGAAAATTGCTTGATTCTAGAAATACCATGTCTACCATATAAGGAAGACCCTTACAAATCTAGCTCACATTATCTCCACTTCCAGACACCATAGAGAGTTTTCATCACATTGGCTGGAATAACTTAGCCTCTAGTGTTTGTGTCAAAAGGTGATGAGAATTTGGTTCAGGTTTACTTTAAAAAATGTATCTTCAGTTCCAGAGCATTGTATAGAGCCTGGTGGCCCCAATCTTGCTCTTCCAAACAGTTTGATTTCTACTCCAACACAGTATCTGAACATCCAGGCTGGTAGATCCTGTTGCCCAGCTGCTCTCCCTTTGTGCAGCTCAGCCTCAATGCCCTCTGCTCTAAGAACCTGTGAAAAATGGCCTTTCAACTTCCACAAAGAAAAACACTGTTTGGAAATTATAATTTTCCTTTCCTTTCCTTTTCTTTCCTTTCCTTTCCTTTCCCTTCCTTTCCTATTCTTTGCCCTTCCCCCTTGGCAGTAGCAAGGAAGAGGAGCCAAACAGAGGAAGTGGGTAGTTACAAATTGCTTAGAGGTCTCAGAGCAGCTCATTGGTCATTATGCTTGTTGCTAAGGCAAATGTTCCAGGCTATGAGGTAACTTTTGCAAAAGTATACATGTTCAAGATTAAGACTAAATGACGAATGATGTCAATTGGGGGCCTGTTTATTCTCTAAAGTGAAGAGTAATCATTTGTTAGCTGATGTAAGACAGGGTGCCTTGATGACAGGGAATATATTCAATTCTACTCAACAAATATCTTGTAGGTTCTGCCCCAGATCTGGCTCCAGATCTTTAGCTAGTCACTTCTCCTCTTTCAGTCTCATTCTCCCCATGCATATAATGGGATCTAGATCTTTCTTAGTGTTCCTTCTGAAACCAATATGCTGGAGTTATGTCAGATCTTTACTGTTGAGGGGGAGATCTCAGCTATGATGAGGACTGTTGAAGGTTTTGAAGTATGAGATGTAGAGGAAGTGCACTGAACTTTGAGTTCACAGTCTTAACTTTTATACTAACAAGGAGGATGACTCTGAGCAAACCACCTCATTTCTTAGAGTTTCCTTTTCCTCATTTGTAGAACAAGGGCTAGATGATCCTTAAGCCCCCTCCAACTTTGGAACACTACAAATGCATACATTTCCAATAACAAAGACTCTATTTCATGTGCTGTGGAGACATAATTGGATAAGACAATTTTTGCTCTGAAACAACTTCACATCTAGTAGGAAAAATGGATGTTTACTGTAATTGTCCTCCTTATATCATTTGGAATCCTTGGCCCAATTCACAAATTATCAGCCCTCTCCAATTCAAAAATTCATTCAAATGACATTTTCTACTGATTGAGTGATTCACTAAACACATGTTAACATGCTAAGTATTTGAAGAAAATTTATCCTAAGACATATCTTAACTCTTATCTGGCTCTAACCTAGTTATCTCAGTCCTTTTGTATACCTCTATTATCACATAACACATATACTACTAAGATTTTGTGATATATCTGTCATTCTCCAGGTGGACACTTAGCTTCTGGAGGGCCATGACTAAGCCTTGGTAATTTCTGAGCTCTTTTCATGGCACTTGGCACATAATAAATGCCCAATAAATATATGCTAAACAAAAGAATAAATAAATAAGTGAATGAATGAAACAAATGTAATATAAGTGAGAGGCGTATATAAATCACAGAGGAGATTCTAGCTTCTGGTAACTTGTGACTAGTGGAATTAAAGGAGGTTCCATGGGAAAAAATGTTATGTAACAATGTTATTAAAGATTATTAGAGTCTCATCTTGGGGAGTATTCCAATGGAAGGAGCCAAGTAAAGCCAATAGAATTAGGCAGGGAGGGGTTATGTTCAGAGACTGGGGAGCAGTTCAGCTTGGCCATTCCATGCAGGTTGATGAAAAGGTAAGGAGTGACACAAGAAAAAGTTCTTTGGGAACAGATTATAGTAAATTTCGAGTACCAGGCTAAGGGTTTTTAACTTCCTTCTGTAGGCAATGAAGAGTTACTTGTGGCTTCTGAGCACGTAAGTACTGTAATCCAAGGTGTGCTTGATGGAAAGGATTGTGGGAATGGGGCTGAGGAGGCACTGAAAGTTTGGGCAGTGACATGAGACAGCCTCAGAGACAGGAAGACAGACCCAAGACCCTGCTGTGAGATGACAGAAGAGTGGCATTCTAGCGTGCTTGTGAGAACTCAAACCATCATAATTGTGATAGATGCCAAAAATTTCATGAAGGATGGCCTTATTTTCAACAAATAAATAATGAATCATTCTTTCCAGCTGTGAACACTAGGCAGCTGTGGCCCATATATGTAGTGACAACCACCCGGGACATGACATACCAGTTTAACAGGGGACTCTAAAGTTCTGACTGAGGCTCCCTTCAGCAGTACTAATTCCTGTGTGACTTGGCCCATTCCAGCTGTGGGCTGTTCCCTGTACTACTGGGGAAATTGTTATTGTCATAATATTGCCCTCTAGTGGTCTTTATTCTTCCTACAAGCAGAGGCACTCAACCCCATCTTTAAACTGTTCCCCTTTTCTCGCAAGTTGCAGTTTTCTTTTATGTCATTCTCTTCTTTCTCTCTCATCTCTACTTCCTTTCTCTCCTTCTCTTGTTCCATGGTAGAATGAAGTAAGTGAAGCAGACAGGACTAGACTGTATTCACCCAATATTACAGATAAGGAAATTGAGGCTTAGAAAGGTGAAGTAATTTGCTCTATATCACTCAGTTAAAAAGAGGCTGGAATGGAATTCAAACCTTATCACTTGACGTAGAATTCTGGGTTCCTTCCAGGTGTCTTTCCTCATTCTCTCCTCTCCTTTTCCATACTCTCTCTTTTCCCTTTCTTTCTTTCCACAAATGCCAAGTGACTAGTCTGTACCAGTGACGGTGTTAAGACCTGGAGATGAATAGATCCCACCTTAGAGGGAACTCCCAGTCTCTCTCTCAGTACAGGCAGACATATAATAATTATAACCCAATGTGATTAAAGCATTGATAGCATCATATTGAATGTGCTGGGTCACCAAGGACGTAGGGTAATTTACCTGTCAGAGAAAAGGGGGAAAGGGAGATGAGTTCAGGACAAGGGACCAGCAAGCAATAAGGCTTGAGGAAAAGATACGGCATTTTCAGAGAAAGGGTAAAGGGGTGGAAGAAGGAGTGGGGTCTGCAGCCAGATTGTAGCAGCCTTTGTGTGCCAGGCAGAGTACTTTGGACTTTAACCTCTTTATTTACACAATTTCTGAAGCTTATAGTCAAATATGTTTTCTAAGTTATTGCCACCCACCCACACCCCCAGATACACACTAACTAAGCTGTTTAGTTCATTTGTCAGGCAGATCAAAAAATAACAAGAAAATTATTATTACTATTATTAACATCTTTATTGGAGTGTAATTATTTTACAATGGTGTGCTAGTTTCTGCTTTATAACAAAGTGAATCAGTTATACATATACATATATTCCCATATTTCTTCCCTCTTGTGTCTCCCTCCCACCCACCCTCCCTATCCCACCCCTCTAGGTGGTCACAAACCACAGAGCTGTTCTCCCTGTGCTATGCAGCTGTTTCCCACTAGCTACCTATTTTATGTTCGGTAGTGTATATATGTCCATGCCACTCTCACTTTGTCACAGCTTACCCTTCCCCCTCCTCATATCCTCAAGTCCATTCTCTAGTCGGACTCTGTCTTTATTCCCATCTTGCCCCTAGGTTCTTCATGACCTTTTTTTTTTTCCTTAGATTCGATATATATGTGTTAGCATACGGTATTTATTTTTCTCTTTCTGACTTACTTCACTCTGTATGACAGACTCTAGGTCCATCCACCTTACTACAAATAACTCAGTTTTGTTTCTTTCTATGGCTGAGTAATATTCCATTGTATATATGTGCCACATCTTCTTTATCCATTCACCTGTCGATGGACACTTAGGTTGCTTCCATGTCCTGGCTATTGTGAATAGAGATGCAATGAACATTTTGGTACATGACTCTTTTTGAATTATGGTTTTCTCAGGGTATATGCCCAGTAGTGGGATTGCTGGGTCGTATGGTAGTTCTATTTGTAGTTTTTTAAGGAAACTCCATACTGTTCTCCATAGTGGCTGTATCAATTTACATTCCCACCAACAGTGCAAGAGGGTTCCCTTTTCTCCACACCCTCTCCAGCATTTAATATTTGTAGATTTTTTGATGATGGCCATTCTGACTAGTGTGAGAGGATATCTCATTGTAGTTTTGATTTGCATTTCTCTAATCATTAATGTTGTTGAGCATTCTTTCATGTGTTTGTTGGCAGTCTGTATATCTTCTTTGGAGAAATGTCTATTTAGGTCTTCTGCCTATTTTTATATTGGTTTGTTTGTTTTTTCATATTGAGCTGCATGAGCTGCTTGTAAATTTTGGAGATTAATCCTTTGTCAGTTGCTTCATTTGCAAATATTATCTCCCATTCCGAGAGTTGTCTTTTGGTCTTGTTTATGGTTTCCTTTGCTGTGCAAAAGCTTTTAAGTGTCAGTAGGTCCCATTTGTTTATTTTTGTTTTTATTTCCATTTCTCTAGGAGGTGGGTCAAAAAGGATCTTGCTGTGATTTATTTCATAGAGTGTTCTGCCTATGTTTTCCTCTAAGAGTTTGATAGTTTCTGGCCTTACATTTAGGTCTTTAACTCATTTTGAGTTTGTTTTTGTGTATGGTGTTAGGGAGTGTTCTAATTTCATATTTTTACCTGTACCTGCCCAGTTTTCCCAGCACCACTTATTGAAGAGGCTGCCTTTTCTCCACTGTATATTCTTGCCTCCTTTATCAAAGATAAGGTGACCATATGTGTGTGGGTTTATCTCTGGGCTTTCTATCCTGTTCCACTGATCTATATTTCTGTTTTTTTGCCAGTACTGTACTGTTTTGATTACTGTAGATTTGTAGTATAGTCTGAAGTCAGGGAGCCTGATTCCTCCAGCTCCGTTTTTCTCTCTCAAGATTGCTTTGGCTATTCAGGGTCTTTTGCTTTTCCATACAAATTGTGAAATTTTTTGTTTTAGTTCTGTGAAAAGTGCCAGTGGTGGTTTGATAAGGATTAACGCAAATTATTTTTAAACTTATCCAGAGACACAGTGTAAGCCCAGGGCCAAAAGGGGACCAAACACTGATTTCCTACCTTCCAGGTGTCCTGATGTTGATCAAAATTGAGAAGAAGAGGCCAATATGGAGAAAGAAATTCAAAAACAATGAGAGATATTCCAAACATCTAGTCCAATCTCAGGTAAATAATTATTAGCCTGGGGCTTACCATGAGCGAAGTCCTCTCACAACCACTGGGGTCTTCAACAATCCTAAGAGGGATGTTAAGAGGCAAGTTCAGCTCTTTGTTTTCCAGAAGAAACAAAGGTTCAGAGACTGACTTGCTCCATGCTAAGGGAAGGAGGCAGAACAGGATTCCAAGTTCAGTACTGTTGATAACCATCTAGTTCCTGTCAAGAAATATAATGAAAAGAACACTAAAGCCTCAAGGTTTTTGAAGATTCATTAACAACACTTTAATTTAAAATACCTCAAAGTCAATTTCCATTTCCTGCACATTTTCTTCAGACTTATGTTCTTAGGACCCAGAGAAGCCACATTGAGCCGTGGCTGTGACCAGTATAACACATTTACATTCTGAACCAAAATATCAACAAAGGTCATTCTTACTCAGGGCCAGTTGAGCAGCATTTAGGCCTAGGACTCCAGGAACAGGAAACATTCCAAGAAATTGACTTATTTTCCCCCACCAGATAAAACAGTGCTTGAAATTTGTTCAGTGATCTTTAGACATTCTTCTGCCTTTAGATGCTTCTCCTTCATAACTGACTTTCTCTCTGTTTGCACCTCCTAACCTCAGGGCATGGACCTCAGGGATCTGCTACTGTTCTCTAAATGCTCTGTCTTTTTGTGTCTTATATCTCCATCACTCTATGTGTATGTATCCATCTCTAAGAGAGATCTCATCTCCTCTATGCTGAGACTCCCACATGTCCTCATGTGGTACCGAGCCATAAACATTTATAAATTCCTTATAAATCCTTACAAAACACTATGAAGCATGTGTGTAGCATCAATAACGTTTTTTAACAGATGAGGAAACTGAAGCCCAGGAAGGTTAGGTTATTTTCCCAAAGTCAAACTGTTTAGAAATGCAAGATTTGAATCCAAGTAGTAGATTCTAGAGCCTGTATACTAAAGCACTGTCCACGTTATCTTGCTTTTAATTTCAACATTCAGGGCCTCTCACCTCTTGCTTTCACCCCTTGGCCCAGTCAGTTATCCTAATATATTAGGTTCATTTCAATCTTTATATATTGGTTTAAGCTGCTTCCCCTACTCCCAACACCAGCCGGTTTTTATTTCTCTGTATCTATACAGATATTTGGAGGATTAATTCAAAGTCCTATGTTTTCCACAAAGCCTTCGCTAAACACTCCAGGATACATAACAACATGATTGCAGTTAGCATGAAATCTTAGAATGTCTTTTCACTGATCTTTTAGTATTCAGGGATAGATATCTTTTCAATTCTATCTTAGCTTTTTCAAGAACAGACACTTCTTTCATGGCAGTCAGATAGCTTTAGCACAACACTTAGGTATATACTTCTAGTGAACCGATTTTCCAAATCTAAGTAAATACTGGTGTGACAACAGGTCAAATTTCTTGAATCTGGAATGAATTGTCCCAGTCCACAGGGTAGACTTTAGCTTGTGCAATAAATAATTTAACCAATGGTTAACTAAATAATCGTCTTAGTTAATCAACTCATGTTTATCAGAATGTTAGCAGATTTGTTACAGCAGGCAGATAGCTAGATATGAGCAGAGAAAGGGGGGGCAGGGGCCAGGTGACAGGAAAGCATGCCTCTTGTAAACAGCGGGGGTCCATGGGCAGACAAAGAAAAGTAGGAACCTCCAGACTGACAGGAAACCACACATTTTGGGGGAGAAATGTCCTGGAGGTGGACAGGCTGGACAGGTGGGTGAGGTTGGTCTAAGAGGCTTGTTCAGGCTTCCTGGTGGGAGGTACTGGTGCCTGCCCACTAGTGGGTGGAGCTGGGTCTTGTGCCTCTGGTGAGCAGGGCCATGTCAAGGGGTGTGTTTAGAGGCAGCTGTGGGCTCAAGAAGACTTTAAGCATCCTGTCCACTGGTGGGTAGGGCTGCATTCCTGCCCTGTTGGTTTTTTGGCCAGAGGCATCCCAGCAGTGGAGCCTATAGGCTATTGGGTGGGGCCAGGTCTTGGTGTCAAAATGGCAGTCTCCAGGATGGCTCATGCCAGTGAGTACTCCCCAGTACCTCTGCCACTAGTGTCCTTGTCCCTGCAGTGAACCACAGCTGCCCCCCATCTCCCTAGGAGACTCTCCAAGTCCACCAGGTACGTCTGGCCCAGGCTCCTATGAAGTCACTGTTTTTTATCCTGGGTCTTAGTGTACATGAGACCTTGTGTGTGCCCTCCAACAGTGGAGTTTCTGCTTCCCTCAGTCCTGTGGAGTTCCTCTGATCAAGGCCCACTGGCCTTCAAAGCCAAATGCTCCCCACTAGCTATCTACCTTACATTTGGCAGTGTATATATGTCCATGCCTCTCTCTCGCGCTTTGTCACAGCTCACCCTTACCCCTCCCCATATCCTCAAGTCCGTTCTCTAGTAGGTCTGTGTCTTTATTCCTGTCCTACCCCTAGGTTCTGCCGTATAGCACAGGGAGATCAGCTCGGTGCTTTGTGACCGCTTGGAGGAATGGGGTAGGGTGGGTGGGAGGGAGGGAGACGCAAGAGGGAAGAGATATGGGAACATATGTATATGTATAACTGATTCACTTTGTTATAAAGCAGAAACTAACACACCATTGTAAAGCAATTATACCCCAATAAAGATGTTAAAAAAAATGCTAAATGCTCTGGAGGCTCCTCCTCCTGATGCCAGACCCCCTAGGCTTGGGAGCCTGATGTGGGGCTTAGAACTCTCACTCCTGTGGGAGAACCTCTGCAATATAATTATTTTTCAGTCTGTGGGTCGCCCACCTAGTGGGTATGGGATTTGATTGTATCACAGATGCACCCCTCCTACCATCTCGTTGTGGCTTCTTTTTGTCTTTGGAAGTAGAATATCTTTTTTGGTAGGTTACAGTCCTTTTTGTCAATGATTGTTCAGCAGGTAGTTGTGATTTTGGTGTTTTTGTGAGAGGAGGTGATCTCAGGTCCTTCTATTCCACCATCTTTTTCTCAGACCTCGTGCCCCAGCCCAGGCTCCCTCACCCAGGGCAGCACCCGCCCATTTGCTGTGGGTCTCTATGAGGAGCACTCAAGACAGAGTGCAGGGCCTGCTCCCGGTGCCAAGGTCACAGTCTTGGAGAGGTGCCCATCCTTAGGTCCAAGCCACAGCAGACCCAGCAGATCCTCTATATATTTAACAAACATTTGTTTTTCCTTTTCCGTGAAATGCCTGTTCAAATCCTTTTGCTGATACTTCCATTTTGGTTTATCTTTTTTTTTTGAATCACATTAGAGGTTTATATATAAAATGTCACTAAATAAATGTACACAATGTTAGCTTGTGTTAGCATTTTCAATGTTAAGAGGCAAGTGGACTTTTCTTAATATCCATTGATTCTTTTTTCAACTATTTGTTGAACACCTGCTATCTTCCAGACTCCAGAATATATAATGTTGAGCAAAAGAGATATAACTCCTGCCCTCATGAAAATTATGATCAGTTAAATGGGTAGAAAGATATTAATTAAACTATTAATTAAATAGTTACAAATAATTATAAGTGCTATAAGAGAAAAGTACCTTGACTAAAAGGATTGAGGAATCCAGGCTGGTGGGCCATTAGGTAGGCTGCAATAGAGAAAGGATGAGTAGCAGTGCTCCCATTCAAAGAGCCAGAAGCAATGGGAAAGGATCTCTCATCTCCTGAAGACAATCACCTTCTAAGGCTCTTTCTCATTAGCTCTAGGATCACAGTCTGCTTGAAAAGTATGCTTTATGAAATAAAGTTAGCTATAAAAGTACTGGGTGAATAGAGAATCTAGCACTTCACTATTAATCTTTGGCCAAAAACGAGGAAAAGACTATCCTCTGTATCCCCGGCACAAGTCCACTGCTGGAATCCTTCTAGGAAAGCCAGGAGAAATATGTGATGGGTAAACCAAATGTTTTCTGCAGAAACTAGGGAAACTGTGACTTGTGGAAATCCAGTAGGACTGTGTACTCCATTATAGCACTATCAACACCAGCAAGAGCAATGATATTAGCAACATCAAAACTCAGAGCAATGGCAAGAATATCAAGATGCTTAAAAACAGGAGCAACAATATCAACACGAACAAGAACATCAATCACAACAACAGGCAGTATAATGACAGAGGATGATAAGAGCACCTCAGACTGTTTTGTACTTACTCTCAAGAAGACAGTAACAGCATGTTCAAGGATGCTTGCCACTTCTGTCATGCTATGCACTGAGAAACCACCTTCAACCTCAAGAAAAATGGAATGGAAGATAAAGTGTGGGCCCAGAGTGTGATCCATCAAACTCTTATGATCCATTGGAGAGACACCATCCACTGTGAGGAAAACCACAATCCTGAGCAAGAATTGCTCCTAAGAGTTGTATGAGGAAATCCAAAAAATTTGGAGAAGTTGTCCATTTCATCTGGTCTCTACTCCCACATTTCCAGCCTTTCCATGCTTGACTGAGAAACCCATCTAGGCTTGGGACCTAAGAAAGTCTTCCTAGCACAGAAAACAGTTTGGGTTGTGGTAGGCAGCATTGGCCTAAATAGTTTCTATTTATGATGCTTTATAACAAAATAGAATGGCCTTTACTTTAATTGACTCATCATTTTAAGACCTTAAAACTTAAGAAGCAGAAGAATATAAGACTTCAAATTCTCCAGGACTCATGGCTCTCTGGCTGATGCAAGCTTCACAATATGGTTTGAGGCTAGGCTGTGATAAGGGCTGGGCTGTAGTGATCTTGGAAGTTAGGGCTGCTCCAGGGAGAGGTTTGAACCCATAGCCCCTCTAGGGAAATGTGGGGGCCTTGGCTGTCCCAGTTTGTCAATGTTCCTCTCAGAGTGTGGTGCCCATAAGGGAAAACATTCTGTAGTCTGACTTTTTGGCCACCATATTTCACAATTGATGCATACTGAGCTCACTGTCCACCGAAATCCCAAAGCTGTATTACACATGCTTCCTCTAAGCCACATCTCATCAGTGGCCCTTCTCCTTGGATAGTGTCAGCAGCACATCAACACATTCTTTTGTTTTTGTCTCCTCTTTCTCTAGCCTCAAAGGAGACTATCCCCCTCAACCTCCTGTCTGTTGTGACAACACAACAGTAACTTCAGCCAAATTACAACATAATTGAATAGGTTACTGTTTTCTATATACTAAATTCCATTCCTGCTATGTCTTCCTAAACACTGGACTTGGGACACAACCTGGTCCTTTCATCGAGACTTGGGACACATTCGAGTTCCATCACACCAGTAATATGTGTCCAAATCCCTTTTTCAGGCTCAACTCTTTCTGCAAAAGGCTGAGCTCATATGTTTATCGTTGATTATGTTTGATTCATTTTCCAAACAATCAAATTTGGTCTAATTTGACCTCTGTAGGAGCAAGTAGAGGAGATGGGGTTGGTTGGAGGATGTGATCCTTGTGGGATTTGGCACACCTTCACGATAACTATACAAAGTTCAACTCCTCCAGAATTTATAATAATCAGCTCTTACATACCATTTCTTTTGAAAGGTTAAACAAGTCTGATTTTATTATAAAGAGGCTTTACTATTTATTTATTTATTTATTTATTTAGGGCTGTGTTGGGTCTTTGTTGCTGTGCACAGGATTTCTCTAGTTGTGGCCAGCAGGGGCTACTCTTCGTTGCAGTGTGCAGGCTTCTCATTGTGGTGGCTTCTCTTGTTGTGGAGCACGGGTTCTAGGTGCGCGGGCTTCAGTAGTTTTGGCACATGGGTGCAGTAGTTGTGGTTCGTGGGCTCTAGAGTGCAGGCTCAGTAGTTGTGGTGCACAGACTTAGTTGCTCAGGCAGATTCTTAACCACTGCGCCACCAGGGAAGTCCCTGCATATCATTTCATTTAGTCTCTGTAAGAGTCCAGTGAGATACACATTGTCACCTGTTTATTGATGAGAAAGCCAAGGTTTAGAGAGACTAAGGGTTGTGTTTAAGAGTTACACAACTAGTTATGAGCAGAGCTGAACACAGAAACTCTCTTGAATAATAATGCAAGACTTTTCTGCCTTTCCATTTGGCTTTACCTAAGAGTTGGTGGGACCTCCCAGCTATGCTACTCCTGCCATGACTATCCTGTTTCTGACTGTTTATGGAGACCTCACAGTGGGACAAAATATGCCTGTGACAAAATCATGTGATGCCTTGTCCAGACCTGAAGTAGAAGAGAAAGGAAACTGGCCTCATTGCTTAGGTGCTGCTGCCAATGAGGTGGCCTGGTCATAGTGCTTAAAGAGGAGGAGAGAGATTTTACCAGACTACTAAGAAGGTCTCCCTTTGCCAGGGACTCATAATGCCCTGAGAGAGACATCAGTGGACAGTGGACTAAAAAAAAAATTGGTCTCTGCCTGTATTAGTTTTTTAGGGTTGCCATAATAAACAATTCAGACTGGGTGGCTTAAAAAACAAACAAAAAATATTTCCTTATAGTTCTGGAGGTTAGAACTTTAAGGTGTCAGCAGTTTTGGCTTCTCCTGAGGCCTCTCTTTTGTCTTGGAGGTGGCCACCTTCTCACTGTGTCCTCACATGGTCTTTCCTCCATGTGTACACATTCTTGGTGTCTCATTTTGTGTCCAAATTTCCTCTTCTTATAAGGATACCAGGCGGATTGGATTAGGGCCCAACCCAATGGCCACATTTTAACTCAATTACCTCATTAAAAGCCCTATATCCAAATACAATCACATTCTGAGGTAGTGGGGGTTCAACATATGAATTTTATAGGACACAACTCAGCTCATAATACTGCTCCTCAGAGTTTGGACTGAATCTAGTCCTCCTTTTAGTTTTAAATACATAAAGAATAGCTGCATAAAGAGACACATAAATAAGGTAGTTTTGAGAAGAAGGATGTGTGGTGAGAGGGGTCAAGATATTGATTACCATCTAGTATCTATACCTGTTCCGCCAGGTTCTAATTCCTTCACCCCTAGGACTAGAATTTCAGAGTTTCTTGGCAACCCCTTATTGTCTTCTTGCTACCAGAATCTTATTTTTCTTGCTGAACTGTCTCTTTTCTCCTGTTTGGCTAATATTTGATTCTTTGAGAAAGTTTGGTTTTCTGGAAACAAGTATACAAAATAAAATTTTGATCTATATTTATAGATCTTTGATCCAAAAATGGACATTCTATCTTTAGGCAGTGATAATCATAAATATGGTAGACATAGATTTCAGATTTCCCAGCATAACTTCAGGTCTAAAAGTTTGGTCTTATTGCTCCCATAATTACATACACATTTGTTAGACTGTTTGTTCGCATCTGGGTTCAGAAAATATACTTCAGGAAGTTACTAAATAAATTTTAGTATTCCCTTCAATAACTTTCCATTATTTGGGGGACAAATTCTAAACTCAGCATGACATTCTATGTTCTCAGTGATTTGGACCTGCACATCTATCCAGTTTCATCTCCTGCCACTCCTCAACATAAATTTTGTGATCAAACCACACAGAATTTTAGTCACCCAAAATTACCTGCTTCATCTACATTTCTGCACATGTGTTTTAGGATACTCTTCTAGAATGCCTATGATGCTCTTCTTCCCACCCCTACCCGTAAACTGCCTGCTATCATCTTATTTATCCTTCAAGTCTGATTTAAAAGTTTCTTCTCTGTGAAACTGCTCCTGCCCTCCCCAGGAAGTTAATCACTCCTGTTTTGCCACTGTAGTTTATACATACTATATTACATATTATATATACTATAATATAGCTTATACATATTGTATTACATATTACACTTGAATATATCATAGTGATTAGCACTTTGTACTAATTGAACAATTCTGTTTATTTGGCTATCTTCCCCACTAAACAGGGACCTGACTCAGAGTAAGTACTCATGTGTTTGTAAATTAATGAATAAAAAAATATGAAGAGGACATTGCCAAAGATGTGTGTCTTCCCCTTCTTACCCTCCAACATGATCAACATAATTCCTGTGATTAATGATATGGGAGTGAGGTAGAGATAAGAATAGCTAAACCTAGGCTTTTAACCTGTTTACCAATTATGGGATCTGATCTGATCTAAGCTGAATTACCAATGCTGGGCCCTAAGAAGACCAATCCAAGTTGTCAAATTAACCTAAACTCCAAAAAGTATAAGTAGTTCAGGGGAAGGCAGGATGGCCTGATAGACATGTTCCCAGACAGGCCAAGTGTCATGTTGAGGGTTTCAGAAAACCTGGCTTTTCCCACCTCCATCACCTGAGGTCCCCATCCCAGGGTCCCTGAGACTCTGAGAGACCAGAATATTGCCACAGAAGTGGGGAAATACCAGCTTGGAAATTACCACACATAGGCTTTGGGGAGGTAGTATGGGGGTAGGATGGAGGAAGAATGGTACAGAGGGACTGATGCAAAAGCCAACTGTCATTCTTGAGCAACTGAGGAGGTATGGGCTAGAAGTCCAGACTGTTGTTGCTGGGACTTCCCTTTCACAATGACTCTGCAGTGAGTAACCGCTGGGGAGGCGGTTACAGAGGCCACCTCAGGCCAAGCGTGGGCTAGGGGTGGTGGCAGATAAGCCACCCACTCATGAGTTCCCACACCATCCTACTTTCCTTCTTCACATCTGTTATTACATCAGATCTGACAACAGCCTTGTAGTGTAGGCAGGGCAAAGATTATGACCTTTGTTTTATATTTGAGGATGTTGAGGCCCAGAGCAGTGGTCCGTAAGGCAGCCTCTTTCCCTACTAAACTGCTCAACTACACTCAACTAATGGTCCCTCCATGCCCAGAGCTTGAGCTCTGCTCTTGGTGGAGCCTCATGTCCATCCAACTTAATAGCTGTTTGGCCTTTCCATGACTTCAACTTCTCCATTTCAGCCTAAGCATAACACTGACCCCAGTAATGTCAACTTCTCTCATCCTGACTTATGTTGGGTCAGAGGCAGCAGTCATTTACTCACTAAATATTATTTAATGTCTCCTACCATGTGCCAGGTACTAAGCACTAGCTAATATATCAATGAATAAAACACAGTTTCTGTTTTTCTCACAGAGCTCACAGTCACAAAATGCAGTGTCCAGAACCAGGGAGGTGACCAGCAATAAACATGTAAATTGACTCAAAATTAAATTATTCCAAATGGTAGGAAGCAATATACTGTGAAAAAAATCAGTACGGTTTTTACTATGTGAGAGAAAAGGGATAAGGAGAGCTACTCTTGGGTTGGAAGGGGGGCCATCCCATGAAAAGGATATTTTAACACCTGAAGGATGAGAAGGATTCAGCCATGGGTTGAAAGGAATTTCAAAGGTCAGGAGGTAAAAAAGAGCCAGAGATGTACATAGTCCACCTGACTAGGGTTAATAGCCATCTGGAGGCAGTGTAGTATGCAGGAACAGCACTGGATGCAACTTGAGGAATCCCTTTGCTTTTAGAGCCATTCCTGCTAAAAGTTCTTTAAATGGCACAGAAAGGAGCTGGCATTTAGTAAGTGTCTACTATGTGCCAGGCATAAATTAATCCCTTTCCCGCATGGATTTTTAAATTTTGTTCAGTCTCAGTATTCTTATCTGTATAACAAGGAAGTGGGGATATTTGTTCCCTAAGAGCTCTTATAGCTTGGAGACATTAACTAGTCCATGACCCCATCTTCCTGTTAGAAAGTTGAAGCCTGCAGAGATGAAGCGCTTTTGCCTCAGGTTGTCTGATGGATAAGAACATCACTCTTCAGCTCTAGGCCTGATCAACTAAGGTAGGACTGAGATAGTCTCATCTGAACTAAAAACTAAATGGGCACACCGGACTCTTGGCACTGCTCAGGAAGAAGTGTACGGGGGGGACTCCATCTTGGATGCAGAGGGAGGAAGTCATCTGTGAGCCCATTGACAGTATGGTTTTGCCTTTGGATGTCAGCAAAGCTTTTCTTAGCAGCAGATATTTCCAGGAAGAGCAGAAACTGCAACACAGTGTTTTGGGTAGATAAGCTTTATCCTGGTCGGGGCAGAGGCCTTGGAAGAGGGTTAGATATAAAGTCCAAAATCTTTGTGCTTTCATGGAAGGAGATCTGATGAAAGCTTCAAATCCATTTTCATTTGTTTTCTATAGCCCTCTTTTCTTCTACTTCTCCTCTGCCTCCTTCTCCTCCTCCCCTCCCCCTTCCCCCTCCACCTCTTCGCCCTCTTCCTCTTCCCCCTCCCTCTCCTCCTTCTCCCTCTTCTCCTCCCCTCCCCCTCCCCCTCTTCTCTCTGCAACTCAAAGTGCTACAGCCAGTTATAACCTCAGGCTCAGGTTTACCTTAGCACTTAGTCCTAATATCTATCCCATCTCCCAGCTTGAGGGAGAGAATAGAAGAAGATAAAGGAGAGAAGGAGAGGAAAATGGGAGAAGAAAGAAGGAAGAGAAGATGAGAGAGGAAGAAGTAGAAATAAAAAGGAAAGTAGAGGAGAGGAGTGCAGGGGAAAGAAGGAAAGGATAACTTCTCTTTGAACAGTATTCTCACCAATACTGCCTCACCATGAAAGCAACTTCAGCGAGGCCTAAGGCTTTTCCTATGAAATAGTATTTCACCTTGATAATAATGCAACACTTTGGTTACCAAACTTCTCAAATCAATAACCTCAACAGAAATAAAATGCATCTGCAAATCCCCTGAATCTTCCAGAGTCCCTTGAGCTCACTCCAATTTCTATCAGGGGAGAGAGCAGAGCTCTTTGTACATAGGAGTAGGGGCAAAGTGAGACCCTCTTCCTCCTTTCCCTCTACCCAAAGCAAAGGTTCCTCTGAGATTTTGCTCAGTAAAATCAGCATGTACTAGATTAGCCATCTGGAGAAGTCCTTAAGGGGATAGAAGCTCTCACTAATCAAAGTAGGAAAGAACAGAGCCTCACAGAAATCAAAAATCTAATTAAGGTGGAATTTCAAGAGGTCTGATAGGATATTAAAGAAGTTCTAGAAGGCTCATCAACAAGATTAGCTCATCTGCAGAAATAACACAAAAGGGTGGGTGGGGATTCTGTATGAACACTGGAAAAAAACAGGACCTAGAGCTGAAAGTGCTCATTGTATCCATGGTAGTGTCTCAGGGACAGAGAAAATAAATAGGTTACCCTGACCCTCCTTTTCACTCCATTTTAGTTGAGGCAGTTTGGGGAAAGGAAGAATTCATTAAGTTCATCTAATGTCCTTTGTCCGGTCTGTGTTTTCATCAAGCAATTTTGTGATTAATTTGGCTTCCAGAATGAATTTTTCTGAGCAAGAGAGAAATTGTTGTTCAGCTAACAACTCCTCAGCTGTTTGGGGATTATGTTTGTTCTGGAATTAAAAATACAAAAAACAAACAAAAAACCCTTTGTTATTACATCCATTTCCTGTGATTTTGCCTTGTATGAGTCAGTTCATTGACTAGGTCAGGTCAACTCCAGGTATCTTCTCAGAAATGGAGTTTGGAGGTCATGTAAAACTGAACCCTGTACCCCAAGATGAGAGATCTCTGAGAAGTGTATGGTCAGGCCACTCAAGATGGCTGTTCTCTTGCTTTCTGTACATCCCTGAGTCGACCAGTGCCTGCTTTACCTACACCCTACTAACATGACTGACTTTCCTACATACTTGCCCCAGGCCCCAGCTAGTGACTGTTCTTATCAAAGGGGCTGTGTGGGGCATTCCCCTCTGCTAGTTTCCCTGGTAACTGGTGAGTTAACCTGACGTCAATTCCCACTATAACTGGCAACCTCCCCTTTACCCCTAGGAGCGAGGCCTGCTGCCACGTCCTGCCCACCTTCCACCCCACACGGTGTGGTGCTGCTCCAGCACCTTGCTTCAGACATGTAAGATCCCCCATCCATTAAACCACTGATGTCTCTGTCACTGACTCTGCACACTTTATTCGGTCTTGAAGCTGGGCAAGCACAGGGGCTTGTAGGCCCGTGGATTGCAGCCCAAGAAGTAAGCCCAAATCCTTAGAAGGCACTTCTATCTCATTCTGTAATGTCAAGTAGCCAATTTATTTATTTTGCAGATGGGGACAGTGAAGTGCAAGAGGGTAAGAAACTTGCCCAAGTGTGTCAATGGCAAAGCCAGGATCTAGGCCTAGGTCATAACCTTGTTCTACCTAGGCTCTTGTCCTATACCATTCTATGTCTGCATTTTGTAAACTCTCTCTTAGCCTCTAAATAAGGATCAGGAGTTCTGTGAACTCTCAGAAAAGTAGTCATTAAATCAATTGAACCTAGTTACTTTTCTAGTAACTTCCCAAGGGACAGAAGTCTATTTATAACTTTGCTCCTTTTGACTTTAGATGACAGATTTCCTCCCTCTACTGCCCCCACCCCCCATGCCTGGGTTTTCCCTTTTCTCTCATTTAATTTCCTTCTCTTCCTTACTTAAGGTGACAGGAATATAACCCTGATTGAAACTGTGTTCATTCCTTTTCAAATTTTCTATCAGTATGTCCATGGGAAGAAAGTAGAAGTTTAGAAGAAAACCCAATTGCTGTGCCATCCTATTTTCACCTCCAGCCAGAATCTGATTCTAGGTCTTTCACTAAGAGCCTACTCTGGGCTAGGTATGGAGCCTAAGAAAAGAGATAACCCTGTCATCTGAAGAGATTTGGACTGGAGCAAGACTGGAGTTGGAGACTGAACATGTATGGAAAGGATCTTTCAATAAGCATTTTAATCAGATTTAGCAAGAGTTTACAGAAAGTCTGCTTCATGCTGGAACTTACTCTAAAGGCTCTGGGAATCCTAAAACAAGTTAAGTTAAGGTCCCTGCCTGATAGATCTCTCCTCCTAGCCAAGTAAACAGATAACATAAATGCAATGTTTTCAGGCCATAATTGGGGTATATACATAGTACAGGAGACTTCGTCTAGGGGAGCCAAGAGTGGTCCCAGAGATGATAATTGAGCTGAGCCTGAAGAACAAACACAAGGTCACCTGTCAGGATAGATGTGACGGGGCCAGGAAACCTTCCAGGTCCACAGAGAAGCATATAGAAAGGTCAGAGGTATACTACTAGCGTATAAGGGGTGTCGTAGTTGGAGCATAGGATGTGTGGATAAGGGTGAAGACATAGGTTGTAGACAGGTTGTGAAGGGTCCTGACTAATTGGCTGAGGAATTTTCAACTTTTAGCTTCAGGCAATGGGGAACCACTGATCCTTTTTAAGCAGTGAAGTAACACCATTAGAACAGTGTTGCTGAAAGACCGTCCTGGCAATAAATACCAAACCTTAAGGAGAAAGAAATCATCAACTGAAAATAAGCATTATATATATATATATATATATATATATATATATATATGTATATATATATATATATATAAATTATATATATTCATTTTCATCTTAATCATTAAGAATAAGATTATCCTCTCCCTTAATACAGGTGCTCTGGGGGCTGACCTAATTACCACTCATTCATTCAGCTATCATTTCTTAAATGCTAACTTACTTTGTGCCCCAAACTGAGGATACAGAAATTAACCAAGAGACCCTTGCCCTTGAGGGAACTCCAGGCTATAATGAGAGGAAGGCAGGGGCATAAAATATCATGATACAAGGAAGTGTTATAATCAGAGTATTAATAAAAATATATAATGGTGGTCAAAGATGACTGATCTCTCTATCTTGGATTCCCTTCATGGAGATATGGATTCCCTTCAGGATGATGAGAAGGTTTGAGGTATAGGGTCAGGGACATGAGGACTTAGACATTCAGGGATATATGCTCAATATTCAATTGAATCTACTAATGTAGATGTGAGGGAGATAGAGGGTGAGCAAGCTGCAGACACATGCACATACACACAGAGAAAGATACAGAACTCAGGGAAACACTAACGTAATAAGGAGTAGGAAAAGAAAGAGGAATTCATGAAGAAAACAAAGGAAAGTAGTCAGGAAGATAAGCAAATCAGAGGAATATAGGCAAGCAAATTCAACTATTCTCACCGAACACTACTCTGGATCAGGTGCTGTGTTAGGGACTAGGGAAACAAATGAAGAAAACAGTCCCTGCCATAAGCTATGATCTTCTGGCAGAAAGTTGATCTTTACATCTCATCTGAACCATGCTTGTGTGACACTGATGACAAAATTCATTCTGAAGAGAGAGGATAACTTCTAAACCACAGGACTTTGAGAAAGAAGGAATGGCTGACAGAGTCATCTGTTGCAGAGACATTGAGGGAGATGAGAGCTAGTAAAGAGGCTTTTGGCTTTGTTGAGAAGGCGTTCATGGTAATTTGGTGACACCAGATAGCAGGGTCAGTGCAGAAAGGGGGATAGAAAACAAATAGGAAGCTAAGTTATGGTGAATTAGGAGGATAAACAACGAGTCAACATTTAGAAACTACTTTTGCAAGAACTTTGAGTGAACTGAAGAATGATGGAGTGGGCATTGGAAAGAGATTTTTTTTAAGTTGGTTGTGATCAACATATGAAGGACCAAACAGGATGACATCTGAGAAGAGGCCATTGAGTTGGATGAAGTTTCTGTGAGCAGAGCCAGTGGAGTAATGGAAGCAGGTGAAGTGAGAGTGGCCTTAATCTGAGTTCTGAAATGCCTTTGTTTGGATTAGGAGTCAAAGAGGGAGGTTCAAAAGGAGCACAAGAGGCTGGAGGCTTACAACTCAGGGGCGAATGTTTGGAGGAGAAGTAGGATAAGGGGAGAGGAAGTTGACTTAAACCACAACAGGCATGGTTCAGATGAGATGAGAGGATCAACTTCCTGCCAGAGGAAAATAGCTCATGGCAAGAGAAGTGAGAGAAACTCTATATTTGCAATCTCCCCAAATTTACAAACAATTCGCCCCCTGCTTTGCAATAAAAATTGGTACTGTCCACCCTGGAGGTAGTGGAAGTTACTAAAATGACTCTTCCAAGTGGCATGTGGTATAGAAGAAAGTGGGAAAGTTGGTTTGAACTTCAAACACTCAGCTGCTAACTGAGTGGCTTGAAATGAATCATTTGAGCACTCTGAACTTCATTTTTATCATTTGTGGAAAGGGAAGAACAACTGCTACCTCCTAGAATAGTTGTGAAGGTTACATGAGAGGATGTGCATAAAGCATCCAGCACAGTGCCTGGGACATAGTAGCCATTAGCCAACTGTTGGCACCCTTCCCCTACTTGCTGTATCCCTAGTCCTATCAACACAGTGTGCTGGAGTCTCCAGATGCCAACCCCCTTTCTTCTCCCTGTTTACACTTAATAGATAATGAGAATATGGGAAAACCTGTGGATGCTGGGAATCCATGCCACAATGTCCAAGAGCTGACCATCTCCTGGAAAAGGTCAAGTTGTCCAGAGGGGCCCACAAAGTAACCCTCATCCTACCTCCTTTATCAAGCATTGAGACAAGCCAAGCTGCTTTCCAGGATATCTGATAGCATCAGTGAGTCAGAGAAGTGGGCCTAATATGTAGTTAGGGACACTCTCAGGCTCCAAAACAGGTCTTTGTTTGTCAGAGACAGATGGTATTTGCTTCACACTACTAAAGGAGCAGCAGATCCCCCTATGAGTCTCAGGTTCAGGCTCAGGTTCAGCCTCAAAGGGTCCTGGAGTAAAAGCCACCCACGAAGTTCCAAACAGGTCCAGAGAAATCCCCAGCCACATGAAAAACGTCATCCCTCACATTCATATTATCATTTTATAGTTTAGAAAACTTTTCTCACACATGTTAGGTTAGGATTTATATGTATATGTTTGTGTTTAACATAATAGAAATATAGTTTATAATAAAATTATAAATTGTATAATAAATATTATATATAATAATAAAGAATATATAAACATGATATAATTAATATTAATTATATATATAATTAATATTATATATATATATATAAAAGAACCAAGGCCCAGAAAACTTTACTTAGTCTGGATCATCATTCAGATGTCAGTTTTAGGCCGTTTGGAAGAAAGACTTACCTAAACTCTTATATAAGATTAGATTTACTATTATTTTCTCTCATAACACCCTATATTTATCTTACATAACCTTGTATTTTTACTGTGAGATTGTTTGGTGAGTGCTTTTTTCTCATTAGACCATGAGTTCTGGGAGGGTAGGGTTCTAGTCAGTTGCATTATCTTTGGTATCTCTATCACCCAGACCATTTGAAAAATTCTTAAATGGGAGAAGGGGATTCTTAAAGACCATATAGTCCACCACATTTATAAAGAAGAGCAAAGAAGGAAATTTCCCAAGTTCATACTACAAGCCATGGCATAGCTGGGCCTGGAACTCAGTCTTCTGCCACTGTGTCTAGGGCTTTCTTTAATGAATCTCCAATCTCGATTAATTCTGGGTCCTAGGTCATTAGGCACCAGGGTCAAGGGATGGTCAAAGCTTTCAATATTTACATGTCACCTCATTTTCAGGCCTGTACAACAGGAATAATTATTTTTCATTAACAAATATTTATTGAACACCTACTAAAAGCAAGGCATTAGGAATATAGTTGTGAATAAGATAAAATCACTGCCCTCATGGAGCTTGGTAGAAGACACAGACAATAAACAAAAATATAAAATGCTAGAAGCAAAGTCAAAAGACGAATGATAAACTAGTGAAAATATTTGCAATTCTTATTACATACAAAGGGGGGAATCTCTCTAATATATAAAGAAGTCCCAAACACAAGAAAAATAAATTAACAACTTTATAGAAAACTGGATATAACAAACATGGTTCTTGACCTCATGGAACTTGTAATCTAGCGGGAGAACCTCCTTTTCTCCAAGGCTAGGGAGTGGCTGGACTGCATGGTTTTAGGACACCAAAGGAGATGGTGAGTCCTTGAGTAGCCCCTCTCATGTCTTCTTAGGTACACAGCTAATAAAAGTCCAAATATCAACTCTGTCACTTACTAAATATGTAACTTTGAGGGGAATTGCCTTTTTTTTGAGCTTCAGTGTCTTTATTTTGTGAGCTGGGAATAATTCTAATTCTACAGGTTTGTTGAGAGGACTAAGTGATATAATAGATGTGAGAGTATGTGGTACGTAATAAACACTCAACAAAACTTTTTTTCCTTCCATTTCCCCCCTCTCATTCTGCCTAGAACTGAGAATAGAGGAGCAGTGCCTCTTCTTCTGTGAATATTTAGTTTTTTTTTTTTTTTTTTGCTTCTTACCATGTAATGTCTGGCCTTGAGAGTTCTCAGTTATACCACTTTCCTGAAATCCCATGAGGTACCTATTTATTAGCTCAGTTTTGAGATGGGTAAATGGATAGTCAGAAATATTAGTAATTTACCCAAGGCCCCACAGCTGGAAAGTGGCAAACTGAAATTCAAGTCCAGGTCTTTGAACTTCAAGCTCAATGTTCTTGTCACTATAGCACAAGGCCTTGGGTGACAATCTGCAATGCCTGCCACCAATCAAGCGCCCACTTTTAACATCTTTGATATTTTTATTTCCCACTTAATCAAACTGTAACACTCTTTATGAGTAAGAGACATTAGACCCTCTACAGCATAGCATCTGCTTTGGGATTAGAAAAGTTCAGGTTATACATTGGAGATTCTGAACTACCTATTGCCATACACATTGTGATGGTTGACACTCTTTAGATGAGACAGTGGAAGCTAACATATGCAAATAAGGGACAGGAGCATTAAGGAAAGCTGTCTGTGGTGACTAACCCTAGAGAGAAGTATGTAAAAATTGACTACCTCCTAAATCAGTGCTAAACTAAGTTCTGGCACCCTAGTTCTAGAAGATGTTTAGCTGTGATGTAAGCACAAAGGCTTGGCCTAAATTCTCTTTTTGTCCCCACAAATGCACCATTCTTGCCCTTTGTTTAGTCAGAGGAAACTCTAAGAAGATGAAAATGGTCTGTGTGTCAAGTCAGTGAAACCAGGGGCACCCATCCCAGTCTGAATTAGAGACTATATATTTTAAAGAAATGCTGTTTTGTTCCTTCCAAATATATGTAATGGACTATCACAAGTTTTTCCTCCTTCCTTCCTTCCCTGTCCACAATTGTTGCCTAGGGGTTTTTACCTTTAGGTGGGCCATTGTGGAAAATAGATGAGTGGTTGGCTAGTTATTTCTTCTGTTATTTCTGTCATAGATGGAAGTTTCTGAAGGACTCTGATTGGGAGTAAGGTATAAGAAGTGAGGAGCACAATCAGTTTACTTTTCTAAGTCTTTAAACTCTCTGGAATTCCTATCTTATCTTATCTACCTTTTTTTTTTTTTTTGGATCACACCGCATGGCTTGCAGGATCTTAGTTCCCTGACCAGGGATGGAACCTGCGCCCTCAGCAGTGAAAGCGTGGAGTCCTAAGCACTGGACCACCAGGGAATTCCCATTAATTAGTTTATTTTTTTCTTTCCAAGAAGCTAAGCAAGGGTCAGCTCAGCTAAACCCCTCTAATAGTCATAAATTGGAAATTAATTGAGTTTTTTCTGAATAAGACTGCCCTTGTAGACTGAGATGATAACTGACTTGAATTTGCTACTTCTTAACCAGAGCCATATTATATATTTTTGTAGATTGCTTCAAAATTCCTACCTTTCATAAATTGTTGCATAGCATTTGGGCAAGTGACATGACCTCCCTGAACCTCAGCTCCTCTTATGTCATATGGGGATAATTTTAGTATCTCCCTTATAAGGTTGTTATGAGGATATTACTAAACTAATACATGCAAAGGGCTTGAGACAGTGCCTGACACTTACTAAATTCTCTTGGTAGGTCCAAGGTCTTTGCCTGGTTTCTCCCAGAACACATTTTGTGAGTTGGATAGGCTTTGGGGTGGCTATTGTTCTAGTGCATCTATAGATATTCAAAAATATACTTAAGCTTATATTTACCCTGTTACATCAGTTGTCCCTCCATTCACACAAGCTCACCATGTTCTTTCCTACCTCTGCACTTTTACTTGTGTTCTTCTTTTTGTCTGGAATGCTCTTCTCTGACTATTGATCTTACTATCTTTCAAGGCTCTTTTTAAATGCTGCCTCTTCTGTGAAGTCTCTAGTCTACCCAGTTGGAATTAACTTTTTGTTCCATGGCCTAAACTCCAGAATTCCTTGTCTTGAAGATGGAAGAGTATTGCACCACTTGTACATTCTCTTGTTTCTCATGTCACATTGGATAAGTTTCAAACCCTCAACATAGTATACAAGGGCTTCCTCAGTTTGGCCTCCTGTTACGTCTCCCACTTTGCTTTGAGCTATTCTTTCCTTTGCTTGCTCTATTCCAGACCACATCAGCCTCCTTATCTTCTTGGAATATGCCACATATTTTCCCATCTCAGAGCTTTTACACATGCTGTTTCTTCTGCTTGGAATGGGTTTTCAGCAATTATTCACTTGGCTCACCTGGTCATTTGTTCTTATTCTTCAGTCGCACTTCAAAGGTCACTTCCTTTGAGAGGTTTTCTTGACCTATCCAAGCCTTGTGGATTAGGTTCCCTGTGTTCTCCTAGCTTTCTGTGATTCCTCCTTTCTTTTCATATTTACCTGTAATTATTTGTTCAATAGCTATTTTCCACCACACTGCAAGTGCCAAGAAGGTAGGCATCTTATGTGTCTTGCTCTCCTCTGTATCCCAAGTGCCTCGCACCATGCTTGATACTTAGAAAACTCTCAATATATATTTGTTGAGTGAATGAATCTAGTCCAGCCTCATTGTAGATATGGCCCATAGAGGGAGAGGGTTTTACTCAAGGTCACACAGATAATCAGTGGCAGAGAATAGACTGTAGTCTGGGTCTCCTGACTTCAGGTGCACTGCTCTTTTCCATACATTCACCTCCACTATAGTATTTGTTCTTTGTACATGCTTATGTATTAATTTGGATCCTGGACTAGGCTGTAAATTCCTTGAGGGCAGGGACTACATTTTATACTTTTGTTGTCCCACATGGTAACTACTAGCTATGTGTGGCGATTGAACACTGGAAACATAGGTAGTCCATATTGTGGTGTACTGTAAATTTAAAACACACACCACATTTTAAAGAGTGTAAAATACCTCATTAAAACATTTTTACATTGTTTACTGGTTAAGATAACATCTTGGATGCATTGGGTTAAATAAAATATACTATCAAATTACTTTCACCTATTTATATTTCAAATTTTTAATGTCGCTATTAGAAAATTTGTGGCTCACATTGTATTTCTGTTAGATGTATAATACTGCTCTGCTGTGTATTTATTTTTCCCCTTGGTGCCAACCATAGAGCTTTGCAGCCAGTAAGTGCTCAACACACCCTTGTTGAATAAAGTTGACCTATAGTTGGTAGGTTAATTGCTGCCACATTTCTTGTCATTGTCACTGGGTTTGTGGGGAACCTCACAGTGAAACATCTATCCCCAAGCCCATGAGTACATGAAGTTCTTCAGTCTTGGCCTGGAGGTGCCCTGTACATTGCATCAGTCTTTGTATTTCCTTTCAGAGGAAGCCCCAGTGCAATCATACACATAGCAATCAACAGGGATGAGGTGGAGTGTGTGGACACTGGCTTCTTGCACAGGAAGTGGCCTCAGCTTTGCAGTTGTCCCTGGGGCATTTTCTTGACAGGCTTCCTATAGGAAGTGAGGGTAGGTGAGCACGAAGTTGAACTCAATGTTGAGAGGGGCTTCTCAGTTCCTTCATGAAGGTGAGGTAAGCTAAGGAATGTGAGGATCTTGGGCTCTTTCATTTGCTTATGCACTGATGCATTCACTTATTCACCTCACAGTTCTGGGGTAACTATTTCATCCTTGGACCTGTGAAGAAAGGTAGGGATCAGACACAGCCCTATTTTTGGCAGTTCTTGGTCTTTTTGGAGAGACAGACACATAAATGCAGTGTGGAGAGGTTTTTGAGACTAGAGGCAGGCAAAGCCAGGAGCCATTAATTTTGTCAGGAAAGGGGTGGTCAGAGAAAGCTTTCTAGAGACAGTGAGCATCATTATTTTATTTCCCCATCTTTTAGAATCTAGCTAAAATCCTACTTTTCTATGAACATTTCTAATCACCACCACTTCCTCACTCTCTGCCCTGGAAGAATTATGTCTTTCTTACCCACTCTTCTGATTTCACTTTGTACCTTCATCAAATCACTTGTCTCACACTGTAGAGATATATATTTCCTTGGGTACATGCCTGAATCCCTCTCCCCTCTAGCCTGACAATCCCTCAGTATGATGTAGTGACTGATGCTCAGACAGGCTGTGCATGATTTTTCAAGGGTGTATAGTTAATGTTACAGAGGTTGGTCTATAACCCAGGGTCTATAACACAGGATCCAAGACACAGGGACTCAGACTCAAAATTCAGTGTTTATTTTCATTCCAGCACTGAGTGAATAAATGCATGTATCTACAGTGTGGGACTCCCGCACTGTCTGCCTGCTCCCCCTATCCAACTCTCTTCTCCCTCATCCCGCCTCGTAAGCATGGTCAAGCCAAAGAGCATCTAAAATGGAAGAACTCTATGTCTTTTGGTTGGACAACAGACCTAAAGGAAAAGTCCTGTTTGTGCTGTTGCTGCAAATTGGCCCTTCCAAGCATGCTTTGTGTTTGTGAGGTAAAGAGGAGCTCTGAGGAGCCCCATGCCATTTTCTCTAATTCAGACCTTTTGCATAGTAGGTATGATTTGTAGATCCTCCTGGCTCCTAATGCTTTTTTAATTCGGGTATAGTTGTTTTACAGTGTTGTGTTAGTTTCTACTGTACAGCGAAGTGAAGTAGAGTTCCCTGTGCTATAAAGCAGGTTCTTATTAGTTATCTATTTTATACATATTAGTGTATATATGTCAATCCCACCCTAATGTTTTTTTTTCATGGATCTACTATGAAGCTCAAGTTGGCCATCATTAATTACTACTTTAATTGAAGGCATTGTTTCCAGAGGGCCCCTGTTAAAAAGCTAGGAGAGTACCTTAACTGATAAGAGGAAAAAAACCTGAGTGGGTAGCTGAACTTAATCTCTAGGATATGAGTAGGGAGGAAGGGTCCCTCCCTAGAAAAGTGCCCACAGGACAACCCTGACTCCACCACAAGCTTTAGTCAGAAACCAAAATAAAAAGGAATTGAATCTTTCTAGAAGCCAGATCTGGGGAAACTGGTTTCAAGGACTAAGCCAATAAATTATTCTGGTAGAAGGAAGTTTTCTGCAGAGTAGTGTGAGTGTAAGTGAATTCCTATCCCAGGTAGTCCCCTAGAGCCTCTAGGCTCTGCATACACAGGAAAGACCATAGTGAGAGAGGGGCAGGTATGGAAGGGGTTATAAAGGAACCAGGGAATGTTTGAGTTGGAGAGGCCACCAAGATCATCTAGTTCAGCCTCTGTTGGTTAAATGGGAAACTAAGACTAAGGGAGGGAACAGAGCTGACAGATCTGGGAGTAGGACACCAAACTCCTGGCTTCCAGGATGTGGTCTTTTCTCTTGAACCCGAATTTATATGACTGTATGTAGCTTAGATAGATTATTCACGGAGGCTTGAGTACTGTCAAGGGTCCTATTTCTTCTATGTAGACTAAGGACTGAGACTTGGGCACTGCAATCATTGAAGGTGATCCTGTAAGTATACCCTGAAAGCATTGCAAGAACTGCCTCTCCCGTCTGCCATATCATCAGGATTTATGATGTAGAGCACTGCATAATGGGAATCCAAAGTCTTCCTGGCTGTGAATGGGGACTGCCCAAGGATTGCAAGCATAAGGCTCTAGGAAGTCATTCACTTTCTTCTCATAACTGTCATGTCCCTCATGAAGCCTAAAGGTCACAGTTGAACTTAAGTGTCTGGCACTATCTTTTCCTTCTCAAGGTCAACCACTTTCTTCATAACCAACATAGGAGAGTAGAAAAAGCCTAACATTTTAAGTCAGAAAGACCTGAGTACAAATTCTGCCTTCTCCATTATTTCCTAGTTTTGTGTCCTTAGACAAGCCACTTTACTTCCATGTGTCTCAGTTTCCTCACCTATAAATAGGAATAATGATAATACCATATTAGATGGTTGTTGATTAAATGAGATAACACATGTAAAACACATAATAAATACTTTCATAGATGTGAATTTTCTTTTTTCTGTCTGTGAGCTCCCTGGATGCCACAATGTGACCTGTGGGCAGAGCTGTGCTAGCAGGCCCAGCTTCATAGGCATGTGACCTGTAAATTTTCACAGGTCCTCATACTTAGAAAGACCCCAAACTTAGCTTAATGTTCTGCTGTTGCCATCTGGAATTTTTAATTTCTTTTTTACAAAGGGCCCTTCCTTTTCATTTTTCACTGGGCCCTGCTAATTATGTTTGTGTGCCAAGGGAGATAAAATGGGTGTTTCAGGACTAGGAGGCATTCTGACAGGGTGAGAGAACACATGATTTGGAGTTGACAGAAATGGATTCAAATTCTAGATATACCACTAATTTTCTTTTTGATATCAGGCATTTCCTTTTATCCCTCAGGGGGTCAGTTTCTCAATTTTGACAATGGGGATTTTTATTTGATAATGTCTCAGCTTTGACATTCCAGGACTCCTTCAGTAAATCTGGGGAAACCTCCCTGTCCATAGGTCGAGCCTAGGGCAGCCAGGGCTTTCTGCTCAGACTCTCTGCAGCTTGGGGAGTTAGTATCTGTTGGAGTTCAGCTGGCAGTGGGTGAGGACATGGCAGTGAGGACTGTTGCTTCAGTAGGAGACCCTTTCACAACGGCACTCTTTTGTCATTTTGCACCCAGATTTCCGTTGGCTAACCTCAGCCTTATCTTCCTCATTTCTGTTTCCTCTTGAAGACACCAAGGGCCCTTCAAAACATAGGACCTTCCTGCTCACAGCATAAAGCCCAGTTCCCTCTGGTCTCTGCAGTTTGACTCATCACCAGGGAACCTATGCCTCCTACAAGATGAAGGCACCACTCCAGTAACAGGTATAGTATCAACTTGTCCTCTCTGCTTGGATTCCCAAACTGGGGCAGTGTCCATGGCTACCAAATATGGCTTGGATCTGCTCATCCCATTCTCCTTGGACCCTTCTCAGGAATTCTGGATCAAGGGTGGGGGAGAAGAAGTGTCCCATTGGTACCCTTCTCTCCTGGAGCCTATAATGATGAGAAAGGAGGATGACATTTCCTCTCCAAACAGGCTGTTTAGGGGACAGCAAAATGGAAGTGGAATGTTCTCTGGAACCAGGATCAGGATATTTAAATAATGGTCCTGGTTTTGCCATTTACTCATTGTGTATCTTTGAACAAGTCCTTTCTCCATTCTAGGACTCATATTTTTGACCACTTCTGAAAAGAAGAGGAGGGGAAGGATTAGATGGACAGTGTCTAGAGACTCTTTTAGTTTTTATATCCCTTATTTTGATAGTTTTTAGCCCTCTGTTGAGAAAGGACTTGAGAGTGATGCTGAGTAAATATCTCTGGGTAGGGTTGAGCAGGGGGTTGAACTATGCCTGAAAAAAAGTCCATACTGCTCCCAGTATGAGGGGGCCCAACTGGGTCAGTTGCAGAGCAGGTCTTACTGCTTGGTGTGTTAGCCCTCCCAGGGTAGACAGGGAGCAAATGATATTTTATGTAGTATAACAGACCAAGAGAAAACTTTCAGAGACCCTCAGTATCACTCCACGTAGATATACATCTTTTCTTCCTATGGGTCTGGCCAACCTTCCTCAGCTGAACCTGCTTTCCTTATATACACTCTGTTGGAGAGGCATGGACTAAAACATCCAATGTGGAAATAAAACCAATATAGTTTCAGCTCAGCCACTGCCTCTTTCCATTAATACTGGGGCAAAATGGTCTATAAGGCTCTTAAACTTCATGTACTAAGAAAGAATCTTTAACCTCCTCATACCTGTCTTCCTTTTTGATGAAGTCAGAAAGGGCATTCAGGAGGCTGTGGACATCTTCAGTTTATCCAGGTCTTCACACAGAAGCTGGTAGCCAGTAAGGGTAATGATAGAAGAAAGGCATCAGTCCAGTTCTCTCTCTCCCACTACCCTGAACTCAAACTCTATTAATCAGCTTCCTTGATTGGCTTCCACTCACAGCTCCAGGGACTGAGCCAAGGTGCCTGTGAGCTCCTATATGAGAGGCTCTGGAAAGCTCACCAAACACTTTCCTGACAACTTTGCCAGGTAAGTCTTCTTGTCCCCATTTCCAGAGAAGACAACTGAAGCTCAAAGGGCAACTGAAGCCTAAAGGAAAACTTTCCCAAAGCCATGATTGGCTAATTAGTGCCCCAAGCAGCATTAGAATCCAAGTTTGTCTGATTCTTTCCACTATGCCATATCTGGTGACCAAGATTGTTGCTTTGGCTGAAAAAGCCACACTTCTGGGTGGCTTGGAATGGCTTGGGTAAGTAGAGAGGGAAATGAGGGGATGGAAAATATCATTTAGAGCTTTAGGTTTGAAGTCACTCTCAGATATCAAATTGGAGGAGCATGTCATCTGCTTACCAACATACATTTACCTGAAAGGGTTAAGTGTTTTTTTTTTCAATGCACTATGATTTTTTGCTGAAAGACAAGTCCCTCTGCCTTGTCTTAGCTGGGATAAGCCTTTCTGGCCTCATAGGGTAGTTTTATGTTCCTCGGAATGTTTGCCTCTTTTCATGCCAGTATATAATATAAGCCAGCTACTTTCTCACAGATCAACTACCACATCTGGAAAAGGGAGGAATTTAACACGGACTATCTGGAATTTTTAGCAACAGTATCTGGGTATTGCCAAGTGAATTCTCTCAGAAGTTCCAGGCCTGATCATGCTCCTGGCAGCTTCTTTATTTCTCTGATGGCTGTGGGTTGAATGATCCCAGTACCTCACTGCCAAGTCCACTGCCTATATTTTGCCTTCTGTTTTGATGTGTCTCCCTTTTCCCAGAGAGATATACAGAGCATGGAGGTAAAAGGACCAGTGAGGAAAACTGGAGGGCATAATAGGGTGACATAGGGCACAGCCCCAAACTGTGTACAACTTGTATGATCTTTAGCAACTCTCATCCTCAGTGTGAGCCTTCATTTCCTCATTTATAACATGAGTAGGTGAAACTAGATGAAGGTCCTTTTATAGCTGCTATTCTTGAGTCCTGATTTGTTAAGTGCATCATGTTAGGTAAGTCTGAGACCATAAGAAATTCCTGTTTCATTGTCCTGACCCTGTTAAGTCAGTGGTCAATGGCCCTTGCTTTCCTTGTGGTAGTTCAACCACCTTTTGTTTTTCCTTTGGAGCATTTGTTATGTATCAAATACTGACCTAAGGGCTTTACATACATTATTTCATGTCATTCTCACAATAACTTATTAGGTAAGTACTATACTTACGCCCATTTTGTGGATGTGGAAAACTAGAGCTCAAAGAGATGAAATGATTTATCCAAGATTTCTCAGCTACTCAGTGGAAGAGCCAGAATTCATGCCCATGCTTAAACTCAAAGCCTATGTCCATAGTCATAACACTGTGAGAACATAAACTGAGAGAGTTGGGAAGGTGGGACATGGACATTGACTCTGGGACCTGGTCCTTTCCTGAGGTCAGGGAGGCAGGACAATGACCAAATTGTACATTCTCTGCTGCATAGAGAATCTCATTGGAGCTCCGGATCCCTAGAAATGCCATAGCTATAGGACTCAGGCCTGAGGACCTCCCCAGCTGAGCACTGGGGTTTCACCTGCAGTATCAAGTGGGCTTTTCTTACATACCCTAAGGATGCCTCTTCTGGTTAGAAGCCTTATTGCCTATTTTGTTCACTTCCTTATTCCGGTGCTTCAGCTAGTCCCTATAGCCTCTGCAGTTTCCCTGGTGCTCAGGGTGTGACTCCTTTCTCTTTCTTTCCCTCCAGGGCCATATCTCCCAGGAAGATCTTGCCTCCCCACTGAAGCCCCTGGCCCAGCCTCCTGCAGTGCCACGCTCCGTGTATTTGACAAGCTGAGTTAGACACTCCATGTAGTAGAGTGTCAGTTTGTCAAATACCCCAAGTGCGGCATATGCCTAGCAGCTCCAGGCCAGGACAGTTGAAATACATCTGATAGACTGACAGCTGGATGCAAGAACACACACCAAATACCAACTAAGCTCTCAGAAGTTATTTTCGGTGACTTTGAGGGAATTAAAGCATTGTACCTGAGGGTGTTGGGGGGCGGGGAAATGAAGCAGCTCTGCTTATACACAGTGGGAGCCCTAGGTGGATACAATAGTCTTGAAAAGGCATATGGGCCCCAGGGATGGCAGTACTCCTTTATTCATTACTTTCTTCCTTCACATTCCCCTCCCAGAGTCCCCTAAAAAGGACATCTGAATTCTCACACAAGCATCATCACAGGGCTTAGACACCCAATTTCTGGACACTTAACCTTGGCTTCTAAACACACTTTGACCTTACCTATCTCTCTCCTTTTCTTCATGCTTTTTCTCCTCCTGGGAACACCTTCTTCATTTCTCTCTTCTTATCCAATTCTTTCCCATACTTCTTGGCCAAGCCAAAGTCCAGTCTCTCCAAGGACTTTTGAAAGTCAACCTATACTCTTTCCTTCTTCATTCTCAAAGCACTCCTTGCCTGGATGCTTGTATGTACCCTTTTATCTCCTACTGCCAAATGGTACACCTTGAATTGTTAGTGGACTTTTGCAGGGGATATTTTTGAATTCCCCACTAGATTGTGAGCTCCTAGAGAACAATACTCTTTCCTTAATTGCTGTCTCCCCATTCCATCCCTACTCCAGCCCCAGAACAGTACTCAGGTAACAGAAAATACTTAATAACTGTTTATTGGTTGATAGACTTTCCACTAGTCTATTAGTTTTGGGCCTTTGGGCCAAATGCTACCCAGGAATTTTGTAAGAAAACAATTAAACTTTGGTCGCTGCAGTGCTATAGTGTGTGTGAGGCAATTGCCAACATGGAGGGTTTTTCTTCCTGAGAAATAGGGTCAAGAGTCAGAGAAGGAAGGCAAAAATGTAGACTCAGAGGGCAAGTAAGTTTTGGAATTACTTGGTAACAAAAAGTTATACAGATGCTTTATTGCAGGATTTTTCAGAGACTTTAATATTGTAATGTTCCATTGGAAATCTCCAAGAGAGGGCCATAGAATGAAGCAGTTCCCATGCTTATCTGATCATGGAAATGTTTTTCTGTGGGCCATTTCCTGGATCGAGTGTTCCATGGAACAAAATTTGAGAAATTGCCTTAGAGGAACTTCATATCTTTCCTCTCTTCTGGAGATCTTGTCTTTTTACTCTTCTACTTTTCTCCACCCAGCTACCTGCCTAAGACAGGTCCTGTTTCATTATACCATTTTTGTTTAGCCTATCCTGCATATTTGGGCTAGCCTTATACTTAGGACTTTCTCACTGGCTTGTCTTGCATGAAAAAGATTATCAGGTTTTAGGCAGAGATGATCTCTAGAAGTTTCCTGCTGCAATAAATATGTGCTCCTAGGTCTGTAATTTTATCTTGTTTTATCTTGTTATCTTGTGGCATTTAATAAACTTGCAGTATCAGTGTCAACCTGCATCATAGAAAGAGTTTAGAAGTTTACTTTCATTTTTTCCTACTCTGGAACAATTTATGTAGCAACAACAAAAGGCTTATGGGTCCCAGGGATGGATGTACTCCTTGATTCATTACTTTCGTTCCTTCCTGTAAAGCGAAGGACTCTTTGTTCACTTTTATGTATGATTTTGACTTCTGTAATCAATTCATAGGGGAGCAGCTGCTGGTTAAACCTGAGCTGACCTTGGAATTGCATTGTAACCAAAAGTGGCACATGTCAGCTTCCATAAAGGGTGAAGAAGTTGATTTGACATGCATTACCTGAGGGAAAGGAAACAGTGTTGAACTGACCCAGAACAGTTCCTCTCTGAGGACACTGATTTAAAGGTGTATTGTGTGTGCACATATACAGACAGATAAACACACACACACACACATGCACACACACACACTCACACTCCTAGTGCTTATTCCTGTTTGAGAAGAGAGACTTCCCTGCTCTGACCTCTACCCCACAGTGTAAGAAGGGGCCAAGAGATAAAGACGATCTAGGAAGAGTACAACTACTCCAAAGATTTTAGGATTCTAGGAGGTGGAAATCCTTGAGGGTGATGCATTCATACTTTGGAGAAAGGGGGATCTCTTTATCTCTGCACCCACAGTCCGCTTTTTTAGGTTTCCAATTGACCTGGGAAGAGTCACCCAGGTGGAGCTGGCAGGATGATTAAAAAGGGAATAGAAGGCAGTTGAGTACTGTTTTACCAAATGTTCATTGTGTTCCAGTGAGCTCACTGCTGAAATGAGGTAAGGGTAGCATAGGTGGGAAGAAGGAAAAAACAAAAAAGCAAAGGTGCTATCCATACTCCCAGGGCCCCAACCATCTCAACTAGTCTCACTTTAATCACTCTTGGTAGGTCCTTGAGAGAGGACCAATATGACCAAAGTTGCTGTTATGTTTAGATATTTATTGAGCATCAGAAGAATACCAGAGCACTAGACTCACAGTACAGGAGCAGAACTGAACCCTGGCCTCTTACATGACAATCTCAATTAAAAGCTATCTGGCACTAGAGAAAAGGAAGTGATCCTGAACCTAACTGGTTCCCTGAGCTGCCAGAGCTGAGCCTCCCTCTGGTCATTCAGTGGTAAGAGGCCAAAGTTGACTGGTGTCTGGATGCATGATGACCAAGTCCTAGTGCTATAGGCACTTCCCTCTGGTGTTTGGAGTGAAGCAATGGAAACTCCAGGCAGGGACACTAGAAGGGCCTAAGGCATGATCCAGCAGCAGGCTTGCTTGAGGTGCATATGGTAACTTCTTAGGCAAAGCCATTCACTCTTAGCAACCCCAGTGTTGGCAAGGAAGACACTTTGGACTATCCAGGAATAAAGATAGCAGGGAAAGGGGCCATGCAGAATGCCAGGGATGAATAGGCAATTATGTCAACAGACTTTGGCCCAGTAGGACATTTTTAGCAGCTGCTCTTGCCCTTGGTGACCAGAAGCTCATAATCTGGGGGAACCGTGTGCAGCAGGCGAGCATAGTCACCATTGATCTGGGCGATGATCTGGTACTCCTGGCCCAGGCAAGGTTCATCAGAGTAGTCGTTGTCCAGTGTCTGGGAAGCTGGCTCTTCACTGGAGCAGCCACTTGTGAAGATGGCCACCCTCATGGTTTCACCAGAGTCACTGGCCTCCCCGGCATGCACCCTGTGTTCCAAGAGCCCACCATCCATGAGAAGAAACTTGAATCTGGTACCCTGGTTTCCCACTTTTCTGCCCCAATTCTTGCCAACTGACCCTCAGGCACTTGCCACCCAGGGATTCTGGGAATGGAGGGCTAGAGGACCTGAATTATTTTGTGTGTTCAATAGGCCAGGACAGTACCACAGAAGATGCTTCAGAGAGGGAAGAAAGTTGTGCCCTGACCCTGAAGGCCTCTGGGCTTAAGATTGGGCCTGTGCCAAACCCCCTTTCCTCTATGCCAGTGACGAACAAAATCGAGGGCAAGGAATGGGTCAGAAGATAAAAGAAGAGAGGTTATCTTACCTGACCACTTCACAGACATGCTCTGGAAAAAAAGGAAGAATCAAGTCAGAAGTCTCCATGGGGAGTGAGTAAGAGCCAAGCATGAGTACTTGTCAAAAGGTAAGGGAAGGGGAGACAGAAAGGGGGATCTCAATATGTCTCAGCCTTCCAACAAATAGGAGCTGTTGGGAAGGTGAGTTGAAATACAGGGATGCAGATTTATCAGGGAAATGAAAAGGAAGCACACTTTATCACTGTCATCTTTGACTGACTCTGGACATTGGGCTGGAGCATTTGCTTGGTATGGTGGGGGGAGGGACACTGGAACTGGATCCACTCTCCACCCAGGAATCTTGCCAAAGATCCCCAGGCAGTCCTTGTGAGAAACTTGGCAGCCATCCAGAGCCCAGGTAAAAGGATCTGAATTAGTCTGATGTCTGGGACTTTGGTTTGAGCCATTCCCAAATTCACTTATCCCCACCCTGCACCCAGGAAAGATCTTGGAATAAGTCACCATTGCCCCCTAGTGTCAGTGGAGGAGAAGTATCTACATTCCATGCAGGCTTAAAGGCTCTAGCCTAGTACAAAGATAGATATCTCTTGGTACTGCCCTCTAGGAGCTTGTAATCTTTCGGAGATGCAACAGGGAATGCATACATTAAACCACAACAAAGCCAACACGGCATGCTGCAGCAATTTTGCTTTGTGATAGAGCCCTGTATTTCCATGTCTTACCTCCCCAGTTGGCCTGGCAGCTCCTATATTGTAGGGTCTTTTTCATTTTTATATGCCTAATGCATGGTACATAGTAGGCACTCAATAACTACATGTTAAATTGGATTGATGCCCTAAGGCTGTCTCCCTTATAGAGAGGTAGAAAGCAGGAATTCTGGGAAGGCAATCCAGGAAGGAAAAATTATAAAGGCATGAGGTGTGTGGCCAATTTGCCTGCTTGACTCCAGTGTCTGGAAATGAAAATAAGTATAAAGGCATGGTGGGGATTGACAAGATAGGCCAGAGCCACATTATAGAGGGCTTTGAATAGAATGCTACATTTTGACCTCTACCCCCTGAGTCATGAGGAACCCTGGACTGTTTTTGAAAGGAAAATAATCATATGATTACAGTTTATATCCAGTCTCATTGAGACTATAATGAATGTTTTCCTTTTAGTACTCCTGGGATTTGTGACCACTTGAGATATCTCCACATCCAAGTTTAGCCTCATGGGTCGTAGCCATGGCAGTTGGCCAAGACCAGAGCTTACACTTGAGACCCAGGAAAAGGAAACACTCAAGGCTCCCTTCTCCTTTTTGGTTGGAGAGACCCATGGTAGAAACCAGACTATTTGGGAGTAAGAGCTACTACAAACGAAGAGACACACAAATGCTAGTTAAAATAGCTAGTGCAACAGGAACTGAAGTGCAGTTAGGTTTTACTTATAAATCAACATTCAAATTCTTTTTCCTCCTCTGCTGGCAAATAGATGTTAAATGACCCTGACAACTACACTGTAATCATGTCACTCCTCGGCTTAAATATTTTTTAGTAATTTTTAATGCAAGGCTTAGAGAAGAAAGTCCAGATTCCTTAACCTGTCATTCAAGACCTTCTATAATCAGGAATAAGCTTTCCTTTTCCCCTGTATTTCTCTATTGCTTGGTTACATGAATTTTCTTTATTGATGACCCCACTCACATTCATATTTCACCATTTTACCCATTTATTCTTGTAGTTTCTCCTTCCTAGACTATTGCTCCCTTTCAAATGGTTTTCATCCTCCAAGGAATGGTCTAAGCCCCACCTCCTTCTGAAATCCCTTGCTAATTACTCTAGCCCTACCTGACTCCCCTGTCCTCTGGATACCTTTAGCACTGATTGTCTTCTCCAGGCTTTGAGTCCATAGCCTTTATAGCTATGTATTGTTATTGATAAACTCCACGCTTCTACCTTGATTCCATTAATCAAATTGTAAGCAACTTGAGGTCAAGGACTGTGACTTCTCCTTCTCTTGCATCCTCATTAGAAAACTCATTACATAGATACTGTACTCAGTTGGGTACCAAAGATTTGTGAATTAACTTTCATAAGTTGTATTGTCATTGTTGCCTTGCAGGTCTGTCTCCATGGACCCCCTACCCTCACTTTCAAACTAGGCTAGGAGCCCTTTGAAGTGCCTAACATAGTGCTTGATACTGAGTTTATGCTCAACTATACTGCTGAATGAATGAATAAATGAGCAAGAGCCACCCAATCGTACTTATCACTCACCCTGTTGGGATGTCTTCCGGCAGACCATGATATAAGTCATTGTGGTGACCACAATACAGCAGAAGGAGATGATGAGAATTATGGCAAAGATAGGCAGACCATTTCCTAGGAGGTAAAACAAGACCAAGTGGTATCTGGTTGAAAATGAATCTAGCAACTCCAAGGATCAGTCCAGACCAGCTCACACTTCTTTCTTTTCCATCTTCTCCTAAATTTCTTAGCTAGCCAGAGAGACAAACAAAACCCTAGGCCCATGAGAAAGACTTGAGAGAAGCTAGAGACTCCACGTATAAACAAGTTATTTCAGACCCACTGGTTGATGGCTGATTGGCCTGGGCATTTGAATGACATAGAACATTGTATATAGTGGAAAATTTCAGTTACAAAGTTCACAGCCAAAAGGGAAAGCTAGAAGTCTTAACATTGCCCTTACCTGGCCCAGCACTTGTCTTTCCAACGTAGCCATCCACTTCAGTGATCCAGCCCTGGGATGAGTTCACTGTGGATGTTGCTATGATAACAAGTGTGTTAGGGTTAGAGGTCTCTCTTCCAGCAAGTAACTGTGAGGTGGAGGGTGGCTGCAAAGTCTGAAGTCCTTCTGTGGGTATCTGTGCTAAGCTTTCTGCAATTCCTGGCCATGTCACTGACCACTATTACCATAAAGTGAGGTATCTTAGTTTTTCACTGTTTATGATGGGAAGAACGCCAATAGAGGGGAGACAATATACCTAAAGTCCTATAGCAAGTCAGACTAGGAGCAAAGCAGAAGTCACAGTTTTTTCTTTTTTCACTTTTCCCATGGGATTATTCAAATTCTCTCCTTCCTTTTGCCTTAAACATTTTCACGAAGAAGAATATATATATTCATGATTCCACTTCATCATGACCCTTAAATCTTTCTTATTTCCATTTCTTTACTACTAATTTCTTTCCGGAGAACACAATGACCTCTTATTACCCATCTAATGGCATTGGGCCTCCTCTCTTGGCTTCTATGAAGCCATTTCAGACCTTTCCTACTCCCACAGAACCCTAGTAAAACTCACCTTCGAAGGGGGATTGCATGGTTGGAGGTGCCTTAGTCTTGGTCTCGAGTGGCTTTGAGGAATCTGCAAGGAAAAGGGAGTCCATTCAAGGGCCCTGGCACCTTTGAGTGAACAGTTGAATGCCTTAGGGAAAATGGGAAGTAAGTTAGGGCCAGTCAGGTCCTTAATTAATCTGGATGGGAAAACATTTTGTTTTAACTAACTTCTGATTGAAATTTAGCTATTCATTCTCTTGAGAGGGTCTTAGAAGGATTACAAAGAAGGTGGGTGTGGTGATGTCAGTAAAAATGGTAGAGTAATGACCTCCAAATATTCACTTCTTCACAAAAGCAATGAAATAACTGAAAAAAATTCATAACTTTTTTCTTTCAGATTTGGGGAAATTAGCCAAAGATTTGCATCAACCCAAGTAGCATTTATGGAAGAAAAACACCCCAGTCATGTTAAGAACAGGGAGCTCTGTGGCATTTTAACTTACCCCAACCCTATCACCCTGCCCCAGGCCAGTAGTAGCCTTGAAAATAAACCCCATTCTAGGTGCTGGAGTGGACAGAGCAGATTTAATTCCCAAACAATTGTCATTATTTGACCTGTGTGGTGGTTCCCTGAAAGACCTGACTCAAAAGCCTTATATTTATTGGTCACCCAGTGCTAAAACTGTCCCCAGGGAAGGGATGTATTTATCACACAGCTGCCTGAGGCAAGAGATAATAGTTGAGGTAAACAAGAAACTAGCCAGAAAACTTAAAAGAAAAAAAAGTAATTAGATGTTCATAGAGACTTTGAAAATCTCTGACACATTCCTGGTAATCTAGAAGACCACAGACATGCCTAGGGTTTTGTGCATGCTCAGGAAAGACATGAGAACATCATAAGTTCTTTCCTCTGGCTAGCCTTGAGGCTCTGCATTAGCAGGAAGTGAAGGCTACAGCACAGTTATAAACTTCCTGGGTAAGTGTTGAAGACATAGTTCAAAAGGCAACAGAGCCCTGGGAGTTTTAGTGGTTCTAAGTATTTAAGGAGATATCTACCCAATCAGTAGCTGACCACTAAGCTACCAAGCAGAGACTTCAGTGGCAATCCATGACAAAGAATACAAGAGACTACTTAAAATTATCTTAGAAAAGTTACTGAACAAACAAACAGCAACTAGTACAATAAGCAGTGCCAAAAACAAGCCCTGGAGAGAGAAAGGGAGAGTCAGATTTCTAGATTTGCCATATTATATTATTTAAAAAGTCAAATTTTCAACAAAAATATAAGATATACAAAGAAACTAGAAAGTAGAGCCCATAAACATATAAAAAAGCAATGAATACAAACCATCCCTGAGGAAGCAGAGATACTGGACTTACTAGACAAAGATTTTAAATCAACTAAATTTGTTAAAAAAGAAATAAACCAAAGGAAAAATTGTGCAAAAATCTAAAAGAATGAGGACAATTCAAGCCAAATAACGAATATCAATAAAGAGACAGAATTTATAAAACAGGAACCAACTAGAAATACTAGAGTTGAAAAGTACAATAACTGAAAGGATAAAAATCAATAAAGAGAAGAAAAATTCACTAACGGAGATTAAAGCAGGCAGAAGAAGAATCAGTAAACTTGATAACAATTGAAATTAACCAATTAGAGAAACAGAAAGGAAAGTGAATGAAGAAAAATGAGTAGCACCTCAGAGGTCTGTGGGACACCTTCAAGTGTACCAACATACACATAATGGGAGTTGTAGAAACAGAGGATAGAAAAGGGTAGACAAAATATTTTAAGATATAATGTCAAAAAACTTTCCAATTTGATGGAAAACAATCTGCAAGTACAAGAAGCTCAATGAACTCCAAGTAGGGAAATATTTTTTAAATTCACACCTAGATACATACTCAAAAGCCAAAGCCAAAGAGAGAATTTTGAAAGCAGCAAGAAAGAAGCAACTCATCATGTACAAGAGATTCTCAGTAAGACTAATGGCTAAGACCATAAAATTCCTAGAAGAAAACATAAGCAGAATACTCTTTGACATAAATAATAGCAGTATTATTTTAGATCTGTCTCCTAAAGAAAAGAAAGCAAAAATAAACAAATGGGAACTAATTAAACTTAAAGGCTTTTGCACAGCTAAGGAATCCATCAACAAAACAAAAAGACTGCCTACTGAATGGGAGAAAATATATGCATAATATGAATGATAAAGTGTTAATGCCAAAAATACATAGATAGCTCATGTAACTCAATATCAAAAAATAAAAACAAAAAACCCATTGGCTTAGTTTTGTTTTTATTTCCTTTTCTCTAGGAGGTGGGTCAAAAAGGATTTTGCTGTGATTTTTGTCACAGAGTGTTCTGCCTATGTTTTCCTCTAAGAGTTTGATGGTGTCTGTCCTTACATTTAGGTCTTTAATCCGTTTTGAGTTAATTTTTTTGTATGGTGTTAGGAAGTGTTCTAATTTCAGTCTTTTACATGTAGCTGTCCAGTTTTACCAGCACCACTTATTGAAGAGGCTGTCTTTTCTCTACTGCATATTCTTGCCTCCTTTATCAAAGATAAGGTGACCATATGTGTGTGGGTTTATCTCTGGGCTTTCTTTCCTGTTACATTGATCTATATTTCTGTTTCTGAGCCAGTACCATACTGTCTTGATTACTGTAGCTTTGTATTATAGTCTGAATTCCGGGAGCCTGATTCCTCCAGACCTGTTTCTCTTTCCCAAGATTGCTTTGGCTATTCAGCGTCTTGTGTGTTTCCATGCAAGTTGTGAAGTTTTTTGTTCTAGTTCTGTGAAAAATGCCATTGGTAATTTGATAGGAATTGCACTGAATGTGTAGATTGCTTTGCGCAGTAGACTAATTTTCACAATGTTGATTCTTCCAATCCAAGAACATGGTATATCTCTCCATCTCCTTGTATCATCTTTAATTTCTTTCATCAGTGTTTTATAATTTTCTGCATACAGGTTTTTTGTTTCCTTTCGTAGGTTTGTTCCTAGATATTTTATTCTTTTTGTTACAATGGAAATAAAAACAAAAATAGACAAATGGGACCTAATGAAACTTCAAAGCTTTTGCACAGCAAAGGAAACCATAAACAAGACCAAAAGACAACCCTCAGAATGGGAGAAAATATTTGCAAATGAAGCAACTGACAAAGGATTAATCTCCAAAATTTATAAGCAGCTCATGCAGCTCAATACGAAAAAAATGAACAACCCAATCCAAAAATGGGTGGAAGACCTAAATAGACATTTCTCCAAAGAAAATATACAGATTGCCAACAGACACATGAAGGAATGCTCAACATCATTAATCATTAGAGAAATGCAAGTCAAAGCTACAATGAGATATCACCTCACACCAGTCAGAATAGCCATCATCAAAAAATCTACAAACAATAAATGCTGGAGAGGGTGTGGAGAAAAGCGTACCCTCTTGCACTGTTGGTGGGAATGTAATTTGATATAGCCACTATGGAGAACAGTATGGAGGTTCCTTAAAAACTACAAATAGAACTACCATACGACCCAGCAATCCCACTACTGGGCATGTACGCTGAGAAAACCATAATTCAAAAAGAGTCATGTACCAAAATGTTCATTGCAGCTCTATTTACAATAGCCAGGACATGGAAGCAACCTAAGTGTGCATCAACAGATGAATGGATAAAGAAGATGTGGCACATATATACAATGGAGTATTACTCAGCCATAAAAAGAAACAAAAATGAGTTATTTGTAGTGAGGTGCATGGATGTAGAGACTGTCATACAGAGTGAAGTAAGTCAGAAAGAAAAAGACAAATACCGTATGCTAACACATATATATGGAATTTAAGAAAAAAATGTCATGAAGAACCTAGGGGTAAGACAGGAATAAAGACACAGACCTACTAGAGAATGGACTTGAGGATATGGGGAGGGGGAAGGGTGAACTGTGACAGGGCAAGAGAGAGGCATGGACATATATATGCTAACAAACGTAAGGTAGATAGCTAGTGGGAAGCAGCCGCATGGCACAGGGATATCAGCTTGGTGCTTTGTGACCGCCTGGAGGGGTGGGATAGGGAGGGAGGGAGATGCAAGAGGGAAGAGACATGGGAACATATGTATATGTATAACTGATTCACTTTGTTATAAAGCAGAAACCAACACACCATTGTAAAGCAAATATACCCCAATAGAGATGTTAAAAAAGAAAGATACATGTACCCCCATGTTTATTGCAGCATCATTTACAATTGCCAAGACATGGAAAGAACCTAAATGTCCATCAACAGATAAATGGATTAAATAAGACGTGAGAAGAATGGAATGACATAGAAACAAAGTTTTTATATGCTATTGAAATTAAGTTGACATGAATTCCACCTAGATTGTAGTAAATTAAGAATTAATGGTAATCCCCATAGTAACCACCAAGAAAATAACCAAAAATATATATGGAAGAAACAACAGAGGAACTACATAGTACACTATATTATATTTATTTACTACCAAAGACAGAAGTAATGAAGGAATAAAGGAATGAGAAAAGACAATATATATAGCAAGCTGGCAGACATAAACCCTACCTTACCAGCATTTACATTAAATGTAAATAGCTTAAATTCTCAAATTTAGAGACTGGCAGAATGGATAACAAAACACAATTCAACTATAAGCTATGTATATGTATGATTCAAAAGACACAAATAGTTTGTAAGTAAAAGAATGGAAAAAATATGCCATGCAAATAGTAACCAAAATAGAGCTGGAGTAGCTATACTAATATCAAACAAAATAGACTTAAAACCAAAAAGTGTTATTAGAGAAAGAGAATCACATTTTATAATTATAAAAGGATCAATCAATCATAAGACATTACAATTATAAATATATATGCTCTTAACAACAGAGCCCCAAAACACATGAATCAAACAGTGACTGAATTTTTTGGAGAAATAGACAATTAAACAATAATAGCTTGAGATTCGAATACTACACTTTGAAGTTTGGATAGAACAATTAGAAAAAAGATGAACAAGGACATCATAGAACTGAACAATACTGTTAACCAATAGACCTAACAGACAGATACAGAACACTCTACAAAGCAACGGAATACACTTACTTTTCAAGTACGTATGGAACATTATCCAGAATAGACCATATGTTAGGCCATAAAATAAGTCTCAATAAACTTGAAACAATTGTAATAATGCATCACAATAAAATAAAATTAGAAACAAATAACAGAAGGAAATTAGGGAGATTAAAAAATATGTGGAGATTAAATAACATACTTCTAAATAACCAGTGGGTTAAATAAGAAGTCATTAGGAAATTAGAAAATACTTTCAGATGATTGAAGATAAAAACACAGCATACCAAAACTTATTGGATGCAGTGAAAACAGTACTCAGGGTTCAGATGTAAATACCTACATCAGAGAATAAGAAAGGTTCCTGATAATAATTTAATCTTCCACCTTAAAAATAAAATTAAAAATAGAAGAGAAAACTAAACAGAAAACAAAGCAGATGGAAGAAAATAAATATTTAGCAGAGATAAATTAAATAGAAAATAGAAATCGATAGAGAAAATCAACAAAACCAAAATCTGGTTGTTGAAAAAGATCAATGCAATTGGCAAGCCTTTAGCAAGACCAACCTACAAAAGAAAGAGAGAGAGAGAGAGAGAGAGAGAGAGAGAGAAAGAAAGAAAGAAAGAAAGAAAGAAGAAAAAAAAAAAGCAGGCTCAAATTATTAAAATCTTTGATGAAAATGGGGACATATCTACTAACTTTGTAGAAGTAAACAGAATGACAAGGGAATACTATGAACAACCATATGACAGTGGATTAACTAAGATATAAACAACAAATTCCTAGAAATGCACAATCTACTGAAAGTGACTAAAGAAGAAATAGAAAATCAGAATAGGCAGAACTTTAACAAGTAAAAAGGTTGGATTGCTAATCAAACAACTTCAGATAAAGCAAAGGCTAGGCCCAGGTGGCTTCTCTGGTGATTTCTATAAAGGTGTTTTTTTTTTTTTAATGGCAACTCTTCACTAATTCTTTCAAAAAGTAGGTGTGGTAACACCTTCAAACTCAGTATATGAGACCAGTATTATCATGATACAAAAGCATAGAATGACATCAAAACAAAAGAAAACTAAGAACCAATATCCCTTATGAATATAGATGCAAAACTCCATAACAAAATACTAGCAAACCAAATCCAGCAGCATATTAAAAGGATTGTGCACCATGATTAATTTATCCCAGGAATGCAAGATTGGCTCAATATTTGAAAATGAGTCAAGGTAATGCAGTCTCTTAATAGAATAAGGACTAAAAGAAACACAAAATCATCTCAATAGACACAGAAAATGAACTTGACACAATCCAATTAACTTTTCATTATAAAAACACTCAACAAGCTAGGAAAAAAAGAAGTGGTCTCAAACCAATAAAGGGCATCTACGAAAATAAAGGCATCTATCATCATAATGGTGAAAGAAAGAATATTTTCCTGTAATATCAGAAACAAGTCAATTATTTCCATTCTTTCCATGCTTATTCACCATTGTACTGTAGATACTGGCCAGGAAAATTATGCCAGAATAAGAAATAAAAGGCATCCAAATTGGAAAGAAAGGAATAAAATTATTCCTATTTTCAGATGACAAAATCATATATAGAAAAGCCACAAGAATCCACAAAACAGGAGGGAAGATGGCGGAAGAGTAAGTCGCAGAGATCACCTTCCTCCCCTACAGATACAGCAGAAATACATCTACACGTGGAACAACTTCTACAGAACACCTACTGAATGCTGGCAGAAGACCTCAGACCTCCCAAAAGGGAAGAAAGTCCCCACGTACATGGGTAGGGCAAAAGAAAAAACAGAGACAAAAGGATAGGGATGGGACCTGCACCAGTGGGAGGGAGCCGTGAAGGAGGAAAGGTTTCCACACACTAGAAGCCCCTTCGCGGGCGGAGACTGTGGGTGGCAGAGGGGGGAAGCTTCGGAGCTGTGGAGGAGAGCACAGCAACAGGGGTGCGGAGGGCAAAGCGGAGAGATTCCCGCACAGAGGATCGGTGCCGACCGGCACTCACCAGCCCGAGAGGCTGGTCTGCTCACCCACCGGGATGGGTGGGGCTGGGAGCTGAGGCTTCAGCTTCGGTCAGAGCGCAGGGAGAGGACTGGGGTTGGCAGCGTGAACACAGCCTGCAGGGGGTTAGTGCACCATGGCTAGCCAGGAGGGAGTCCGGGGAAAAGTCTGGACCTGCCGAAGAGGCAAGAGATTTTTTCTTCTCTCTTTGTTTCCTGGTGTTCGTGGAGAGTGGATTAAGAGCACTGCTTAAAGGAGCTCCAGAGACGGGTGTGAGTCACGGATAAAAGTGCGGACCCCAGAGACGGGCATGAGATACTAAGGATGCTGCTGCCGCCACCAAGAAGCCTGTGGGCGAGCACAGGTCACTATCCACACCCCCTTCCGGGGAGCCTGTGCAGCCCACCACTGCCAGGGTCCCGGGATCCAGGGACAAATTCCCAGGGGGAGCACACAGCACGCCTCGGACTGGTGCAGCGTTACGCCGGCCTCTGCCACCGCAGGCTCTCCCCGCACTCCATGACCATCACCCGCCCTGGCCTGAGTGAGCCAGAGCCCCTGAAGCAGCTGCTCCTTTAACCCCGTCCTGTCTGAGTGAAGAACAGACGCCCTCCGGCGACCTACACGCAGAGGAGGGGCCAAATCCAAAGCTGAGCCCCAGGGAGCTGTGAGAAAAAAGAAGATAAAGGGAAATCTCTCCCAGAAGCCTCAGAAGCCGTGGATTAAAGCTCCACAATCAACTTGATGTACCCTGCATCTGTGGAATACATGAATAGACAACGAATAATCCCAAATTGAGGAGGTGGACTTTGAGAGCAAGAATTATGATTTTTTTGCCTTTTCCTTTTTCTGTGAGTGTGCATGTGTATGCTTCTGTGTGAGATTTTGTCTGTATAGCTTTGCTTCCACCATTTGTCCCAGGGTTCTATGCATCCGTTTTTTTTTTCAAAAATAATTTTTTATTTTAATAACTTTATTTTATTTTACTTTATCTTCTTTCTTCCTTTCTGTCTTTCTATCTTTCCTTCTTACCCTCCTTTAGACAACAAATCATCCCAAACTGAGGAGGTGGACTTTGAGAGCAAGTTTTATGATATTTTCCCCTTTTCCTCTTTTTGTGAGTGTGTATGTGTATGCTTCTGTGTGAGATTTTGTCTGTATAGCTTTGCTTCCACCATTTGTCCTACGGTTCTATCCGTCCGTTTTTTAAAAAATTATTTTTCTTAATAATTATTTTGTATTTTAATAACTTTATTATATTTTATCTTATTTTATTTGATTTTACTTTATTTTCTTTCTTTATTTCTTTTTTTATCCTTCCCTCCTTCCTTTCTTCCTCCCTCCCTCCCTCCCTCCTTTCTTTCTCTCTTTCCTCCTTTCTTTCTACTTCTACTAATTAGTTTTTTTCTACTTTTTCTCCCTTTTATTCTGAGCTGCGTGGATGAAAGGCTCTTGGTGCTGCAACCTGGAGTCAGTGCTGTGCCTCTGAGGTGGGAGAGCCAACTTCAGGACACTAGTCCACAAGAGACCACCCAGCTCCACATAATATCAAACAGCGAAAATCTCCCAGACATCCCCATCTCAACACCAGCACACAGCTTCACTCAACAACCAGCAAACTACAGTGCTGGACACCCTATGCCAAACAACTAGCAAGACAGGAACACAATCCCACCCATTAGCAGAGAGGCTGCCTAAAATCACAATAAGTGCACAGACACCCCAAAACACCCCACCAGACGTGGACCTACCCAGCAAAAAGAAAAGATCCAGCTTCATCCACCAGAACACAGGCACTAGTCCCCTCCACCAGGAAGCCTACTCAACCCACTGAACCAACCTTAGCCACTGGAGAGAGACACCAATAACAGCGGGAACTACGAACCTGCAGCCTGCAAAGAGGAGACCCCAAACACAGTAAGATAAGCAAAATGAGAAGACAGAGGAAAACACAGCAGATGAAGGAGCAAGATAAAAACCCACCAGAGCTAACAAATAAAGAGGAAATGGGCGGTCTATCTGAAAAACAATTCAGAATAATGATAGTAAAGATGATCCAAAATCTTGGAAATAGAATAGACAAAATGCAAGAAACATTTAATAAGGACCTAGAAGAACTAAAGATGAAACAAACAATGATGAACAACACAATAAATGAAATAAAAAATACTCTAGATGGGATCAATAGCAGAATAACTGAGGCAGAAGAATGGATAAGTGACCTGGATGACAAAATAGTGGGAAAAAAATTGTGCAGAGCAGAATAAAGAAAACAGAATGAAAAGACCTAAGGACAGTCTCAGAGACTTCTGGGACAATATTAAATGTACCAACATTCGAATTATATGGGTTCCAGAAGAAGAAGAGGAAAAGAAAGGGACTGAGAAAATATTTGAAGAGATTGTAGTTGAAAACTTCCCTAATATGGGAAAGGAAATAGTTAATCAAGTCCAGGAAGCACAGAGAGTCCCATAAAGGATAAATCCAAGGAGAAATATGTCAAGACACATTTAATCAAACTGTCAAAATTTAAATACAAAGAAAACATATTAAAAGCAGCAAGGGAAAAATAACACACAAGGGAATCCCCATAAGGTTAACTGCTGATCTTTTAGCAGAAGCTCTGCAAGCCAGAGGGGAGTGGCAGGACATATTTAAAGTGATGAAGGAGAAAAACCTGCAACCAAGATTACTCTACACAGCAAGGATCTCATTCAGTTTTGATGGAGAAATGAAAACCTGTACAGACAAGCAAAAGCTGAGAGAGGTCAGCACCACCAAACCAGCTTTAAACCAAATGCTAAAGGAACTTCTCTAGGCAGGAAACACAAGAGAAGGAAAAGACCTATAATAACAAACCCAAAACAATTAATAAAATGGGAATAGGAACATACATATCTATAATTACCTTAAATATAAAAGGACTAAATGATCCCACCAAAAGACACAGAATGGCTGAATGGATACAGAAACAAGACCCATATATTTGCTGTCTACAAGAGACCCACTTCAGACCTACAGACACATACAGCCTGAAAGTTAGGGGATGGAAAAAGTTATTCCATGCAAATGGAAACCACAAGAAGGCTAGAGTAGCAATTCTCATATAAGACAAAATAGACTTTAAAATAAAGACTATTAGAAGAGAGAAAGAAGGACACTACATACTGATCAAAGGATCGATCCAAGAAGAAGATATAACAATTGTAAATATTTATACACCCAACATAGGAGCACCTCAATACATCAGGCAAATACTAACAGCCATAAAAGGAGAAATTGACAGTAACACATTCATAGGAAGGGATTTTAACACCCCACTTTCACCAATGGACAGATCATCCAAAATGAAAACAAATAAGGAAACACAAGCTTTAAATGATACTTTAAGCAAGATGGACTTAATTGATATTTATAGGACAGTCCATCCAAAAACAACAGAATACACATTTTTCTCAAGTGCTCATGGACCATTCTCCTGGGTAGATCATATCTTGGGTCACAAATCAAGCCTTGGTATATTTAAGAAAATTGAAATTTTATCAAGTATCTTTTCCAACCACAATGCTATGAGACTAGATATCAATTACAGGAAAAGATCTGTAAAGAATACAAACACATAGAGGCTTAACAATACACTACTTAATAACGAAGTGATCACTGAAGAAATCAAAGAGGAAATCAAAAAAATACCTAGAAACAAATGACAATGGAGACACGATGACCCAAAACCTACGGGTTGCAGCAAAAGCAGTTCTAAGAGGGAAGTTTATAGCACTACAATCCTACCTTAAGAAACAGGAAACATCTCGAATAAGCAGCCTAACCTTGCACCTAAACCAGTTAGAGAAAGAAGAACAAAAGAACCCCAAAGTTACCAGAAGGAAAGAAAGCATAAAACCAGATCAGAAATAAATGAAAAAGAAATGAAGGAAATGATAGCAAAGATCAATAAAACTAAAAGCTGGTTCTTTGAGAAGATAAACAAAATTGATAAACCATTAGCCAGACTCATCAAGAAAAAAAGGGAGAAGACTCAAATCAATAGAATTAGAAATGAAAAAGGGCAAGTAACAACAGACACTTCACAAATACAAAAGATCATGAGAGATTACTACAAACAACTCTATGCCAATATAATGGACAACCTGGAAGAAATGGACAAATTCTTAGAAATGCACGACCTGCCAAGACTGAATCAGGAAGAAATAGAAAATATGAACAGACCAATCACAAGCACTGAAGTTGAAACTGTGATTAAAAATCTTCCAACAAACAAAAGCCCTGGACCAGATGGCTTCACAGGCGAATCCCATCAAACATTTAGAGAAGAGCTAAGACCTATCCTTCTCAAACTCTTCCAAAATATAGCAGAGGGAGGAACACTCCCAAACTCATTCTACGAGGCCACTGTCACCTTGATACCAAAACCAGAAAAGGATGTCACAAAGAAAGAGAACTAGAGGCCAATATCACTGATGAACATCGATGCACAAATCCTCTACAAAATACTATCAAAGAGAATCCAACAGCACATTGAAAGGATCATACACCATGATCAAGTGGGGTTTATTCCAGGAATGCAAGGATTCTTCAATATACGCAAATTAATCAATACGCAAACAATATGGTGTATATGATACACCACATTAACAAACTGAAGGAGAAAAACCATATGATCATCTCAAGAGATGCAGAGAAAGCTTTTGACAAAATTCAACACCCATTTATGATAAAAACCCTGCAAAATGTAGGCATAGCGTGAACTTTCCTCAACATAATAAAGGCCATATATGACAAACCCACAGCCAACATCGTCCTCGATGGTGAAAACCTGAAAGAATTTCCACTAAGATCAGTAACAAGACAAGGTGGCCCACTCTCACCACTCATATTCAATAAAATTTTGGAAGTTTTAGCCACTGCAATCAGAGAAGAAAAAGAAATAAAAGGAATCCACATTGGAAAAGAAGAAGTAAAGCTGTCACTGTTTGTAGATGACATGATACTATACATAGAGAATCCTAAAGATGCTACCAGAAAACTACTAGAGCTAATCAATGAATTTGGTAAAGTAGCAGGATACCAAATTAATGCACAGAAATCGCTGGCATTCCTATGCCAGGAATAGGATGAAAAATGATTTTTCATCACTAATGATGAAAAATCTGAAAGTGAAATCAAGAAAACACTCCCATTTATCATTGCAACAAAAAGAATAAAATATCTAGGAATAAACCTACCTGAGGAGACAAAAGACCTGTATGCAGAAAAGTATAAGACACTGATGAAAGAAATTAAAGATGATACAAATAGATGGAGAGATACACCATGTTCTTGGATTGGAAGAATCAACATTGTGAAAATGACTCTACTACCCAAAGCAATCTACAGATACAATGCAATCCCTATCAAACTACCACTGGCATTTTTCACAGAACTAGAACAAAAAAATTCACAATTTGTATGGAAACACAAAAAACTCCGAATAGCCAAAGCAATCTTGAGAACGAAAAATGGATCTGGAGGAATCAGGCTCCCTGACTTTAGACTATACTAGAAAGCTACAGTAATCAAGACAGTATGGTACTGGCACAAAAACAGAAAGATAGTTCAGTGGAACAGGATAGAAATCCCAGAGATAAACCCACACACATATGGTCACCTTATCTTTGATAAAGGAGGCAGGAATGTACAGTGGAGAAAGGACAGCCTCTTCAATAAGTGGTTCCGGGAAAACTGAACAGGTACATGTAAAAGTATTAGATTAGATCACTCCCTAACACCATACACAAATATAAACTCAAAATGGATTAAAGAACTAAATGTAAGGCCAGAAACTATCAAACTCTTAGAGGAAAACATAGGCAGAACACTGTATGACATAAATCACAGCAAGATCCATTTTGACCCACCTCCTAGAGAAATGGAAATAAAAACAAAAATAAACAAATGGGACCTAATGAAACTTCAAAGCTTTTGCACAGCAAAGGAAACCTTAAACAAGACCAAAAGACAACCCTCAAAATGGGAGAAAATATTTGCTAATGAAGCAACTGACAAAGGATTAATTTCCAAAATTTATAAGCAGCTCATACAGCTCAATAACAAAAAAACAAGCAACCCAATCCAAAAATGGGCAGAAGACCTAAACAGACATTTCTCCAAAGAAGATATACAGACTGTCAACAAAAACATGAACGAATGGTCAACATCATTAATCATTAGAGGAATGCAAGTCAAAGCTACAATGAGATATCACCTCACACCAGTCAGAATAGCCATCATCAAAATATCTAGAAACAGTAAATTCTGGAGAGGGTGTGGAGGAAAGGGAACACTCTTACACTGCTGGTGGGAATGTGAATTGTTATAGCCACTATGGAGAACAGTATGGATGTTCCTTAAAAAACTACAAATAGAACTACCATATGACCCAGCAATCCCACTACTGAGCACATACCCTGAATAAACCATAATTCAAAAAGAGTCATGTACCAAAATGTTCATTGCAGCTCTATTTACAATAGTCAGGAGATGGAAGCAACCTAAGGGTCCATCATCGGAAATGAAAATGTGGCACATATATACAATGGAATATTACTCAGCCATAAAATGAAACGAAATTGAGCTATTTGTCATGAGGTGGCTAGACCTAGAGTCTGTCATACAGAGTGAAGTAAGTCCGAACGAGAAAGACAAGTACCGTATGCTAACACATATATATGGAATTTAAGAAAAAATAATATCATGAAGAACCTTGGGGTAAGACAGGAATAAAGACACAGACCTACTAGAGAATGGACTTGAGGATATGGGGAGGGGGAAGGGTAAGCTGTGACAAAGCGAGAGAGGCATGGACATATATACACTACCAAACGTAAGGTAGATAACTAGTGGGAAGCAGCTGCATATCACAGGGAGATCAACTCGGTGCTTTGTGACAGCCTGGAGGGGTGGGATAGGGAGGGTGGGAGGGAGGGAGATGCAAGAGATATGGGAACGTATGTATATGTATAACTGATTCACTTTGTTATAAAGCAGAAACCAACACACCATTGTAAAGCAATTATACTCCAAGAAAGATGTAATATGTATAAATAAATATATAAATAAATAAATAAGTATATATATATATATATATATATATATATATATGTAAAGAAATTATGCCTCCTATAAACAAGAAACCAAAGTGGTTATCTAGGGGTCTGGTTTTCAATGTTTTATATAAAAAAAATGAATCCGCAAAACAATGATTAGAGCTAATAAATGAGTTTAGCAAGATTGCAGGATATAAGTTCAATATACAAATATCTGTTGTATTTCTGTATGCTAGCAATGAACAATCCAAAATTAAATTTAAGAAAATAATTTTAGAATAAAAGCCTCCCAAATTGGAATGGAAGAAGTAAAATTTTCACTATTTGAAGATAGACGTGATACTATATAAAGACAAACCTAAAGACCACCAAAAGTCTTTTAAAACTAATAAATGAATTCAGTAAAATAACAGGACACAAAATCAATATACAGAAATTTGTGGCATTTCTACATACTAATAATGAACTATCAGAAAGACAAATGAAGAAAATAATCCAATTTATAGTTGTATCAAAAATGTAAAATACTTAGGAAAAAATTTAACCAAGATGGTGAAAGACCTGTACACTGAAAACTGTAAGACACTGATGAAAGAAATTGAAGACATAAATAATTGGAGAGATATCCCATTTTTATTGATTGGAAGAAGTAGTATTGCTAAAATGTCTATACTATCCAAAACAATCTACAGATTTGATGCAATCCTTGTCCCAATTCCAATGGCATATTTCCCAGAACTAAAACAAATAATTCTAAAATTTGTGTGGAACCACAAAAAATGCAGAATAACCTAAAACAATCTTGAGGAAGAACAAAGCTGGAGGCATCACAGTCCCTGATTTCAAACTATACTACAAAGCTGTAGTAATCAAAAGAGTATGTTGCTGGCACAAAGACAGACACACAGATCAATGGAACAAAATTGAGAGCCCATAAATAAACTCACACTTATATGGACAATTAATTTATGACAAAGGAGCAAAGATGTGAATAAAGATATCTTGGGTTTTGGAGATTTGGAAGTGATGACTCCAGTTTACGAAGTTATGTTGTGCTAAATAGGGAGAGACAGCCAGTGAAAACTACCATTTTTAGTAGGTTGGTAGTGGCCATAGGAGAGAGGTGGTGTGGCAGATGAAGAAAACGTTTATTTTTTATTATTTTTAATTTTTTTGCGGAACGCAGGCCTCTCACTGTTGTGGCCTCTCCCATTGTGGGGCACAGGCTCCGGAAGCGCAGGCTCAGCAGCCATGGCTCACAGGCCCAGCCGCTCCGCAGCATGTGGGATCTTCCCGGACCGGGGCACGAACCCGTGTCCCCTGCATCGTCAGGCAGACTCTCAACCACTGTGCCACCAGGGAAGCCCGAAAACATTTTTTAAAATAACATATATATGTATGTTATTTACATATATATGTATATTAGGCTTACATTATACATATATTATACATACATACATACACACACACGTACATACATACATTTTAGGCTTATGTAGAGGATAATGGGTGAAGCAGGGAGTTGGAGTAGTTGAGGTAAAGAGCTGAGGTAGAAGGTTTACTGTGGAGAGAAGAAAGACACATCTTACTCTGAGCCAAGAGAGAATAGGCAGGGAAATGTCAAAGTAGAGAGGGTGGTTGATAGAATTCACATCTGAGGGCAGGGGTCTGGGTCTTCTCAAAGAAGGAGAAGGTGACCTCATCTTCTGGGAGCAGGGCTGGGGACATGAGATAAGGCAGAAAGTATTCTGAATAGCTGTTATAAGGAATGGAACATAGATGAGCAAATTGATTGGCATACAGCATGGGGACAGGCAGTTGATGTCACAGAGCATGAAACTAAAGTGGCATCAATGCATCTCTGCTTTTTCCAGAATTAAGGAACATCACAGAGGGTGAGGGGATGGATGAGGAGCTGAGAGCTATGTAGGACAGAGATGAAACAAGTGACCAGACTCATGGGACCAGGTTGAGGTGCAAAAGAGGCAGGTAGAGGAAGCCAAGAGATAGTAGCTTGGCTTAGAGAACAGGGAAGGGTGTAACTTCTCTGAGCCTCAATTTCCTTATCTGTCAGAGAGCTCAATTGTGAGCACTGCCTAACAGCTCTGTGACCTGTGAACATGGACTAGATAAGGAATAGACAGGCTGATTAGTTGTGAGCAAGATCCTCCCCAGATGGACTAGAAACAAACTCAGAAAGGTGAGAATGTTCAACTTGTCCCTTTATGAAGTACACATTCTTGAACTTTCTGGCCATGTCTTGCTCTCTCTGCTTGACCAGATTATCGACTCTCAGAGAACTGGGCCAGTGTCCATATAATTCTCTCAGAATGAGACTGCCCTTATTCCCACCTAAACTAACAGACCAAATCCTACAGCACACACATCCTCATTACAATTCAATTTTGGGAAACAAATCCTTGCAGGCGAAACAGGAGTCTCAAACCAACATCAGTCTCCTAACCCAAGTGGAAGGAGACAGTTTGTTCACTTTTGTTATACAGAGTTGGCCTCAGAGGATAATAATTTTCAGGTGGCTCTGAGGATAATCTCCTAAAGGCAGTTAGTACTCAACATGTTTTTGGAAATAGAAACCTTATTGAAATAAGTATCTTTCCTTCCAAGGAGATTTCTTGAAAGGTAACAAGACTCATTTGGACATATCACTGCTGAGCTGATCACTTAAATCCCAGCCTACAATCTTTATGTAAACAGTTTGTAGTATTCCCAAATAATTCTTTAATAAATAATCTGACCTTGATTAAGCATAGTCAATCTTCATCGAGACTTCAACCAGAACTTGCATTTGGCTTTAGGAAAAAAGAGGGGGGGGATTTAAAGAAACTATGCAGAGATCTGGGCTTTATTTCATAAAGCAAAACCAAACAAAATCAACCAAAAAAATAACAACAAAAAACACACCAAACAAAACACAACAAAAAGAAACAAACAAAAAGTATCCCGAAGGGTGCCCAGGAGCTGGTATAGGTTCCACCATGAGAGGCAATCAGACATAGTGGAAAGAGCATGAAATCTGAGTACAAATACTGCCTTGAACTTCCAAGCTCTGAGCCCCTGGACAAGTAGGTTTCCCTTCCTGACTTTTAGTTTCCTCTTCTGTAAAATAAGGGTATCTCATGAGATATTTGTGGGATTCAATGAGAAGACATGTGCCGACTTCTTGTGCATTGTATCTGGCAAATAAATGTACCAGTAAATGTCACTTTTCCCTTTACCATTTTCATCTACTTAACCTACAACATGACAGGCATTGTCTCCACCCCTATTGTCCCCAGTGCAGAATTTTTTCTTTGTGATTGAACAACCCAGGACTCCCTTCCCACCCTGCCCCAACTTCTCTTCTCTGGAATAAAGACATATACTGACGTATCTCTGGAACAAGGTAGTCCATTGAAATGCTCACCAGGAAAGAGAATTGCTCACCTTTGACCACAAACTTCACAGTGTCACTGTGCTGCTCAGAGCCTAACCAGCCCTTGGCAGTACAGAAATAGGAGCCTGAGTCTGTCACCACTGCAGGCTTGAAGAGTAAGGTACTCAAGACTCCTACTTTGATGGGTTCTTGGTTGTTAGTCTGTTCCTTGTACCAAACATAACTGATGGGAGGAGAACCCCGAGCCTGGCATTGAAGGCTAATTCTCATTCCCTGGGGTACCATGAAGCCATAGCCACTGCCAGTCGTCACTGTGGGCTTGGAAACAGAAACTGCAAAGGGAAGACAAGAGAGGAGGCTCTGAGAAGTTACAAGGGTATGGGAACACAAGGCTGAGTCATCCCTGCTGAGTCTAGGGGTATGAATATATCTGCAAAGGGAACTAAAAGGGACTCCTGACATGGGGAGGAAAAAGGGAATAGGACAACTTAAATAAAAAGAACTTCTTTTTGGAAGATTAGGTACCATTTTGGATTATCTGGGGATTTGGGTTATCTGGAGTTAAAACAATCAACTGACTAAAAACAACAACAACAACAAACAGGCTTTGTTGTTGTTGTTTTGCTCAAGTAGAGTTTTTGGATTATATGCAGTTTGGGATTACCAGGGGTCAGAACTCTGTAAAATTGTCAAGCCAGTTAAGCTTATCTTGACTAATCCATGCATTCCTTTTCCCAGAGTTTCTCTGCCAGCATCTATCCACTCTCCAATATCCTGATCAGATACTCATTTTTATGGATTTTAAGACTCAGAGTCCAAGGAAGCAATCAGGCTATCGATGCAGGAATTTCTGGGACACTTGAAGGGGTAGAGATTTGAAGGCCAGAAAGCCTTCCTAACATTTATTAAATTCTGCCACGAGAGTGATATCACTGAGGATGCTCTGCCTGTCCACTTCCTCTGATTAGCACATATAACTGAAGAGAGACTATGTAAATGTAAACAGAGGTCTCTGGGTTTCTCAGGGTTTTCTAGGATTACAGTCCTCTCTCAGGTTTTTGCTTACCAGTACTTTCCTAACACCCACAGTGACTCACGTTTCTGGACACGGAGTTCAATGATCTTATCTCTCACGACTTGCTTGCCATTAGGGGTCTGCCAAGTGACTTCACATGTGTAGTGGCTCCGGTCATCCATCTCCAGGGTATTCAGTTGGAGGGACACATCTCCTGGAACCTTGTCGTTTACATGCAGGCGGCCCCGGTACTTTGCTTGCTGGATATGGTCTCCAGAAGCGTCACGTAAAAAGATGGTGACTGGGTCTGAGCCACGTTCTACCAGCCACTTTACCAAGACTTGTGTATAGCCTTGCAGAGGACCATAGGTGCAGGGAATATTTACATCCCCTTTCCAAGGCCCTGTCACACTCTCAGGCACTTTCAGGATGGGATGGCCTGAAGAGGGGGAACAGAAGAAGGAAGCAGACACAGATGGCACACCCACCTGGGTGCTAAGATGGCAATGGCAGAGAGGCTTTTGAGAAACACAGCCTTAACTCATAGTTTCAGATTTCCCATGCCCTTTTGTTCTCTGCCAGCCCTCCCATCAATCAGAACCAGTCCTTAGAAGGAAAGCCCTTAAGGTTGTTTAGCTCTTGTGAGTTTCAAGTCCTTTCCCTGTCACTGCCTTGCTGTGAGGTGACCCTGGGTAAGTCACCTTTCACCATGGAGGACCCATTTTCTTTGTATATAATGTAGAGAATCTGAATGGAATGATCTCTAACGATTCTACAAACTCTAACATTCTGTAAATCCATGAAAGATACGTCTTTCAACATTTTGCAAAAGAAGTGTGGAAGCAAATGCTGAGCAGTTGGGTCTGGGCTATTTTACTGTATGTAATTATGTACCTGGAGAAATGTGGTGGCTTCAAGGCTCAGAAAGAAAGGGCTATCTGCCCCACTAATTCTCCATTGCTCCTTCAGAAAGGCTCAGATTGGGTCCTTAGACTAAAGCTCTTTTCTGGAAGGGAGGAAAGAGGCAGACAAAGGACAATTTTGAGGGTGGAAACTTGTGTGAGATGCATTCCTGTTTAACAAAATCTTTAGTTATTGTTAAGTGTTAAACCTGTAATTTGTAAGCTTGACTTTTTTCTTCTGATTTCTATCCTTTCTTTGTTTATTTCCCTATTGGTTTCTCTGAGTTCTCAGCAAAGGTACATTGGAAAATTTCATCCTGAGGAGGAATGGAGATGAAAAGGTCTGGAGGGGAAAAAGTTCTGAGTATAATCCTAGAACTGGCTGTGGTAGGAATGATGGTAGGACCAAAGGGTGATTAATTCTTGGCTTGCTGGGAAAGGAAACTAAGGGGGGAAATTTGTGGGTGTTGAGAGAGCCACCACCTTCCATCAGCAGTTTCCATCCATAAGCTAATATCTTGAGGATTTTGTGTTTTATTTAACTGGGGTCAGGAGTGAGAGATTGTATTTAGATATGTCTTTATATCTCTCTCAGGAGAGGTTGTTTCAAAGTGTAAGCTATTGCTGAATAAAAACTTTTTATATAGCCTAGTATTCCCAGGCTTCAGTCAAGCAGATGGAAGTTGGGGTGGGGGCTAGCTCCCATAATGTATTGCCAAGTACCAGGGCTTCTATCAATGAGGTTACTAAAGTTTAGCCTTTGGCCTGTGCCCTCACCTGGGACTCTAGTACATAACCAGCATATTTTGGCCAAGATAAAAGCCTTGAATAAACAATAATAAATAAACATGGGTCCATGTTGCTAGGTCCACCACATTCTCTCTGGAGAGTTTCAAACTGGGCAGAGAGAAAAACTCAGATCCACAAATGGGAGCACAATACAGGCAGATTTTGGTTTTCCCTAAAAATGAATTTTGTAATTAATCAGAGCTGTCCATGATGGACTAAGCTGTCTAGGGCAAGTTCTGAGCTTTGTTTAGGTCTTGAACAGAATTATTCTTTAAGGTCTCTTCCAATCTTAGATGGTTCAGTGCTAATAGACTTAATGAAAGCATAAATTAAATAACTACATGTTCTAGCTGGTGGTAAGCTTTCACCAGGTAGTGGGTTTCACTGTGCTATTGACAGTTCCTGCCTCCATATGCATGCAGATACAGCTTATCATCGTCATGAGCACACATGCCCATATATATTTTTGCTCACCTGTAAGCACAAGCATACCAGCCTTAAGCCCCTTGAAAACCATTTGACCCTTTCAGTTTAATCTTTCTCCAGCCCTCCCAAATATCCTTCTCCAACTCTGAAAAGTATTCTCATACTTCCCTTCCTTCTAGGGCAACAAAACAGCATTTTGCTGTGGGGACAGCTGGAGCAGCCAAAAATGCCTGTCTGTGAATATATATGTTTTCCCTTTGACATAGGGGGGCTGCAAGGCCTGTCATGCATTACTCTCTCTGGAAACTTGCTGGAGATTCTCACATAGCTCACTCTGGTCTGTCAAAAATATGGGCAGTCAGTCCCAATTTCCCAGTCTCACTTCTAGAAGTGGGTCAGGCTTCACTTCTCCATCCCAGAATAGGAGAGTGGGGCGTAGTTAGTAACAAGACATCCAAGAATGGCATATTTTCCCCCTTTTACTCTTTTTCTTCCCTTCTCCTTTATTCCTTTCACCCATTATTCCATCTTGCTCCTATTACTCCTCCTTTTTCTTCTTGTTCTTCTCTCCTCTTATTCTTCCTGTTTCATCAGTAGCATGAAGAGACAGTGTATGGTAGGCACAGGGTATCACAAGAAAGAGGACAATGTACCATTCCTCATGTACCCTGACCTCCAAAATGAAGGTAACTTCAATAGCATAGGTTTTTACTTTCCAACTCTTCCTCTGGTGCACAAAGAGCCTAGAGAAACACTGAGTAGGAGCACTGCACCTAGTGAGATCAGGAGGACAGTGAAGGACTGCATGATGTAGTAAGAAGAGTAACACCAATCTAAGTTTAAGGTCTGCCTTACCATATATCTCTCTGTGTGACCTTGGGTAAATTGCTAAGCCTGACTGAGTTTTAGGTCATTATCAGCAAAATAGAGGTAATAGTAAACCTTCCATGGAGTGTTATTATGATGATAAAATGAGCTCATAAGTGTGAAAGCACCTAGCATAATGGCTGGCATTCAGTAGGTGTGGGATAAATGCTAGTCCTGTCCCATGCCTCAAAAGAAACTTCACATATTTGTATTGATTCTTCTTATCCTAGAAATCCTCAATACGTCTTACCCACGGTGGACAGATTCATTAGATTGGATCATTGTCTGCTTTAATAATGACCTGAAGGAGAAGTTAATACATGAGAAAGTAAGGAGTTTGCCTTTCCATTCTGCTGGGACCTACCAAGTTATGGGTAGGTAATAGGTCATCCCTGGGTTATAAGGAAACCAGAGAGGACACTTTAGCGACAGGACTGGCTTGGCAGCCAATGTGAAATGTTGGCCAAATTAAACAATACTCCTGACTTTCCTGGAAGATTGGGTAGAGGAAAATCTATTTCAGGAAAGTCCCAACTCTTAGGGGGATGCTCTGCCCATTATGGATCTATGCAGACCACCAAATGGTGAGGTACTTGGTACAACAGGGTTTGAAGTATCAGGCAGGAGAGAATTCGGAGACTTCCAGTATGGCATAGCTCAAAGGGCTTTTAGAAACCACTTAGTCACACTCTCTCACGGTACATGTGGACAAGCTGAGGCCCAGAGAGAGAAAGTTGCTTACTCAAAGTCACACAGAGAGCAGGAGCAAAGCTTGGCCTGGAGGCCTAGAATGAAGTCTTTCAGCTCCTACACCGCCTTTTTACTTTTTAAACTGATTAATCCACCAGCCACAACAGAAACCAGCAACCCCTTATCTGGGCCTATTTGACATGGTTTAATGGGTGTTATCCTAGGGCTAGATAATATCCTCCTGACTTCCTGAAAAGTAATTCCCCCATCTGCCAGCTGCTTCCTGAGAAACCTTTCCCAGAACTTCAGAGCTTAGCTCTCCTCCCTCATGGAAGGATTGAATTTCCTGCAAATATTGCATCCCCTCAGAAGAAAGAAAAGGGCTGAGCATGGACTCAAAGGGCTTTGTTGAAAAAAGTTTTGGCTTGAGAAAGAACGCATATTACTGAGGCCCACTCTGGTCCTGGGACCTGGACTTTGAAAATCAAAGTTCTGTGGTCTGTGTGATGATACTAAATCAAGAAAAGGCCTAGTTTGGGGTATGTGGCCCCTTTTATGAGATCCATTATGGGTCCCATCTTGAATTTTCCTTCTCCCATCATTAAACAAAGATGGTGAGATCTTCCAATGACCCTGCACCTCTGTGTTTGGCCTCTCTCCCCCTCTTGGGATGCTTCCTCAAAAGAGGATTAGCTAAGATAATAGGTATTTATAAAATGTTTATAGTTTTTATAAAATGCAAATATTAGGACTTATTTTTATTGTGATTATTTCAACATATGTCTTAGATCTAGAGGCTTTTTAGAAGTTAAGCCACAGTCTTACAGATCTGTCCAGCTGACAGGATCTTCTAAGGCCAGCCAAGCTGATCTAACTATATAGATGGGTTGGGGATACTGAGATGAAGGGAGACAGAAAGCATTATTGGCCATTGAGTTTGTCCACAGTCTCAGGTCTGTGGTGTAAGACCCTCCATGCAAATGGAAGACCTGCTTCCAGGTCTAAAGGACCCTCACAGGCTGTGGAGGGAACATGCACACACACACATATACAAGTGATTTAAATTTAACATTTACAAAATGTTCCTCTGAGCTCCAGTCCTGCCTCTTTAATTCCCAGCTCAAATCAACAGATTTGGAGAAGGTAGAGTGGTGCACTCTAAAACATGTTAGATAGTGAAAATATTGTAGTTGTAGAAAGAACGGTAATTTTTAGGAACATTAACTCTGCTGCTAATGCTCTGTGCCCTGGAGCAAATTATTTTCCTTCTTGGGTGACTTAACTCAGTGTCTCTTTTCTAACTTTGAGGGTTCTAGAATTTAATGGGTCACAGAGCCCCAGGACAAGGTGGTTTAATCTGAGTCAGTTATGGAAAGTTGGGTTCTTTCTAACCACACAAAGCGCACCAAGTTAACACTCATCTAGTCTCTCCCTCTAAGAATATGGAATAAACAGGGGTGCATCAAAGAATCTTTTACCCTATCCTGGATTTCACTTAGCTATTATCAGGCTCAGTTTCCTAAAAAGGCTATTTCAATTTTCAGGGGTATAAATGAGGATGGAGTAAGACCCCACAAAATAATGCTACTATGGGATAGTCAATCCTCCTTTGGGGTATTTGTCCAGCATTAAGCCCCCACAAATAGCCCAGACAAACTGGGCTATGTCCACAGGGAAGTGAGATAACCCAGGAAGTGGTAAGAAACCAAGTTCTGTGAAGAACAGTTGAAGGAGCTAAGGCTGTTTAGCTTGGAGAAGAGATGAATCAAAGGGACATGGTTTCTGTCCTCAGGACTCTAAAGAGCTGTCACAGCATAGAGGGAGAAGATATATTATCTGTGTCTCCAAGAAACAGGGCTGGGGTTTTTGGATGGAAGCCACAGGGAATTTGATTTAGTTCAACACAAGGAAGAACTTTCTAACAGTTGAAGCTGCCTTTTTAGATGGTCTGGACAAGTAGTGAATTCTCAGTCACTGCAAGAATGTGAACAAATATTCTGAACACCTGTTCATAACAGTGAAATGTGGATCTAGGTTACTTCTAAGGTCTCATCTAGCTCCTGACAACATTACTTCTTTTGGGGGTTGTATACCTTAACAAGGATCAAAACCTGGTAGCATAGGGGTAAAGGTATAGTGGTAGAATTTAAGATGAAGGGCAACAGATTGGGGAGGGATTTGGGTGGCATTGGGCACATTTTTAATGCCCCTGAGATATGACAGGTACTAGAAAATCATGTGGATGTTTTCCGAGAGAGAATCCTTTCCAATTTCTACCCAAAATTATCTCCTAGCTTCTTCAATAGACTTCAACCTCCTCCCTTCCTTCTGCCAAAAGCTGAGAAAGCCGGGAGCATTGGCTGAGAACACTCACCTAGTCAGCAGGAGTAGGCTTTCCTCAGTAGGCGTTCAATCCCGCCTCTCCCCAACCCCCAGCTTTTTGCCTGTGCCAGCAGTGGCAGCCAGGCCCCCTTTTGCTACCTTACCATAGGTGACCACCAGTAGGTGGCGCAGGAGCAGTAGGCCCAGTAAGAGCTCCATCACAGCCAGAACCACTTCTGTCCTTTCTTCCAGCCTCCTGCTGTCAAAAAGACTTGAACTCCTGATGGCTGCCAGTGTCTGTGCCTGCTCACTTCCTTTTCTTCCCTATATCTCTCGCTCGGACTCCCAGTCCCATCTCAAATTCCCCTTCCTTCCCTATTTCAGCACAAGTCACATGAGCACACCCTTCCCTCCCCTGCCTGGGGTTGGAGGTTTAAGTGTGAGTGAAGCAATTCCTCCCCCTGCTAGACTATTGACTTGACTTTCCCTGGAGCCAATAGGGGTTTCTGGTCTTTGATCTCTCAAGCTGTGTTTACTTGTGTTTCCTCAACAAGATGAGGTTGAGGAATGACTTTTGGGAAGAGTCTGCTCCCTTCAGTATGGGAGTGTTTTCCTTTCTGGTGGGCCCAAGTAGAAAAGATCAACTTTGCTGGCCTATGCAATATTCAGCAGTCATAGAGTTAACCCCGTCTGTTCAGCGTATGCAAATAAAGAATGTTGGAGGTGGGTGCCTATGGGCCTCAGAATACAGAAATTAAGTTCATGAAAGACATTTTTATACACCAATGCTTAAATAATTTGTAAGCCCATGAGTAAGATGGTTATGAGGGAATATACCCCCATATCTCATATAGGGAAAGCTCTTTGAATTACTTTCTCCAATAGCTCTGCCTCTTTGGTGGTAAGGGTACACATTAGTTCCCATTACTGCTCACAAGGAATCTATTATTTATTTATTTTGTGGGAAAGTTAAGTCTAGCATCCAATGTACTTGCCAATTGACCTGAGTGGTACGCTCTATTAGGTTGATGTTTTCAGTGGCTTTCAATTGGTACATACCCCTGATCTGTGAGAGAGTGATATTAAGCCTTATGGGAAGCCTAATTACTTCTTTTCACAGGCCCAAGAGTGACTGTAAGTCCACCAGAAGTCTACCTCCAAGTTTGGCACTGACAACAATCCACTAATATTTGAAAATATAAACACTTCCAAAAGAAAAATACATCCAACAAATTCATACTGAAGTGTGGGTAACATCTGAATTTAGCTTTCTTTTTGATTAGAGGGATAGAGAGAACTTGGTTGGGGAGGCATGAGCTTTAAAGAGAGGGGGAGTGGGACTCCAAAGAGAGACATTATCTCCTCCACATGCTTGTCAAAGCATGTTTACATACAGATGATTTGGAGCTGTTCAAGGGCTAAGAGGAGACTTCAGATTTTCAGGCCCTGCCATTATCACAAGGAATTCTGTCAAGCCCCTCTGCCTCCCAGTTTCAATCCCACTTGTCTGGTTGTCCCTTGATTTTTGGTTACTTCATTCAGTCTACTTCACTGGAACTTCTAGTCATTCATTCCCATAGGGTCCTCACTCAGGGAACTCTGAACTTTGGAGAACTCTCCTATTGTATTTTCCAACCAACACCCTACCACACTACCACCATTCACATACAAACACACACTCACACACACACACACACACACACTCCTCTTCACCTATACAGTCTTTCCTGATGAAGAGCTGGAAGCCCATGCCCTCTTGGACTGGTGTCAATTTCTGTCTGGCCTGGTGATTGTATTTTTTAACTGCCTCTTGCCTCTTGTTAGGATCTCCTAGATCTGAAGATAAAGAAATATCCTCGAAAGCATGCACAGCATTTCTCTGGGGAAGACTTCCAGTCCTGCAGTGGGCTCAGTAACTGTTGAGCAAGAAGAACATTGAAGGTGAAATTAGGAAGCCCAGAGACAGGCCGGGCTCTGCATCTATTTCATTCTGAGACTTTAGACAAGTTAAATCTCTCTGCGCCTCAGCTTCCCCAATTGTAACATGAGCACTGTTAGTCTTGATATTTGTATCTTTCCTGATCTTTAAAAATCAAACTATAATATACATACAATAACAAGTATAACAATGACAGCTACTATTTCTTAATCATTTGCTCTTCCAGGCACTGTACTAAGCACTTAGTGCAGATTATTTCATTTGGCATTTACAGTCACTCAGGTAGGTATTGATATTATTGTATTATTGTACTTACTCTTGTGTCTCTTTTATCACTCTATTCCCTCTTATGCTGTTATTCTTTTTCTTTGTAGAAATCACTTGGCATGTTGCATTTTTATTGGTTTATTTGTTTGTTGTCTGTCTTCCACTCTAGAATGTAAACACTATGAAGTCATGTTCACTGCTATATACCCAGTGCCTAGAACAGCGACTAACATATAATAGATACTCAGTAAATATTTTTTGATGAAGGAATTGAATAAATCACCATTTTACAAATGAGACTGAGGCCCAGAATAGTGAAATCACTTACCTGTATAGAGCTACCTAGACAAGATCCAAATTGTTAAGCACAGTGTGAATGTACACCTTGGGTTTGGCTGAGCTGGAAGGAAGCAGTGGTGCAAAAAGGAAATCCACACAAATCCTGCTCAAGAACATGCATACACACAAACCCATAAACCCACAAATATCATATATAAACATAGATACATATGGACACATAGTTATACATATGTGTATATAATGACCATAGGCATAAAATATTAGCACATTGACACACAATACATGAAATGTACATGCAGAGATACACAGACACACAAAACAGTCATACAGACATGCAAATATACACAGACATGCACATGGACACAAAAACAAGGATTGAAACACAGATCCATTTATCCAAGCAGAACACAAGCAGACAGTACATGCATATAAGCATGTAAACACACAGATACACACATACAAACATTAATCCAAGGAAACATTTAAAAAGAGGGAGATGTATTTAAAAGTAAACTAACAATAACAGGCCTCACATACTAAGAGATAAGGGAATGACAGAAACTTATTTGTACAATGGGAATACAGAGGTGGTAACAAATCCCATGAACTTCATTGGTCTAAGAAAACTTCTGAGAGGAGCTGGAATGTGGGCTGGGACCTGAGATTTGGTTAACACTGTCTAGGCAAAGAGAATGGGGAAGGAATTCCAGATAAGATGGGTAATGAACAAATGCATATTATTTACCTTTAACATTCCTGACACTGTTCTAGGTACTGGGGATATAGTACTGAACTAAACAGACATGGAGCTTATTTTTCTAGTGGAAAGTATCTATTAAACAAACAACCAAACAAATAAATATGGAAATGAAACGTTATATATGATATGGCTCAGCCACGAAGTCTCAGCATCATAAACACTGAATCTTACTCTTACCAATAAAATTATATTTGAATGCATTGAGATAATGGGAAGACAGGAAATATGCATGAGTTTATGTGTGCAGGACTGGAGTGAATGGATACAGGGGAACAAATGAGAGCTAGATTCTCATCTTCTATATAAGATAGAAGAAGGAGTAGCAATATAAGCATGTTATTTAGAGTTATGGAGTCAAAGCTCCCCCAAATCAGTTAAAAGCGTTGATAATATTTGTCTCTGAGGACGGAAAAATATTTTAACAAGCATCATAGAACTATTTGATTGTTTTGATTACATGCATGTTTAACTAAAACATACGTGTGTTGTATATACTGCATCAGGCGGTGATGAGTACCATGAAGTTAAAATGAAGCAGTGCTGTGGGACAGTGAGTATGGTAGGAAGAATACTGGACCCCGAAAAATGTCTATATGCTAATTCCAAAATTTTGTAAATATGTTAATTTACATGGCAAAGGAGGATTAAATTTGCAGATGGAATTAAGGTTGCTAGTTAACTGACTTTAACAGAGAGAATATTTTGGATTATCCAGGTGATGTCAGTGTAATCACAAGGGTCCTTAAAAGTGGAAGAGAGGGAGGCAGAAGAGTCAGAGTTATAGGAAAATGTTACTATGAAAAAAAGGTGCAGATAGGTGCAACATTGCTGGCTTTGAAGATGGAGGAGGAGAGCCATAAGCCAATGAATGTGGGTGGCCTCTAGAAGCTAAGAAGGACAAAGAAATGTATTATTCCCTTTCAAAGCCTTCAAAAAGGAATGCAGCTCTGCTCACATCTTGATTTTAGTTCAGGAATATCCCTGGCAGACTTCTGACCACTAGAACTGTGAGGTAGTAAATTTGTGGTGTTTTAAGCTACTAAAATCATGATAATTTGTTATGGCAATGATAGAAAATTAAACAGAGAGTAATAAGGTGGCATGTACTCTTGGAGGAAGTAACATTTGAATAGAGGCTTGAATGAAGTTAAACAGCAGGTTTGGCCAATATCTGGGAAAGATAATTCCAGGAAAGGAGGACTGCAAGTGGAAAGATCCTGAGGAGGGAGTATGCCTGGCATTTTCAAGTATGTGTGGTTGGAGTACAGTGAGTGAAGGGGAGAATTGTTAGAGGATGTAATGGGAAAGGGGATGGTTGAGGGGGAGTATATCATGCAGGGTTTTGAGGGTCATTTAAAGAATTTTAGCTTTTACTCTGAGATAAGGAATGATTGGTTGTATCTGAACATGGGAATGATGTGATCTGGATTGTGTTTTAAAATCATTTCCATGACTTCTCTATGGTAGACACTAGAGGGGCAAGGGTAGAAGCAGGGAGACCAATCTGGATGCTTTTGCCACAAATGAGTAAATGTACAATGGTGGCACTTTAATCAGAGTAGAAACAGTAGATGCCAGAGACTGAGGAAAGAAGAGTGGCTAGGACTTGACAATGTGTCAGAGTGAATCATGGCTAAGTGTAAGGTGCAGATATTGTTCATGTGGTAGATCTGGATGGCGTGGGCAACAACAAGGCCACAAGTAAAACTCAACGAATTCTGGACGGGAAGTGGTGGTTTTTATGAGAAAACAGTTTGGAACCAGCTTTATGGGAATAGAAGTGATGGGACTTCTGCACTGAGATGTCCTCGTAGGGAGAATATGAGAGGACTGGAAGTCATAAGAGAGGTCATGGCTAGAGGGAGAACTTTGAAAATCATTTAGAAAGAGATGATGGTGAAGACATGGGAGTTTGCCAAACCGCTGAGGAGAGTAGAGAAAAGGAGCAGAGAGTCAAGGATGGAGAACCAAGAGTTCCTAGAGGACACCCAGCTCCCTCCTTTACCACTAATTCCAGACCCATACTTAGAATCATTAAAGGTCAGAGCCTAGAGAACCTTTGAGGTCACCATGGATCTTACATTGTCTCAATTGTACAGGTGGGAAAAACTGAAGCCTAGAGAGAGAATGGAATTTGTTCAAGTCTACAGAGTGAAGGTCAGTGTTAGAGGAAGGACTGGAACTCAGAACACTTTTATTTACTTATTTACTTATTTTTTTCACATCTTTATTGGAATATATTTGCTTAACAATGGTGTCTTAGTTTCTGCTCTATAACAAAGTGAATCACTATACATATACATTTACCCCCATTTCTCCTCCCTCTTGCGTCTCCCTCCCACCCTCCATATCCCACCCTTCTAGATGGACACAAAGCACAGAGCTGATCTCCCTGTGCTATGCGGCTGCTTCCCACTAGCTATCTATTTTACGTTTGGTAGAGTGTATATGTCCATGCCACTCTCTCACTTTGTCACAGCTTACACTTCCCACTCCCCATGTCCTCAAGTCCATTCTCTACATCTTCGTCTTTATTCCTGTCCTGCCGCTAGGTTCTTCAGAACCTTTTTTTTTTTTAGATGCCATATATATGTGTTAGCATACAGTAATTGTTTCTCTCTTTCTGACTTACTTCACTCTGTATGACAGACTCTAGGTCCATCCACCTCACTGCAAATAACTCAATTTCATTTCTTTTATGGTTAATATTCCACTGTATATATGTGCCACATCTTCTTTATCCATTCATCTGTTAATGGACACTTAGGTTGCTTCCATGTACTGGCTATTGTATATAGAGCTGCAATGAATATTTTGGTACATAACTCTTTTTAAATTATGGTTTTCTCAGGGTATATGCCCAGTAGTGGGATTGCTGTGTCGTATAGTAGTTCTATTTGTAGTTTTTTAAGGAACCTCCATATTGTTCTCCATAGTGGCTGTATCAATTTACATTCCCACCAACAGTGCAAGAGTGTACCCTTTTCTCCACACCCTCTCCAGCATTTATTGTTTGTAGATTTTTTGATGATGGCAATTCTGACCAGTGTGAGGAGATATTTCATTGTAGTTTTGATTTGCATTTCTCTAATGATTAGTGATGTTGAGCATTCTTTCATGTGTTTTTTGGCAATCTGTATATCTTCTTTGGAGAAATGTGTATTTAGGTCTTCTGTCCATTTTTGGATTGGGTTGTTTGTTTTTATAATACTGAGCTTCATAAGCTGCTTGTATACTGTGGATATTAATCCTTTGTCAGTTGTTTCATTTGCAAATATTTTCTTCCATTCTGAGGGTTGTCTTTGAAGCTTGTTTATGGTTTCCTTTGCTGTGCAAAAGCTTTTAAGTTTCAGTAGGTCCCAGTTGTTTATTTTTGTTTTTATTTCCATTTCTCTAGGAGGTGGGTCAAAAAGGATCTTGCTATGATTTATGTCATTAAGTGTTCTGCCTATGTTTTCCTCTAAGAGTTTTATAGTGCCTGGCCTTACATTTAGGTCTTTAATCCATTTTGAGTTTATTTCTGTGTATGGTGTTAGGGAGTGTTGTAAATTCATTCTTTTACATGTAGCTGTCTAGTTTTCCAGCACCACTTATTGAAGAGGCTGTCTTTTCTCCGTTGTATATTCTTGCCTCCTTTATCAAAGGTAAGGTGACCCTATGTGTATGGATATATCTCTGGGTTTCTATACAGTTCCATTGATCTATATTTCTGTTTTTGTGCCTATACTATACTGTCTTGATTACTGTAGCTTTGTTGGATAGTCTGAAGTCAGGGAGCCTGATTCCTCCAGCTCCATTTCTCTTTCTCAAGATTGCTTTGGATATTCAGGGTCGCATGTGTTTCCATACAAATTGTGAAATTTTTTGTTCTAGTTCTGTGAAAAATGCCATTGGTAGTTTGATAGCGATTGCATTTAATCTGTAGATTGCTTTGGATAGTATAGTCATTTTCACAATATTGATTCTCCCAATCCAGGAACATATTATATCTCTCCATCTGTTTGTATCATCTTTCATTACTTTCGTCAGTATCTTATAGTGTTCTGCCTACAGGTCTTTTCTCTCCTTTGGTAGGTTAACTCCTAGGTATTTTATTATTTTTGTTGCAGTGGTAAATGGGAGTATTTTCTTAATTTCTCTTTCAGATTTTTCATCATTAGTGTATAGGAATGCAAGAGATTTCTGTGCATTAATTTTGTATCCTGCTACTTTACCAAATTCATTGATTAGCTCTAGTAGTTTTCTGGTAGCGTGCTTAGGATTCTCTATGTATAGTATCATGTCATCTGCAAACAGTGAGAGTTTTAATTCTTCTTTTCCTATTTGGATTCATTTATTTCTTTTTCTTCTCTGACTGCTGTAGCTATGACTTCCAAAACTGTGTTGAATAATTGTGGTGAGATTGGGCAACCTTGTCTTGTTCCTGATCTTAGTGTAAATGCTTTCAGTTTTTCACCTTTGAGAACAATGCTGACTGTGGGTTTGTCATATATGGCCTTTATTATGTTGAGGTCAGTTCCCTGTATGCCTACTTTCGGGAGGGTTTTTTATCATAAATCGGTATTGAATTTTGTCAAAAGCTTTTTCTGCATCTTTTGAGATGATCATATATATTTTGTTGACAATACAAGAATTTAGGAACTTTATTGGAAATATGTGTGATATACAGTGGGAGCACAGGAGACCAGGACGAAACCTGTAAGTCAGGAAGATAAACCCAATTTTATCTAAGGGAACCTGTCCTAAGCTTTTAAATTAGTAAATTTCCAGGCCCACAAGGCTCTTCCATTTCTTCCAGATCCCCCGTCCCAGTCTGGATGGCAGGTCTCCTCTACACCCTAGAATATGCACTGTGTACCATAGCCTGGCAGGTTATGCAGTGCTTCTCATCTGGGGTAATTTGCCCCCCAAGGACATTTGGCAGTGTCTGGAGCATTTGTGGTTGTCACAATGTGGGAGGTGGGTAATGGGGAGAGGACACTGGCATCTAGTGGGTAGAAGCCAGGGGTGCTGCTAAACATCCTATAATGCACAGGACAGCACCCACAACAAAAAAACTATCTGGTCCAACATGTCAACAATGTCAAGGTTAAGGAACCCTGGACAATGGTGATGTCTTCATATTTTATTCTGAGTCAGATGCAAACACAAGCACCTTCACCATTTCTGCCTTAATTCAGAACCACCTTCCTTCATCCATCCATCATATCTAATTACAATGTGTGACCAACCCTTCCAAAGGATAATCTTGCTGCCTATTCTACCGTTTACATTGTCACCTTGGCCTTTGGGGCTTGATGTTGGGTACCATTTTCTAAGACAGGACCCTGGCTATTTCCAGTTCAACCCCCAAGTCCTCTAAACTTGGGGCTGCACTCCTGAAACATGTTCCCACTGGGCTCATCCCATTTCCACAAATATGCCTCCCGACTACCTCTGCTCCCAAACTTGGTCTCCTGCCCCCACCCTATATTCAGCTAAAACTGTGGACACATCACTAAAACTACCACTCCCCAAGTCTCTAACCAGAATCCCTCCCTCCCAAAGGTCACATCCTTCAGCACTACATCTCACTTGGGCACAAACACAGGTGGTCCTAGCACACAGAAAAAGGTTGGGTGAATGGGTGTCACCCACATTTGCCAGCACCTGGCTGGCTCAGGGTATTGACCCAAGGATATGCCTGCACCCAAAAGTTTTGAGTCATTTCCAGTGTCTTAATTTATTTTTATTTTTTATGATTGTGTAGCACAGGGAAGTATATTCAATACCTTGTAATAAAGCATAACAGAAAAGAATATGAAAAAGAATATATATATATAACAATCATTTTGCTGTACACCAGAAACTAACACAACATTGTAAATAAACTATATTTCAATTAATATATATATTATATATATGCATATAGTTCACTGATTTTTGACAATGGGGCAAAAACAATACAATGGAGCAAAGGTAGGCCCCTCAACAAATGCCGCTGAAACAACTAGACATCCACGTGCAAAAACGTGAATCCAGATACAGACTTTACACCCATCACACACAAAAAATCTCAAAATGGATCACAGACCCAAATGTAAAACACAAAACTATAAAACTCCTAGAAGATAACATAGGAGAAAATCTAAATGACTATTGACTTGGCAATGACTTTTTCTTTTTTGGGGGGGGTCTAGGGGAATTATTTTTGGTTTTGAATTTTATTTTATATATATTTTTTATACAGCAGGTTCTTATTAGTCATCAATTTTATACACAGCAGTGTATATATGTCAATACCAATCATCCAGTTCACCACACCTCGCACCCCCCTGCCGCTTTCCGCCCTTGGTGTACAAACTTTTGTTCTCTACATCTGTGTCTCAATTTCTGCCCTGAAAACAGGTACATCTGTACCATTTCTCTAGATTCCACGTATATGCATTAATATACGATATTTGTTTTTCTTATTCTGACTTACTTCACTCTGTGTGACAGTCTCTAGATCCATCCACGTTTCAACAAATGACCCAATTTTGTTCCTTTATATGGCTGAGTAATATTTCTTTGCATATATGTACCACATCTTCTTTATTCATTCGTCTGTCAATGAGCATTTAGGTTGCTTCCATGACCTGCCTATCGTAAATAGTGCTGCAATGAACATTGGGGCGCAGGTGTCTTTTTGAATTATGATTTTCTCTAGGTATATGTCCAGTAGTGGGAGTGCTGGATTATATGGTAATTCTATTTTTAGTTTTTTAAGGAACCTCCATACTGTTATCCATAGTGGTTGTATCAATTTACATTCCCACCAACAGTGCAAGAGGGTTCCCGTTTCTCCACACCCTCTCCAGCATTTGTTATTTGTAGATTTTCTGATGATGCTCATTCTAACTGGTATGAGGTGATACCTCATTGTAGTTTTGATTTGCATTTCTCTAATAATTAGTGATGTTGAACAGGTTTTCATGTGCTTCTTGGCCATCTGTATGTCTCCTTTGGAGAAATTTCTGTTTAGGTCTTCTGTCCATTTTTGGATTGGGTTGTTTGTCTTTTTTAATACTGAGCTGCATGAGCTGTTTACATATTTTGGAGATTAAGCCTTTGTCCATTGATTCCTTGGCAAATATTTTCTCCCATTCTAAGGGTTGTCTTCTTGTCTTGGTTAAGGTTTCCTTTGCTGTGCAAAAGCTTTGAAGTTTCTTTAGGTCCATTTGTTTATTTTTGGTTTTATTTCCATTACTCTAGGAGGTGGATCAAAAAGATCTTACTGTGATTTATGTCAGTGAGTGTTCCTCCTATGTTTTCCTCTAAGAGTTGTATAGTGTCCAGTCTTACATTTAGGTCTCTAATCCCTCTTGAGTCCATTTTTCTGTATGGTGTTAGGGAGTGTTCTAATATCAGTCTTTCACATGTAGTTGTCCAGTTCTCTGAGCACCACCTATTGAAGAGACTGTCATTTCTCCATTGTATGTCCTTGCCTCCTCTGTCATCGATTAGTTGACCATAGGTGCCTGGGTTTATCTCTGGGCTTTCTATCTTGTTCCATTGATCTATGTTTCTATTTTTGTGACAGTACCAAATTGTCTTGATTACTGTAGCATTGTAGTATAGTCTGAAGTCAGGGAATCTGATTCCTCCAGCTATGCTTTTTCCCCTCAAGACTGCTTTGGCTACTCGGGGTCTTCTGTGTCTCCAAACAAATTATAAGATATTTTTTTCTAGTTCTGAAAAAATGCCATTGGTAATTTGATATGGATTACAATAAATCTGTAGATTGCTTTGGGTAGTATAGACATTTTCACAATATTGACTCTTCCAATCCAAGAACATGGTATATCTCTCCATCTGTTGGTATCACCTTTAATTTCTTTCATCAGTGTCATAGTTTTCTTCATACAGGTCTTTTGTCTCCCTAGGTAGGTTTACTCGTCAGTATTTTATTCTTTTTGTTGCAGTGGTAAATGGGAGTGTTTATTTAATTTCGCTTTCAGATTCTTCATCATTAGTGTATAGAAATGAAAGAGATTTCTGTGCATTAATTTTATATCTTGCAACTTTACCAAATCCATTTATTAGTGCTAGTAGTTGTCTCGTGGCATCTTTAGGATTCTCTATGTAGAGTATCATGTCATCTGCAAAGAGTGACAGTGTTACTTCTTTTACAATTTGTATTCCTTTAATTTCTTTTACTTCTCTGATTGCTGTGGCAAGGACTTCCAAAACTCTTGAATAATAGGTATGAGAATAGGACATCATTTTCTTTTTCTTGATCCTACAGGAAATGCTTTCACTTTTTCACCATTGAGAATGATGTTTGCTGTGGGTTTGTCCTATATGGTCTTTATTATGTTGAGGTAGGTCCCCTCTATGCCCACTCTCTGGCGAATTGTTATCATAAATGGGTGTTGAATTTTGTCAAAAGCTTTTCCTGCATCTATTGAGATGATCATATGGTTTTTATTCCTCAATTTGTTAATATGGTGTATCACATTGATTGATTTGCATTTATTGAAGAATCCTTGCATCTCTGAGATACATCCCACATGATTATGGTGTATGATCCTTTTAATGTATTGTTGGATTCTGTTTCCTAGTATTTTGTTGAGGATTTTTGCATCTATATTCAACAGTGATATTGGTCTGTAATTTCTTTTCTTTGTAGTATCTTTTTCTGGTTTTGGTATCAGTGTGATGGTGGTCTTATAGAATGAGTTTGGGAGTGTTCCTTCTTCCGCAATTTTTTGGAAGATTTTGAGAAGGATAGGTGTTACCTCTTCTCTAAATGTTTTATAGAATTTGCCTGTGAAGCCATCTGGTCCTGGATTATTGTTTGTTGGAAGATTTTAAATCACAGTTTCAATTTCATTACTTGTGATTGGTTTGTTCATATTTTCTATTTCTTCCTGGTTCAGGCTTGGAAGGTTATACCTCTCTAAGAATTTGTCCATTTCTTCCAGGTTGTCCATTTTATTGGCATAGAATTTCTTGTAGTAGTCTTTTAGGATGCTTTGTATTTCTGCAGTGTCTATTGTAACTTCTCATTTTTCATTTCTAATTTTATTGATTTGAGTCCTCTCCCTCTTTTTCTTGATGACTCTGACTAATGGTTTATCAATTTTGTTTATTTTCTCAAAGAACTAGCTTTTAGTTTTATTGATCTTTGCTATTGTTTTATTTGTTTCTATTTCATTTATTTCTGCTCTGATCTTTATGAATTCTTTCCTTCTGCTAACTTTGTGTTTTGTTTGTTCTTCTTTCTCTACTTCCTTTAGGTGTAAGGTTAGATTGTTTATTTGAGATTTTTCTTGTTTCTTGAGGTAGGCTTGTATAGCTATAAACTTCCCTCTTAGAATTGTTTTTGTTGCATCCTAAAAGTTTTGGATCATTGTGTTTTCATTGTCATTTGTCTCTAGGTTTTGTTTGTTTGTTTGTTTGTTTTTCAGTACACAGGCCTCTCACTGTTGTGGCCTCTCCCGTTGTGGAGCACATTCTGTGGATGCACAGGCTCAGTGGCCAAGGCTCACGGGCCTAGCTGCTCTGCAGCATGTGGGATCTTCCCAGACCGGGGCATGAACCCGTGTCCCCTTCATCGGCACGCAGACTCTCTACCACTTCACCACCAGGGAAGCCCTCTAGGTATTTTTTGATTTCCTCTTTGATTTTTTCAGTGATCTCTTGGTTATTTAGTTACGTATTGTTTAGCCTCCATGTGTTTGTGTTTTTTAAGTTTTTTTCCCTTTAATTCATTCCTAATCTCATAGCGTTGTGGTACAAAAAGATGTTTTATATTATTTCAATTTTCTTAAGTTTACTGAGGATTGATTTGTGACCCAAGGTGTGATCTATCATGGAGAATGTTCCATGCGCACTTGAGAAGAAAGTGTAATCTGCTGTTTTTGGTTGGAATGTCCTATAAATATCAATTAAACGTGAGTTCTCTACTGTGTCATTTAAAGCTTCTCTTTCCTTATTTATTTTCATTTTGGATGATCTGTTCACTGGTGTAAGTGAGGTGTTAAAATCCCCCAATATTATTGTGTTACTGTTGATTTCCTCTTTTATAGCTGTTAGCAGTTACCTGATGTATTGAGGTGCTCCTATATTGGGTGCATATATATTTATAATTGTGATATCTTCTTCTTGGATCAATCCCTTGATCATTATGTAGTGTCCTTACTTGTCTCTTGTAACATTCTTTATTTTAAAGTCTATTTTATCTGATATGAGTATTGCTACTCCAGCTTTGGTTTGATTTTCATTTGCATGGAATATCTTTTGTCATTCACTCACTTTCAGTCTGTATGTGTCCCTAGGGCTGAAGTGGGTCTCTTGTAGACAGCTCTTGTTTTTGTATGCATTCAGCAAGCCTGTGTCTTTTGCTTGAACCATTTAATCAATTCACGTTTAAGGTAATTAATGATATGTATGTTCCTATTACCATTTTCTTAATTGTTTTGGGTTTGTTTGTGTGTCCTTTTCTTGTCTTGTGTTTCCCACTTAGCACAGTTCCTTTAGCATTTGTTGTAGAGCTGGTTTGGTGCCGCTGAAGTCTCTTAGCTTTTGCTTGTCTGTAAAGCTTTTGATTTCTCCATGGAATCTGAATGAGATACTTGCCGTGTAGAGTAATCTTGGTTGTAGGTTCTTCTCTTTCAGCACTTTTGTCCCACTCTCTTCTGGCTTGTAGAGTTTCTGTTGAGAAATCAGCTGTTAACCTTATGGGAGTTCCATTGTATGTTATATGTCATTTTTCCCTTGCTGCTTTCAATAATTTTTCTTTGTTTTCACTATTTGCCAATTTGATTATTATGTGTCTCGGTGTGTTTCTCCTTGGGTTTATCCTGTATGGGACTCTCTGCCCTTCCTGGACTTGGGTAGCTATTTCCTTTCCCATCTAGGGAAGTTTTCAACTCTAATCTCGTGTTCTTTCTCTCTTCTCTTCCTGGGACCCCTATAATGCAAATGTTGTTGTTTTTAATGATGTCCCAGAAGTCTCTTAGGCTGTCTTCATTTCTTTTCATTCTTTTTTCTCTTCCACAGCAGTGAATTCCACCATTCTGTCTTCCAAGTCACTTATCCACTCTTCTGCCTCATTTATTCTGCTACTGATTCCTTCTACTGTAGTTTTCATTTCAGTTATTGTATTGTTCATCTCTGTTTGTTCTTTAATTCTTCTAGGTCTTTATTAAACATTTGTTGATTCTTCTCGATCTTTGCCTCCATCCTTTTTTCGAGGTCCTGGATCATCTTCATTATCATTATTCTGAATTCTTTTTCTGGAATGTTGTCTATCTCCACTTCATTTAGTTGTTTTTCTGGGATTTTATCTTGTTCCTTCATCTGGTACATAGCCCTCTGCCTTTTCATCTTGTCTATCTTTCTGTGAATGTGGTTTTTCTTCCACAGGCTGCAGGATTGTAGTTCTTCTTGCTCCTGCAGTCTTCCATCTGGTGGATGAGGCTATCTAAGGGATTTGAGCAAGTTTCCTCCTGGGAGGGACTGGTGGTGGGTGGAGCTGGGTGTTGCTCTGGTGGGCAGAGCTCAGTAAAACTTTAATCTGCTTGTCTGCTGATGGGTTGGGCTGGGTTCCCTCCCTGTTGGTTGTTTGGCCTGAGGTAACCCAACACTGGAGCCTACCCAGGCTCTTTGTTGGGGATAATGGTGGACTCTGGGAGGGCTCACACCAAGGAGTACTTACCAGAACTTCTACTGCCAGTGTCCTTGTCCACATGGTGAGCTACAGCCACTCCCACCTCTGCAGGAGACCCTCCAACACTAGCAGGTAGGTCTGGTTCATTCTCCCGTGGGGTCACTGCTCCTTCCCCTGGCTCCTGGTGTACACTATACTTTATGTGTGTCCTCCAAGAGTGGAGTCTCTGTTTCTCCCAGTCCTCTCAGAGTTCTGCAATCAAATCACACTAGCCTTCAACATCTGATTCTCTAGGAATTCCTCCTCCTGTTGCTGGACCCCAGGTTGGAAAGCCTGACGTGCGGATCAGAACCTTCACTCCAGTGGGTGAACTTCTGTGGTATAAGTGTCCTCCAGCTTGTGAGTCACACACCCAGCAGTTATGGGATTTGATTTTATTGTAATTGTGCCCCTCCTACCATCTCATTATGGCTTCTCCTTTGTCTTTGAATGTGGTGTATATTTTTTGGTGAATTCCAGTATCTTCCTGTCGATGATTGTTCAGCAGTTAGTTGTGTTTCTGGTGTTCATACAAGAGCAAGTGAGAGCACGTCCTCCTCTGCCATCTTGGTTCACGGCTTTGATCATATGGTTTATATCCTTCAGTTTGTTAATATGGTGTATCAAATTGATTGATTTGCATATATTGAAGAATCCTTGCATTCCTGGGATAAACCCCATTTGATCATGGTGTACGATCCCCTTAATGTGCTGTTGGATCCTGTTTCCTAGTATTTTGTTGAGGATTTTTGCATCTATGTTCATCAGTGATATTGGCTTGTAATTTTCTTTTTTTGTGGCATCTTTGTCTGGTTTTGGCATCAGAGTGATGGTGGCCTTGTAGAATGAGTTGGGTAGTGTTCCTCCCTCTGCTATATTTTGGAGGAGTGTGAGAAGGATGGGCATTATCTCTTCTCTAAATGTTTGATAGAATGCACCTGTGGTAGCATTTGGTCCAGGAATTTTGTTTGTTGGAATTTTTAAAATCACAGTTTCAATTTCAGTGCTTGTGATTGGCCTGTTTATATTTTCTATTTGTTCCTGATTCAGTCTCAGAGGGTTGTGCTTTTCTAAGAATTTCTCCATTTCTTCCAGGTTTTCCATTTTTTTGGTATATAGTTCCTTGCAGTAATCTGTCATGATCCTTTGTATTTCTGCAGTGTCAGTTTTTACTTCTCCTCTTTCATTTATAATTCTATTGATTTGAGTCTTCTCTCTTTTCTTCTTGATGGGTCTGGCTAATGGTTTATCAATTTTGCTTATCTTCTCAAAGAAGCAGGTTTTAGTTTTATTGACCTTTGCTATCATTTCCTTCATTTCTTTTTCATTTATTTCTGATCTGATCTTTATGATGTCTTTCCTTCTGGTATGTTGGGGGTTTTTTTTGTTCTTCTTTCTCTAATTGCTTTTGTTGTAAAGTTAGGTTGTTTATTTGAGATGTTTCTTGTTTCTTGAGTTACGATTGTCTTGGTATAAACTTCCCTCTTAGAACTGCTTTTGTTGCATCCCATAGGTTTTGGGGCATCGTGTTTTCATTGTCATTTGTTTCCAGGTATTTTTTGATTACCTCTTTGATTTCTTCAGTGACCTCTTGCTTATTCTGTAGTGCATTGTTTAGCCTCCATTTGTTTGTATTTTTTTACAGATTTTTTCCTCTAATTGATATCTAGTGTCGTAGTGTTGTGTTTGGAAAAGGTACTTGATACGATTTCAATTTCTTTCAATTCCCAAGGCTTTATTTGTAACCCAAGATATGATCTATCCTGGAGAAAGTTCCATAAGCACTTGAGAAGAAAGTGTATTCTGTTGCTTTTGGATGGAATGTCCTAAAAATATCAGTTAAGTCCATCTTGTTTAATATGTCATTTAAGCTTGTGTTGTGCTATTTATTTTCATTTTGGATGACCTGTCCATAAGGGAAAGTGGGCTGTTAAAGTGTCCTACCATATTTGTGTTACTACTGATTTCCCCCTTTATGGTTGTTAGCATTTGCCTTATATTTTGAGGTGCTCCTATGTTGAGTGCATATATATTTACTATTGTTATAACTTTTTCTTGGATTTTTCCCTTGAACATTATGTAGTGTCCTTCTTTGTCTCTTGTAATAGTCTTTAATTTAAAATCCATTTTGTCTGATATTACAATTGCTACACCAAGTTTCTTTTGATTTCCACTTTCATGGAATATCTTGTTCCATCCCCTCACTTTCAGTCTGTATGTGTCCCTAGGTCTGCAGTTGGTCTCTTGTAGACAGCATATACACGGGTCTTACTTTTGTAACCATTCAGCCAGTCTGTGTCTTTTGGTTGCAGCATTTAACCCGTTTACATTTAAGGTAGTTTTTGATATAGGAACCCTGTTCCTATTACCATTTTCTTAATTATTTGGGGTTTGTTATTGTAGGTCTTTTCCTTCTCTTGTGTTTCCTGCCTAGAGAAGTTCCTTTATCATTTGTTGTAAATCTAGTTTTGCGGTGCTGAATTCTCTTAGCTTTTGCTGTCTGTAATGGTTTTAATTTTTCCATCGGATCTGAATGAGATCCTTGCTGGGTAGAGGAATCTTGGCTGTAGTTTTTCCCTTTCATTGCTTTAAATATGTCCTGCCCCTCCCTTCTTGCTTTCAGAGTTTCTGCTGAAAGATCAGGTGTTAACTTTACGGGGATTCCCTTGTATGTTATTTGTTGTTTTTCCCTTGTTGCTTTTAATATTTTTCCTTTGTACTTAATTTTTTATTGTTTGATTAATATGTGTCTTGACATGTTTCTCCTTGGATTTATCCTGTTTTGGACTCTCTTTGCTTCCTGGACTTGATTGATTATTTCCATTCCCATATTAAGGAAATTTTCAACTATAATCTGTTCAAATATTTTCTCAGTCCCTTTCTTTTTCTCTTCTTCTTCTGGGGGCTCTATAATTCAAATGTTGGTGCATTTAATGTTGTCACAGAGACCAGAGGTCTCTGAGACTGTCCTCAATTCTTTTCATTCTTTTTTTCTTTATTTTGGTCTGCAGTAGTTATTTCCACTATTTTATCTAACAGGTCACTTATCCATTCTTCTGCCTAAGTTATTCTGCTATTGATTCATACTAGAGAATATTTAATTTCATTTATTGTGTGGTTCATCATTGTTTCATTGCTCTTTAGTTCTTTTAGGTCCTTTTTAAACATTTCTTGTATTTTCTCCATTCTGTTTCCAAGGTTTTGGATCATCTTTACTATCATTCCTCTGAATTCTTTTTCAGGTAGGCTACCTATTTGCCCTTCATTTGTGTTTTGGGTCTCCTTTTCTCAGGCTGCAGATTCATAGCTCCCATTGTTTTTGGTGTCTGCCCCCCAGTGAGTTATGTTGGCTCAGTGGGTTTTGTAGGCTTCCTGCTGTAGGGAATTGGTTCTGGTGTGCTGGTGGATGAGACTGAATCTTGTCTTTCTGGTGGGCAGGACTGCATCCAGTGATTTTTTTGGTGTCTTGAATTTATTTTGGTGCCTTGAATTTGAATTTATTATGATTTTAAGCAGCCTCTTCTAATGGATGGTGTTGTGTTCCTGTCTTTCTTGTTGTTTGGCATAGGGTGTCCAGCACTGTAGCTTGGTGGTTGTTAAGTGCATCTAGGTCTTAGTGTTGAGATGAAGATCTCTGTGAGATTTTTCACATTTTGATATTACATGAGACTGGGAGGTGTCTGGTGGAGCCATATCCTGTACTCATGTCTCCCACCTCAGAGGCTCAGGCCTGACACCTGGCCAGAGCACCACGATCCTGTCAGCCAGGCAGCTTAGAAGAAATGTGACATATTAACAAACTGAAAGAGAAAATCCATATGATCATCTCAATAGATGCAAAGAAAGCTTTTGACAAAATTCAACACCCATTTATATAAAAACCTGGCAGAAAGTAGGCATTTCCTCAACATAATAAAGGCCATATATGACAAGCCAACAGCCAACATCATCGTCAATGGTGAAAAACTGAAAGCATTTCCACTAAGATCAGTAACAAGACAAGGTGGCCCACTCTCACCACTCTTATTCAACATAGTTTTGGAAGTTTTAGCCACAGCAATCAGAGAAGAAAAGGAAATAAAAGGAATCCAAATCGGAAAAGAAGAAGTAAAGTTGTCACTGTTTGCAGATGACATGATATTATACATAGAGAATCCTAAATATGCTACCAGAAAACTACTAAAGCTAATCAATGAATTTTGTAAAGTAGCAGGATACAAAATTAATGCACAGAAATCTCTGGCAGTCTTATACACTAATGATGAAAAATCTGAAAGTGAAATCAAGAAAACACTCCCATTTACCATTGCAACAAAAAGAATGAAATATCTAGGAATAAACCTACCTAAGGAGACAAAAGACCTATATGTAGAAAATTATAAGACACTGATGAAAGAAATTAAAGATGATACAAATAGATGGAGAGATATACCATGTTCTTGGATTGGAAGAATCAACATTGTGAAAATGACTCTACTACCCAAAGCAATCTGCAGATTCAATGCAATCCCTATCAAACTACCACTGGCATTTTTCACAGAACTAGAACAAAAAGTTTCACAATTTGTATGGAAACACAAAAGACCCTGAATAGCCAAAGCAATCTTGAGAATGAAAAACGGAGCTGGAGGAATCAGGCTCCCTGACTTCAGACTATACTACAAAGCTACAGTAATCAAGACAGTATGGTACTGGCACAAAAACAGAAAGATCAATGGAACAGGATAGAAAGCTCAGAGAAAAACCAACGTACGTATGGTCACCTTATATTTGATAAAGGAGGCAGGAATTACAGTGGAGAAAGGACAGCCTCTTCAATAAGTGGTGCTGGGAAAACTGGACAGGTACATGTAAAAGTATGAGATTAGATCACTCCCTAACACCATACACAAAAATAAGCTCAAAATGGATTAAAGACCTAAATGTAAGGCCAGACACTATCAAACTCTTAGAGGAAAACATAAGCAGAACCCTCTATGACATAAATCACAGCAAGATCCATTTTGACCCACCTCCTAGAGAAATGGAAATAAAAACAAAAATAAACAAATGGGACCTAATGAAACTTCAAAGCTTTTGCACAGCAAAGGAAACCATAAACAAGACCAAAAGACAACCCTCAGAATGGGAGAAAATATTTGCAAATGAAGCAACTGACAAAGGATTAATTTCCAAAATTTATAAGGAGCTCATGCAGCTCAATAACTAAAAAACAAACAACCCAATCCAAAAATGGCCAGAAGGCCTAAATAGACATTTCTCCAAAGAAGATATACAGACTGCCAACAAACACATGAAAGAATGCTCAACATCATTAATCATTAGGAAAATGCAAATCAAAACTACAATGAGATATCATCTCACACCAGTCAGAATGGCCATCATCAAAAAATCTACAAACAATAAATGCTGGAGAGGGTGTGGAGAGACGGGAACACTCTTGCACTGCTGGTGGGAATGTGAATTGGTTCAGCCACTATGGAGAACAGTATGCAGGTTCCTTAAAAAACTACAAACAGAACTACCATATGACCCAGCAATCCCACTACTGGGCATATACCCTGAGAAGACCATAATTCAAAAAATGTCATGTACCAAAATATTCATTGAAGCTCTATTTACAATAGCCCGGAGATGGAAACAACCTAAGTGCCCATCATCAGATGAATGGATAAAGAAGACGTGGCACATATATACAATGGAATATTACTCAGCCATAAAAAGAAACGAAATTGAGCTGTTTGTGATGAGGTGGATAGACCTAGAGTCTGTCATACAGAGTGAAGTAAGTCAGAAAGAGAAAGACAAGTACCATATGCTAACACATATATATGGAATTTAAGAGAAAAAATTGTCATGAAGAACCTAACAGTAAGACAGGAATAAAGACACATACCTACTAGAGAATGGACTTGAGGGTATGGGGAGGGGGAAGTGTGAGCTGTGACAAAACCAGAGAGAGACATGGACATATATACACTACCAAACCTAAGGTAGATAGCTAGTGGGAAGCAGTCGCATAGCACAGGGAGATCAGCTTGGTGCTTTGTGACAGCCTGGAGGGGTGGGATAGGGAAGGTGGGAGGGAGGGAGATGCAAGAGGGAAGAGATATAGGAACATATGTATATGTATAACTGATTCACTTTGTTATAAAGCAGAAACTAACACACCATTGTAAAGCAGTTATACCCCAATAAAGGTGTTAAAAAAAAGAAATGCGAGAAGAAAATGAAAGAAAGAAAGAAAAAGTAATAAAATAAAATAATTAAAAATATATATATTATTAAAAATAGAAAAATAAAAATGTAACAAAAAAAGAAAGAAAGAAGAGAACAACCAAACCTAAAACAGAAATCCACCAATGATAACAAGCGCTAAAATCTATACAAAAGGAAAAAAAAAAAATAAAATAAATGGAGAGACAGAACACTAGGGCAAATGTTAAAAGCAAAGCTATACATACCAAATCACACAAAGAAGCATATACATACACACTCACAAAAATAGAAAAAGAAAAAATATATATATATAAAGAAGGAAGAGAGCAACCAAATAAATAAACAAATCTACCAATGATAAAACCTCTAAATACTAAACTAAAATAATCATAAAACCAGAAACAAATTACATGCAGAAAACAAATCCCAACCCTTTAGTTGCTCCCAAAGTCCTCCACCTAAATTTTGGGATGATTTGTTTTCTATTCACTTATTCCACAGATGCAGAGTACATCAAGGTGATTGTGGAGATTTAAGCCACTGCTCCTGAGGCTGCTGGGAGAGATTTCACTTTCCATGCTTTGTTTGCACAACTCCTGGGGTTCAGCTTTGGATTTGGCCCCACCTCTGCTGGTTGGTCGGCTGAGGGTTTCTGTCCCCCCCCCCCAAACAGGAGAGGGTTAAAGGAGCAGTTGATTAAGGGGCTCTGGAAACTCTGGCCTGGGAGAGAGAAGGGTACAGAATGCGAGGTGATCCTGTGGTGGCAGAGGCCCATGTGACATTGCAACAGCCTGAGGCGCAACGTGTGTTCTCCCAGGAAAGTTGTCCCTGGATCATGGGACCCTAGCAGTGGTGGGCTGCACAGGCTTCTGGGAGGGGATGTGTGGATAGTGACCTGTGCTTGTACACAGACTTCTTGGCGGCTGCAACCACAGCCTTAGCGTCTCATGCCCAACTCTGGTGTCTGCACTGATAACCGTGGCTCATGCCCGTCTCTGGAACTTGTTTAGGCAGTGCTCTGAATCCCCACTCTTCACGCACCCTGAAACAATGGTCTCTTGCCTCTTAGGCAGGTCCAGACATTTTCCTGGACTGCTTCCCAGCTATCTCTGGAGCACTAGCCCCCTTCAGGCTGTGTTCACACAGCCAACCCCAGTCCTCTCCCTGGGATCTGAACTCCAAAGCCCAAGCCTCAGCTCCCAGTCCCCACCCAGCCCAGCGGGTGAGCAGAAAAGTCTCTCAGGCTGTTGAATGCTGATCAGCACCTATCCTATGTGCAGGGATCTCTCTTCCTTGCCCTCTGCAACCCTGTTGCTGCACTCTCCTCCATGGCTCTGAAGATTCCCCCACCCACCCACCCCCCGTCTCTGCCACTGAAGGGGTTTCCTAGTGTGTGGGAAGTTTTCCTCCTTCACAGCTCCCTCCAGTGGGGTAGGTCCCATTCTTATTCTTTTGTCTCTGTTTTTCCTTTTTTCTTTTGCCCTACCCAGGTACGTGTGGAGTTTCTTGCTTTTGGGGAAGTCTGAGGTCTTTGCCAGTGTTCAGTAGGTGTTCTATAGGAGTTGTTCCACACGTAGATGTATTTTTGTGTGTGTGTGGTATGCGGGTCTCTCACCGTTGTGGCCTCTCCCATTGTGGAGCACAGGCTCTGGATGCACAGGCTCAGTGGCCATGGCTCACGGGCCCAGCCGCTCCGCAGCATGTGGGATCTTCCCAGACCGGGGCATGAACCCATGTCCCCTGCATCAGCAGGCGGACTCTCAACCACTGCACCACCAGGGAAGCCCTGTAGATGTATTTTTGATGTATTTGTTAGAAGGAAGGTGATCTCCATGTCTTACTCCTCTGCCATCTTGAAGGTCCCTCCCAGACTACTTTTAACTACATCACACTGCCCCTCATGCTGCTAATCCCCTAATTGTGAAGGTTCTGTTCAATCACCTACAGAAATATACTTGGGAGAGGCCTCTTCTAGCTTGGCCAGAGTGGAACTTCTTTGTCCTTACTGAGCCCCAGTTTCTCTCTCTAAAGTATAAAGCCAACAGAAGTGATCAGTCTAGTGGAATAATGAAGAATGCACTTGAAAAATCAAGACTGGACCCATTGACCCTCCAACTCAGATGGTTTATGTATAATTCTAGATACTTTAAGAAATAAATACATTGTGTACATCTTGGTATCTGTGAATGACCTTGCTACTGTTGTGAGTAAAACAAGCTCAATCAAGCTCACACTTTTCAGCAACAAACAGGGTGCCCAGAGAAGGGTATTGATTTTTAGGGACCACTAACCCCAGCCCTTCTCCATTACTTCTAAGAGATGAGTTTATTTTATAGCTCCAAGAGCAATAATAATATATCACATAATAATATCTATATCTATAATAATATCTATAATTTATTGAATGCTTACTATGTGAAAGTTTCTTGATATCTGTAATCTAATTAACTTTCAAAAGTAAACTGTGGGGCTTCCCTGGTGGCACAGTGGTTGAGAGTCCACCTGCCAATGCAGGGGACATGGGTTCATGCCCCAGTCTGGGAAGATCCCAAATGCCATGGAGCAGCTAGGCCCGTGAGCCATGGCCACTGAGCCTGCATGTCTGGAGCCTGTGCTCTGCAATAGGAGAGGCCACAACAGTGAGAGGCCCGTGTAATGCGCAAAAAAAAAAAAAAAAAAAAAGGAAACTGTGACACTAGTTGGTTTTATTGTCCCATTTTTTCATATGGAGATAGAATAAGAGTCACTGTCACATAGTTAATAAGTAGCAGAGTTGAAATTGCGGCCCAGATTTGTTTGACTCCACAGCTCGCTCTTTTACTGAACACTTAGAATAGGAATTTCAAGAGTATATAAGAGAATAAGAAATGAAGCAGAGGGCGGAGCTTCAAGGCAGTGGAAGAGCAAGATGCAGAGATCACCTTCCTCCCCACAAATACAGCAGAAATACATCTACATGTGGAACAACTCCTACAGAACACCTACTGAACACTGGCAGAAGACCTCAGACCTCCTAAAAGGCAAGAAACTCCCCATGTACCTGGGTAGGGTAAAAGAAAAAGCAGACAAAGAATACGGGTGGGTGATCTTAAGATTTTTCTAACTTGTTTTTCTAAAAATTCACTTATTAGATTCTCAGAATTTATGCTTTTAACAACATGATTTCAATCAATATAATCAAAATGAAGTCAGTTGCTCTTAGCAAATGTAAGATCACAAATAAATTTCCAAAGTATTTTCCGTATAATATTAAAAAAATAAAAGAATAGGGGTGGGACTGGCACCAGTGCGAGGGAGCTGTGAAGGAGGAAATGTTTCCACACATGAGGAAGCCCCTTTGCGGGCGGAGACTGCAGGGGGTGGAGGGGGGAGCTTTGGAGCCCCGGAGGAGAGCACAGCAACAGAGGTGCGGAGGGCAAAACAGAGAGATTCCTACACAGAGGATCGGTGCCGACCAGCACTCATGAGCCCTAGAGGCTTCTCTGCTCACCCGCGGGATGGGTGGGGGCTGGGAGCTGAGGCTTGGGCTTTGGTGGGATCCCAGGGAGGGCACTGGTGTTGGCTGTGTGAAAACAGCCTGAAGGGGGTTAGTGCACCACATCTAGCTGGGAGGGAGTCTGGGAGCAGTCTGGAGATGCCGAAGAGACAAGAGACTTTTTCTCACCTCTTTATATCCTGGTGCGTGAGGAGAGGGGATTAAGAACACCACTTAAAGGAGCTCCAGAGATGGGGGCGAGCTGCGGCTATCAGTGTAGACACCAGAGACAGGAATGAGATGCTAAGGCTACTGTTGCAGCCATCAAGAAGCCTGTGGGCAAGCACAGGTCACTATCCACACCTCGCTCTCGGAAGCCTGTGCAGCCCGCCACTGCCAGGGTCCTGTGATCCAGGGACAACTTCACCAGGAGAATGCACGGCATGCCTCAGGCTTGTGTAATGTCATGCAGGCCTCTGCTGTGGCAGGCTTGCCCCACAACCGCACCCCTGCCTCACCATGGCCTGAGTGAGCCACAGCCCCCGAATCAGCTGCTCCTATAACCCCGTCCTCTCTGAGCAAAGAATAGACGACCTCAGGGACCTACACGCAGAGGCAGGTCCAAATCCAATGCTGAAACCTGGGAGCTGTGCAAACAAAAAAGAGAAAGGGAAATTTCTCCCAGCAGCCTCAGGAGCAGTGGATTAAATCTCCACAGTCAACTTGGGGTACCCTGCATCTGTGGAATACCTGAATAGACAACGAATCATCCCAAACTGAGGAGGTGGACTTTGGGAGCAATGGTATATATATATATTTCTTTCCCTTTTTCTCTTTTTGTGAGTATGTATGTGTACGCATCTGTGTGTGATTTTTTCTGTATATCTCTGGTTTTACCATTTTTCCTAGGGTTCTGTCTGTCCATTTTTTTAATTACTTAAAAAAGTTTTTTTCTTAATAATTATTTTTCATTTTAATAACTTTATTTTATTTTATTTATCTTCTTCTTTCCTTCTTTCTTTATTTTCTGCCTTTATTCTGAGCCATGTGGAGGAAAGGTTCTTGGTGCTCCCGCCAGATATCAGGGATGTGCTACTGAGGTGGGAGAGCCAAGTTCAGGACACTGGTCCACAAGAGGCCTCCAAAATCCACATTAATATCAAATGGTGAAAATCTCCCAGAGATACCCATCTGAACGACGAGACTCAGCTCCACTCAATGACCAGCAAGCCATAGTGCAGGACACCCTATGCCGAACAACTTGTAAGACAGGAACACAAATCCAGCCACTAACACAGAGGCTGCCTAAAATCATAATAAGGCCACAGACACCGGAAAACACAGCACAAGACATGGTCCTTTCCACCAGAAAAACAAGATCCAGCCTCAACCACCAGAACAAAGACACTAGTTCCCTCCACCAGGAAGCATACACAACCCACTGAAAAAACCTTAGCCATTGGGGACAGACACCAAAAACAATGGGAACTACGAACATGTAACCTGGGAAAAGGAGACCCTAAACACAGTAAGTAAAGCAAAACGACAAGACAGAGAAACACACAACAGATGAAGGAGCAAGGCAAAAACCAACCAGACATAACAAAATGAAGAGGAAATAGTCAGTCTACCTGAAATAAAATTCAGAATAATGATAGTAAAGATGGTCCAAAATCTTGGAAATAGAATGGAGAAAATACAAGAAATGTTTAACAAGGACCTAGAAGAACTAAAGAGCAAACAACAAACAGTGATGAACAACATAATAAAATAAATTAAAAATTCTCTACAAGGGATCAATCACAGAATAACTGAGGCAGACGAACCGATAAGTGACCTGGAAGATAAAATAGTGGAAATACCTACTGCAGAGCAGAAAAAAGAAAAAAAGAATGAAAAGAACTGAGGACAGCCTCAGAGACCTCTGGGACAACATTAAATGCACCAATATTCGAATTATAGGGCTCCCAGAGGAAGAAAAGAAAAAGAAAGGGACTGAGAAAATATTTGAAGAGATTATAGCTGAAAATATCCCTAATATGGGAATGGAAAATGTTAATCAAGTCCAGGAAATGCAGAGAGTTCCATACAGGATAAATACAAGGAGAAACAAGACAAGACACATATTAATCAAAGCATTAAAAATTAAAGAATACATATTATAAGCAGCAAGGGAAAAACAACAAATAACACACAAGGGAATACCCATAAGGTTAACAGCTGATGTTTCAGCAGAAACTTGGGAAGCCAGAAGGCAGTGGCAGTACATATTTAAAGTGATGAAAGAGAAAAACCTACAACCAAGATTACTCTACCCAGCAAGGATCTCATTCAGATTTGATGGAGAAATTAAAAGCTTTACAGACAAGCAAAAGCTGAGAGAGTTCCGCATTACCAAACCAGCTTTACAACAAATGCTAAAGGAACTTCACTAGGCAAGAAACACAAGAGAAGGAAAAGACCTACAATAACAGACCCAAAACAATTAAGAAAATGGGAATTGGAACATACATATTGATAATTACGTTAAATGTAAATGGATTAAATGCTCCCACCAAAAGACACAGACTGGCTGAATGGATACAAAAACAAGACCCGTATATATGCTGTCTACAAGAGACCCACTTCAGACTTAGGGACAAATAGAGACTGAAAGTGAAGGAATGGAAAAAGATATTCCATGCAAATGGATATCAAAAGAGAGCTGGGGTAGCAATTCTCATATCAGACAAAATAGACTTTAAAATAAAGATTATTACAAGAGACAAGGAAGGACACTACAAGGGATCCTCATCAAGGGATCGATCTAAGAAGAAGATATAACAATTGTAACTATTTATGCACCCAACATAGCAGCACCTCAATACATAAGGTAAATACTAACAGCCATACAAGGGGAAATTGACAGTAACACAATCATCATAAGGGACATTAACACCCCACGTTCACCAATGGAAAGATCATCAAAAATGCAAAAAAATAAGGAAAAACACAAACTTTAAATGATACATTAAACAATATGGACTTAATTGATATTTATACAACATTCCATTCTAAAACAACAGAATACACATTTTTCTCAAGTGCTCATTGAACACTCTCCAGAATAGGTCATATCTTGGGTAACAAATCAAGCCTTGGTAAATTTAAGAAAATTGACATCGTATCAAGTATCTTTTCCGACAACAATGCTATGAGACTAGATATCAAATACAAGAACGGATATGTAAAAAATACAAACACATTGTGGCTAAAAAATACACTACTTAATAACGAAGTGATAACTGAAGAAATTAAAGAGGAAATCAAAAAATACCAAGAATCAATTGAGAATGGAGATACGAAGACCCAAAACCTATGGGATGCAGCAAAAGAAGTTTTAAGAGGGAAGTTTATAGCAATACAATCCTACCTTAAGAAACAGGAAACATCTCAAAAAACAACCTAACCATGCATGTAAAGCAATTAGAGATAGAAGAACAAAAAAAAAAAACCCAAAGTTAGCAGAAGGAAAGAAATCATAAAGATCTGATAAGAAATAAATGAAAAAGAAATGAAGGAACTGATAGCAAAGATCAATAAAACTAAAAGCTGGTTCTTTAAGAAGATAAACAAAATTGATAAACCATTAGCCAGACTCATCAAGAAAAAAAGGGAGAAGACTCAAAACAATAGAATTAGAAATGAAAAAGAAGTAAGAACTGACATTGCAGAAATACAAAAGATCATGAGAGATCACTACAAGCAACTCTAAGGGAATAAAATGGAAAACCTGGAAGAAATGGACACATTTTTAGAAATGCAAACCTGCAGAGACAGAACCAGGAAGAAATAGAAAATATGTACAGGCCATCACAAGCACAGAAATGGAAACTGTGATTAAAAATCTTCCAACAAACAAAAGCCAAGGATGAAGGTGGCTTCACAGGTGAGTTCTATCAAACATATAGAGGAGAGCTAACACCTATCCTTCTCAGACTCTTCCAAAATATAGCAGAGGGAGGAACACTCCCAAACTCATTCTACAAAGCCAACATCACCCTGATACCAAAGCCAGACAAAGATGTGACAAAGAAAGAGAACAACAGGCCAATATCAGTGAAGAACATAGATTCAAAAATCCTCAACAAAATACTAGCAAACAAAATCCAACAACACATTAAAAGGACCATACAACATGATCAACTGGGGTTTATTCCAGCAATGCAGGGATTCTTCAATATACGCAAATCATTCAACGTTATACACCATATTAACAAATTAAAGGAGAAAAACCATATGATCATCTAAATATATGCAGAGAAAGCTTTTGACAAAATTCAACAACGATTTATGATAAAAACCCTGCAGAAAGTAGACATAGAGGGAACTTTCCTCAACATAATAAAGGACATGTATGACAAACCCACTGCCAACATCACCCTCAATGGTGAAAAACTGAAAACATTTCCACTAAGATCAGGAACAAGACAAGGTTGCCCACTCTCACCGCTCTTATTCAACATAGTTTTGGAAGTTTTAGCCACAGCAATCAGAGAAGAAAAGGAAATAAAAGGAATCCAAATCAGAAAAGAAGTAAAGCTGTCACTGTTTACAGATGACATGATATTATACATAGAGAATCCTAAACATGCTACCAGAAAACTACTAGAGCTAATCAATGAATTTGGGAAAGTAGCAGGATACCAAATTAATGCACAGAAATCTCTGGCATTCCTATACACTAATGATGAAATATCTGAAAGTGAAATCAAGAAAACACTCCCATGTACCATTGCAACAAAAAGAATAAAATATCTAGGAATAAACTTACCTAAGGAGACAAAAGACCTGTATGCAGAAAATTATAAGACACTGATGAAAGAAATTACAGATGATACAAATAGATGGAGAGACATACCATGTTCTTGGATTGGAAGAATTAATATTGTGAAAATGAATCTACTAATTAAAGCAATCTAGAGATTCAATGCAATCCCTATCAAACAACCACTGGCATTTATCACAGACCTAGAACAAAAAAAAATCACAATTTGTGTGGAAACACAAAAGACCCCGAATAGCCAAAGCAATCTAGAGAATGAAAAATGGATCTGGAGGAATCAGGCTCCCTGACTTTAGACTATACTAGAAAGCTACAGTCATCAAGACAGTATGGTACTGACACAAAAACAGAAATATAGATCAATGGAGCAGGATAGAAAGCCCAGAAATAAAACCAAACACATATGTCACCTTACCATTGGTAAAGGAGGCAAGAATATACAGTGGAGAAAACACAGACACTTCAATAAATGGTGCTGGGAGAACTGGACAGTACATGTAAAGGTATGAAATTAGAACACTCCCTAACACCATACACAAAAATAAACTCAAAATGGATTAAAGACCTAAATATATGGCAAGACACTATCAAACTCTTAGAGGAAAAGAAAGGCAGAATGCTCTATTGCATAAATCACAACAAGATCCGTTTTGACCCACATCCTAGAGAAAGGGAAATAAAAACAAAAAAAAAAAAACCAAATGGGATGTAATGAAACTTAAAAGCTTTTGCACAGCAAAGGAAACCATAAAAAAGACAAAAAGACAACCGTCAGAATGGGAGAAAACATTTGCAAATGAAGCAACTGACAAAGGATTGATCTCCAAAATTGACAAGCAGCTCATGCATCTCAAAACAAAAAACCAAACAACCCAATCCAAAAATGGGCAAAACACCTAAATACACATTTCTACAAAGAAGGTTAACAGATTGCCAACAAACAAATGAAAGAATACTCAACATCATTAATCATTAGAGAAATGCAAATTGAAACTACAATGAGATATCATGTCACACCAGTGAGAAAGCCATCATCATAAAATCTAGAAACGATAAATGCTGGAGAAGGTGTGGAGAAAAGGGAACACTCCTGCAGTGGTGGTGGGAATATATATTGATACAGCCACTATGGAGAACAGTATGGAGGTTTCTTAAAAAACTACAAATAGAACTACAATACGACCCAACAATCCTACTACCGGGTGTATACCCTGAGAAAACCATAATTCAAAAAGAGTCATGTACCAAAATATTCAATGCAGCTCTATTTATAGTAGCCAGGACATGGAAGCAACTTAAGTGTCCATCAAAAGATGAATGGATAAAGAAGATGTGGCACATATATACAATGGAATATTACTCAGCTGTGAAAAGAAATGAAATTGAGTTATTTGTATTGAGGTGGATAGACAAAGAGTCTGTCATTCAGAGTGAAGTAGGTCAGAAAGAGAAAAATAAATATCGTATGCTAACACATATATATGGAATCTAAGAAAACAAAAAGGTCATGAAGTACCTAAGGGTAGGATGGGAGTAAAGAAACAGACCTACTAGAGGATGGACTTGAGTATATGGGGAGGGGGAAGGGTAAGTTCTGACAAAGTGAGAGTGGCATGGACATATATACACTGCCAAACGTAAAGTAGATAGCTAGTTGGAAGCAGCTGCATAGCACAGGGAGATCAGCTAGGTGGTTTTTGACCACTTGGAGGGGTGCGATAGGGAGGGTGGGAGGGGGAGAGATGCAAGAGGGAAGAGATATGGGAACATATGTATATGTATAACTGATTCACACTGTTACAAAGAAGAAACTAACACATAATTGTAAAGAAATTATACTCCAATAAAGATGTTAAAAAACATTAAATACAAAGAAAAAACATTAAAAACAGCAAGGGAAAAACAACAAGTAACACATAAGGGAATCCCCATATGGTTAACAGCTGACCTTTCAGAAGAAACTTTGCAAGCCAGAAGGAAGTGGCAAGACATATTTAAAGTGATGAAAGAGAAAAACCTACAACCAAGATTACACTACCCAGCAAGGATCCCATTCAGATTTGACAGAGAAATTAAAAGCTTTACAGACAAGCAAAAGCAAAGAGAATTCAGCACCACTGAATGAGCTTTACCACAAATGATACAGGAACTTCTCTAGACAGGAAACACAAGAGAAAGAAAAAAAATCTACAATAAAAAACACAAGACAATTAAAAAATGGTAACAGGAAGATACATATCAATAATTACATTAAATGTAAATGGATTAAAAGGTCAAACCAAAAGACATAGAATGCCTGAATGGATACAAAAACAAGACCCATGTATATGCTGTCTACAAGAGACGTATTTCAGACCTAGGGGCCCATACAGACTGAAAGTGAGGGGATGGAAAAAGATATTTCATGGAAATGGAAATCAAAAGAAACTTGGATTAGCAATTCTCATTTCAGACAAAATGGACTTTAAAACAAAGACTATTACAAGAGACAAAGAAGGACACTATATAATGATCAAGGGATCAATCCAAGAAGAAGATATAACAATTGTAAATATTTATGCACCCAAAATATGAGCACCTCAATACATAAGGCAAATGGTAACAGCCATAAAAAGGGAAATTGACAGTAACAGAACCATAGTAGGGGACTTTAACACCCCACTTTCACCAATGGGTAGATCATCCAAAATGAAAATAAATAAGGAAATACAATCTTTAAATGATACATTAAATAAGAGGGACTTAGTTGGTATTTATAAGACATAACATCTAAAAACAACAGAATACACATTCTTCTCAAGTGCTCATGGAACATTCTCCAGGATAGATCATATCTTGATTCACAAATCAAGCTTTGGTAAATTTAAGAAAATTGAAATCGTATCAAGTATCTTTACTGACCACAACGCTATGAGACTAGATGTCAATTACAGGAAAAAATTTGTAACAAATACAAACACATGGAGGCTAAACAACACACTGCTTTATAACCAAGAGATCACTGAAGAAATCAAAGAGGAAATCAAAAAATACTTACAAACAATGACAATGAAAACACAATGACACCAAACCTATGGGATACAGAAAAAGCAGTTCTAAGAGGGAAGTTTATAGCTATACAAGCCTACCTTAAGAAAAAAGAAATATCTCAAATAAGCAACCTTACCATACACCTAATGCAATTAGAGAAAGAAGAACGGAAAATCCTGAAAGTTAGCAGAGGGAAGGAAATCATAGAGATCAGACCAGAAATAAATGAAAAAGAAATTAAGGAAACAATAGCAAAGATCAATAAAAGTAAAAGCTGATTCTTTGAGAAGATAAACAAATTAATAAACCATTAGCCAGACTCACCAAGAAAAAAAGGCAGAAGACTCAAATCAATAGAATTACAAATGAAAAAGGAAAAGTAATAACAGACACTGCAGAAATACAAAGGATCATGAGAGATTACTACAAGCAACTCTATGCCAATAAAATGGACAACCTGGAAGAAATGGACAAATTCGTAGAAAAGGACAACCTTCAAAGACAGAACCAGGAAGAAATACAGAATATGAAAAGACCAATCACAAGCACTGAAATTGAAACTGTGATTAAACATCTTCCAACAGGTTAGTGCACCGCGGCTAGCCGGGAGAGAGTCCGGGGAAAAGTCTGGACCTGCCGAAGAGGCAAGAGACTTTTACGTCCCTCTTTGTTTCCTGGTGCGCGAGGAGAGGGGATTGAGAGCGCTGCTTGGGGGGGCTCCGGGGACGGGCGCGAGCCGCGGCTAGGAGTGCGGAGCCCAGAGACGGACATGAGGCGCTGGGGCCGCTGCTGCCGCCGCCGGGAGGCCTGTGTGCAAGCACAGGTCACTGGCCACGTGCCCTTCCGGGGGGCCTGTGCAGCCCGCCACTGCCGGGGTCCCGGGATCCAGGGACAGCTCGCCCGGGAACTCGCACGGCGCGCCTCAGGCTGCAACGTCACGCCGGCCTCTGCCGCTGCAGGCCCACCCCGCACTCCGTGACCCTCCCTACCCCCCGGCCTGAGTGAGCCAGAGCCTCCGAATCAGCGGCTCCTTTAACCCCGTCCTGTCTGAGCAAAGAACAGACGCCCTCCGGCGACCTACACGCACAGGCGGGGCCAAATCCAAAGCTGAGCCCCTGGGAGCTGTGAGAACAAAGAAGAGAAAGGGAAATCTCTCCCAGCAGCCTCAGAAGCAGCGGATTAAAGCTCCACAATCAACTTGATATACCCTGCATCTGTGGAATACCTGAATAGTCAACGAATCATCCCAAATTAAGGAGCCCTGTGGATGAAAGGCTCTTGGTGCTGCAGCCAGGACTCAGTGCTGTGCCTCTGAGGTGGGAGAGCCAACTTCAGGACACTGGTCCACAAGAGGCCTCCCAGCTGCACATAATATCAAACAGCAAAAATCTCCGAGAGATCTCCATCTCAACGCCAGCACCCAGCTTCACTCAACGACCAGCAAGCTACAGTGCTGGACATCCTATGCCAAACAACTAGCAAGACAGGAACACAACCCCACCCATTAGCAGAGAGGCTGCCCAAAATCATAATAAGTCTACAGACACCCCAAAACACACCACCAGACGTGGACCTGCCCACCAGAAAGACAAGATCCAGCCTCATCCACCAGAACACAGGCACTAGTACCCTCCACCAGGAAGCCGACACAACCCACTGAACCAACCTTAGCCACTGGGGACAGACACAAAAAACAACAGGAACTACGAACCTTCAGCCTGCAAAAAAGGAGACCACAAACACAGTAAGATAAGCAAAATGAAAAGACAGAAAAACACACAGCAGATGAAGGAGCAAGATAAAAACCCACCAGACCTAACAAATGAAGAGGAAATAGGCAGTCTACCGGAAAAAGAATTCAGAATAATGATAGTAAGGTTGATCCGAAATCTTGGAGATAGAATGGACAATAGAATGGACAAAATGCAAGAATCAGTTAACAAGGACCTAGAAGAACTAAAGATGAAACAGGCAACGATGAACAACACAATAAATGAAATTAAAAGTACTCTAGATGGGATCAATAGCAGAATAACTGAGGCAGAAGAACGGATAAGTGACCTGGAAGATAAAATAGTGGAAATAACTACTGCAGAGCAGAATAAAGAAAAAAGAATGAAAAGAACTGAGGACAGTCTCAGAGACCTCTGGGACAACATTAAATGCACCAACATTCGAATTATAGGGGTTCCAGAAGAAGAAGAGAAAAAGAAAGGGACTGAGAAAATATTTGAAGAGATTATAGTTGAAAACTTCCCTAATATGGGAAAGGAAATAGTTAATCAAGTCCAGGAAGCACAGAGAGTCCCATACAGGATAAATCCAAGGAGAAATACGCCAAGACACATATTAATCAAACTGTCAAAAGTTAAATACAAAGAAAACATATTAAAAGCAGCAAGGGAAAAACAACAAATAACACACAAGGGAATCCCCATAAGGTTAACAGCTGATCTTTCAGCAGAAACTCTGCAAGCCAGAAGGGAGTGGCAGGACATATTGAAAGTGTTGAAGGAGAAAAACCTGCAACCAAGATTACTCTACCCAGCAAGGATCTCATTCAGATTTGATGGAGAAATTAAAACCTTTACAGACAAGCAAAAGCTGAGAGAGTTCAGCACCACCAAACCAGCTCTACAACAACTGCTAAAGGAACTTCTCTAGGCAAGAAACACAAAAGAAGGAAAAGACCTACAATAACAAACCCCAAACGATTAAGAAAATGGGAATGGGAACACACATATCGATAATTACCTTAAATGTAAATGGACTAAATGCTCCCACCAAAAGACACAGATTGGCTGAATGGATACAAAAACAAGACCCATATATTTGCTGTCTACAAGAGACCCACTTCAGACCTAGAGACACATACAGACTGAAAGTAAGGGGATGGAAAAAGGTATTTCATGCAAATGGAAACCAAAAGAAAGCTGGAGTAGCAATTCTCATATAAGTTATATATATATATATATATATATATATATATGTAGTTTGCTTGAGTGCAGTGTTTTTTGTTTTCTGTACTGAATTCATTAGCATGGGTCGGTATAAAATTTAGCATAGGTCAATATGTAATTTGTAAACTAATAAGGTCTTAAAAGTGAGGAATTAAGTCTTTTAAATTTAATTATTTATTGTAAAGAGCAGAATAGCATACATAAACAGGTGTCTAAGGAAAACTTGTATTCTAATATGGAACTCTCATGAACACCTTTTTTTTTTTCTTCTAACGGTATGATAGTAGGCCATTTGATTATTTTTATGGCTTTAACTTTACAACAATGAAATATTCGTAAATTTTAAAAAGTATTTTTCTTTATTTGATGCGGGTGGGATACTGGAGAAATGAAAGGTCAAACATCTATTGAGGAATCCATACTTGTCTATATATTGTGTACTTTTATTTCAAGAACTGATTTAAAATTCCTAAAAGGATGCTATAATAAGTTATTATGCCATTTTACAGACTGAATTAAGTGAATTTCAGGGAGGTATGAAACTTGCCTAAGGCTATCCAGCTACCAAGCGGTAGAAGTGAGAATTAAATCCAGGTATACCTATAAAAAAAATAAAAAAAATAAAAAAAAAAAAAGAAGGCGAGGGCAGCACCAGGGTATGGGGTTGTTAGTTTTATAGGGGTGAGTAATTTCATACGCTGATGAGTGGGAGGAGTATTCTAGCTATTTTGGGGAAGGGGTGGGGATTTCTAGGAATTGAGCCACCGCCCACTTTTTGACCTTTATGGTCATCCTTGGAACTGTCGTGGCACCTGTGGGTGTGTCGCTTAGCTTGCTGATGTGTTACAATGAGTGTATACTGAGGCTCAAGGTCTAGTGGAAGTAGACTCGTCCGCCATCTTGGACCTATTTTGTTCTAATCAGTTTATGTTGTGTCCTCGGGCTATGTAATTCTTTTAAAGGTTGTGCCCTGCCCCCTTTCCTCCTGTTTCATATTGAATATATAATATTTACCAGAGTATGTTTTAATAATTAATACATGATATATTGTATAATTAATTTATATATCATATATATAATGATATCTATAGGTATTTGTTCTAATAAGTCATTAAAAATAAATGAATATTCTTTTTCTTTCATAAAAAAAAAATAAAGGATAGGATAAAAAGGAAAAGTTTTCACTCTTGAGCTACTATCAAAAAAAAAAAAAAAAAAACATCTTCCAACAAACATAAGCACAGAACAATTAAGACATAACCTTGTCAAACTCTTCCAAAATATATCAGAGGGAAGAACACTTCCAAACTCATTCTATGAGGCCACCATCATCCTGATACCAAAACCAGACAAAGATGTTACAAAGAAAGAGAACTACAGGCCAATATCAGTGATGAATATAGATGCAATAATCCTCAACATAATACTAGCAAACAGAATCCAACAGCACATTAAAAGGATCGTATACCATGGTCAAGTGAGTTTTACTCCAGGAATGCAAGGATTCTTCAATATACGCAGATCAATCAACGTGATACACCATATTAACAAATTGTAGGAGAAAAACCATATGATCATCTCAAGAGATGCAGAGAAAGCTTTCCTCAAAATTCAGCAACATTTATGATAAAAACCCTGCAGAAAGTAGGCATAGAGGGAACTTTCCTCAACATAATAAAGGCCATATATGACAAACCCACAGCCAACATCGTCCCCAATGGTGAAAACCTGAAAGCATTTCCACTAAGATCAGGAACAAGACAAGGTTGCCCACTCTCAACACTCTTATTCAACATAGTTTTGGAAATTGTAACCACAGCAATCATGAAGTAAAGGAAATAAAAGGAAACCAAATCAGAAAAGAAGTAAAGCTGTTCCTGTTTGCAGATGACATCATACTATACATAGAGAATCCTAAAGATGCTACCAGAAAACTACTAGAGCTAATAAATGAATTTGGTAAAGTTGCAGGGTACAAAATTAATGCATAGAAATCTCTGGTATTCTTATACACTAATGATGAAAAATCTGAAAGTGAAATTAAGAAAACACTCCCATTTACCATTGCAACAAAAAGAATAAAATATCTAGGGATAAACCTACCTAAGGAGACAAATGATCTGTATGCAGAAAATTATAAGACATTGATGAAAGAAATTAAAGACGATACAAATAGATGGAGAGATATACCATGTTCTTGGATTGGAAGAATCAACATTCTGAAAAAGACTCTACTATCCAAAGCAATCTACACATTCAATGCAATCCCTATCAAACTACCACTGGCATTTTTCACAGAACTAGAACAAAAACTTTCACAGTTTGTGTGGAAACACAAAAGACCCCGAGGAGCCAAAGCAATCTTGAGAACGAAAAACGGAGCTGGAGGAATCAGGCTTCCTGACTTCAGACTTTACTTCAAAGCTACGGTAATCAAGACAGTATGATACTGGCACAAAAACAGAAATATAGATCAATGGAACAGGATAAAAAGCCCAGAGATAAATGCACACACATCTTGTCACCTTATATTTGATAAGTGAGGCAGGAATGTACAGTGGAGAAAGGACAGCCTCTTCAATAAGTGGTGCTGGGAAAACTGGACAGGTACATGTAAAAGTATGAGATTAGATCACTCCCTAACACCATACACAAAAATAAGTTCAAAATGGATTAAAGACCTAATCGTAAGGCCAGAAACTATCAAACTCTTAGAGGAAAAGTTAGGGAGAACACTTTATGACATAAATCACAGCAAGATCCTTTTTGACCCATCTACTAGAGAAATGGAAATAAAAACAAAAATAAACAAATGGGACCTAATGAACGTTCAAAGCTTTTGCTCAGCAAAGGAAACCATAAACAAGACCAGAAGACAATCCTCAGAATGGGAAAAAATATTTGCAAATGAAGCAACTGGCAAACGATTAGTCTCCAAAATTTATAAGCAGTTCATGCAACTCAATAACAAAAATCAAAAAACACAATCCAAAAATCGGCAGAAGACCTAAACAGACATTTCTCCAAAGAAGATAATACAGACTGCCAACAAACACATGAAAGAATGCTCAGCATCATTAATCATTAGAGAAATGAAAATCAAAACTACAATGAGATATTATCTCACAGCAGTCAAAATGGCCATCATCAAAAATCTACAAACAATGAATGCTGGAGAGGGTGTGGAGAAAAGGGAACACTCTTGCACTGCTGGTGGGAATGTGAATTGGTAGAGCCACTATGGAGAACAGTATGGATGTTCCTTAAAAAACTACAAGTAGAGCTACCATACCACCCAGCAATCCCATTACTGGGCATATACCCTTAGAAAACCATAATTCAAAAAGTGTCACATACCAAAATATTCATTGCAGCTCTATTTACAATAGCCCAGAAATGGAAACAACCTAAGTGTCCATCATCAGATGAATGGATAAGGAAAATGTGGCACCTATATACAATGGAATATTACTCAGCCATAAAAGTAAACGAAATTGAGCTGTTTGTAATGAGGTGGATGGAACTAGAGTCTGCCATACAGAGTGAAGTAAGTCAGAAAGAGAAAGACAAATACCATATTCTAACACATATATATGGAATTTAAGAAAAAAATGTCATGAAGAACCTAGGGGTAAGACAGGAATAAAGACACATACCTACTAGAGAATGGACTTGAGGATATGGGGAGGGAGATGGGTAAACTGTGATAAAGCAAGAGAGTGGCATGGACATATATACACTACCAAACGTAAAATAGATAGCTAGTGGGAAGCAGCCGCATAGCAGAGCGAGATCCGTTCGGTGGTTTGTGACCACTTAGATGGGTGGGATAGGGAAGGTGGGAGGGAGGGAGACGCAAGAAGGGAGAGGTATGGGAACATATATATATATGTATAACTGATTCAGTTTGTTATAAAGCAAAAACTAACACACTATTGTAAAGAAATTTTACTACAATAAAGATGTGAAAGAAAAAACAGAAAGCTGGAGTAGCAAAACTCATATCAGACAAAATAGACTTTAAAACGAAGGCCATTAGAAGAGACAAAGATAGACACTACATAATGATCAAGGGATCAATCCAAGAAGAAACTATAACAATTGTAAATATTTATGCACCCAAAATACGAGCACCTTAATACATAAGGCAAATGCTAACAGCCATAAAAAGGGAAATTGACAGTAACAGAACCATAGTAGGGGACTTTAACACCCGAATTTCACCAATGGACAGATCATCCAAAGTGAAAATAAATAAGGAAACACAAGCTTTAAATGATACATTAAATAAGATGAATTTAATTGTTATTTATAAGACATTCCATCTAAAAACAATAGAATAAACATTCTTCTCAAGTGTTCATGGAACGTTCTCCAGGATAGGTCATATCTTGGATCACAAATCATGCCTTGGTAAATTTAAGAAAATTGAAATTGTATCAAGTATCTTTTCTGACCACAACGCTGAGAGACTAGATATCAATTACAGGAAAAATTTGTAAGAAATACAAACACATGGAGGCTAAACAACACACTGCCTTATAACCAAGAGATCGCTGAAGAAATCAAAGTATAAAACAAAAAATACTTACAAACAATGAAAATGAAAACACAATGACACAAAACCCATGGGATACAGCAAAAGCAGTTGTAAGAGGGAACTTTATAGCTATACAAGCCTACCTTAAGAAAAAAGAAACATCTCAAATTAGCAACCTAACCTTAAACCTAAAGCAATTAGAGAAAGAACAGAAAATCCTGAAAGTTAGCAGAAGGAAGGAAATTATAAAGATCTGATCAGCAATAAATGAAAAATAAATGAAGGGATAGGGAGGGTGGGAGGGAGGGAGATGCAAGAGGCAAGAGATATGGGAATATATGTATATGTATAACTGATTCACTTTGTTATAATGCAGAAACTAACACACGATTGTAAAGCAATTATACTCCAATAAAGATGTTTAAAAAAATAAATGAAGGAAACGAGAGCAAAAATCAGTAAAAGTTGATTCTTTGAGAAGATATACAAAATTGATAAAGCATTAGCCAGACTCATCAAGAAAAAAAGGGAGAAGACTCAAATCAATAGAATTAGAAATGAAAAAGGAGAAGTAACAACAGACACTGCATAAATACAAAGGATCATGAGAGATTACTACAAGGAACTCTATGCCAATATAATGGACAACCTGGAAGAAATTGACAAACTCTTAGAAAAGGAAAACCTTCCAAGGCTGAACCAGGCAGAAATAGAGAATATGAACAGACCAATCACAAGCACTGAAATTGAAACTGTGATTAAACATCTTCCAACAAACAAAAGCCCAGGACCAGATAGCTTCACAGGCGAATTGTATCGAACATTTAGAGAAGAGCTAACACATATCCTTCTCAAACTCTTCCAAAATATATCAGAGGGAGGAACCCTCCCAAACTTATTCTACGAGGCCACCATCATCCTGATACCAAAACCGGACAAAGATGTTACAAAGAAAGAGAACTATTGGCCAATATCAGTGATGAACATAGATGCAATAATCCTCAACAAAATAGTAGCAAACAGAATCCAACAGCACGTTAAAAGGATCATACACCATGATCAAGTGGGGTTTACCCCGGGAATGCAAGTATTCTTCAATATATGCAAATCAATCAACGTGATACACCATATTAACAAGTTGAAGGAGAAAAATGATATGATCATCTCAACAGATACACAGAAAGCTTTCCTGAAAATTCAACACCCATTTGTGATAAAAACCCCAGTAAGTAAGCATAGAGGGAAGTTACCTCAATATAATAATGGCCATATATGACAAACCCAAAGCCAATATCGTCCTCAATGGTGAAAAACTGAAAGCTTTTTCACTAAATCAGGAATAAGACAAGGTTGCCCACTCTCACCACTATTATTCAACATAGTTTTGGAAGTTTTAGTCACAGCAATCAGAGAAGAAAAAGAAATAAAAGGAATCCAAATCGGAAAAGAAGAAGTAAAGCTGTCCCTGTTTGCAGATGACATGACACGATACATAGAGAATCCTAAAGATCTACCAGAAATCTACTAGAGCTAATCAATGAATTTGGTAAAGTAGCAGAATCCAAAATTAATACACAGAAATATCTTCCATTCTTATGCACTAATGATGAAAAATCTGAAAGTGAAATTAAGAAAACACTCCCATCTGCCACTGCAACGAAAAGAATAAAATATGTAGGAATAAACCTACCTAAGGAGACAAAAGACCTATATACAGAAAATTATATCACACTGATGAAAGAAATTAAAGACGATACAAATAGATGGAGAGATATACCATGTTCTTGGATTGGAAGAATCAACATTTTGAAAATGACTCTACTACCCAAAGCAATCTACAGATACAATGCAATCCCTATCAAACTACCACTGGCAGGTTTCAGAGACCTGGAACAAAAAATTTCACAATTTGTGTGGAAATACTAAAGACCCCGAATAGCCAAAGCAATCTTGAGAAAGAAAAACAGAGCTGGAGGAATCAGGCTCCCTGACTTCAGACTATACTACAAAGATACAGTAATCAAGACAATATGGTAGTGGCAGAAAAACCAAAATGTAGATAAATGGAACAGGATAGAAATCCCAGAGATAAACCCATGCACATATGGTTACCTTATCTTTGATGAAGGAGGCAAGAACATATCGTGGAGAAAAGACAGACTCTTCAATAAGTGGTGCTATGAAAACTGGACAGCTACATGTAAAAGAATGAAGTTAGAACACTCCTTAACACCATACACAGATATAAACTCAAGTCGGATTAAAGACCTAAATGTAAGGCCAGACACCATCAAACTCATAGAGGAAAACTGAGGAAGAACACTCTATGCATAAATCATAGCAAGATCCTCTTTGACCCACCTCCTAGAGAAATGGAAATAAAAATAAACAAATGGGACCCAATGAAACTCACAAGTTTTGCACAGCAAAGGAAACCATAAAGAAAACGAAAAGACAACCCTCAGAGTGGGAGAAAATATTTCAAATGAAGCAACTTACAAAGGATTAATCTCCAAAACATACAAGCAACTCATGCAGCTCAATATCAAAAAAACAAACAACCCAATCTAAAAATGGGAAGAAGACCTAAATACACATTTCTCCGTCGAAGATATACAGATTGCCTACAAACACATGAAAGAATGCTCAACATCGTTTATCATTAGAGAAATGGAAATCAAAACTACAATGAGATATCATGTCACACCAGTCAGAATGTCCATCCTCAAAAAATCTACAAACAATAAATGAGGAGCGGGTGTGATGAAAAGGGAACCTTCTTGCAGTGGTGGTGGGAATATAAATTGATACAGCCACTATGGAGAACAGTATGGAGGTTCCTTACAAAGTACAAATAGAACTACCATATGACCCAGCAATCCCACTACTGGGCATATACCCTGAGAAAACCATAATTCAAAAATAGTCATGTACCAAAATATTCATTGCAGCTCTATTTACAATAGCCCAGAGATGGAAACAACCTAAGTGTCCATCATTGGATGAATGTATAAAGAAGATATGGCACATATATACAATGGAATATTAGTCATAAAATGGAACGAAATTGGGGCTTCCCTGTTGGCACAGTGGTTGAGAATCTGCCTGCTAATGCAGGGGACACGGGTTCAAGCCCTTGTCTGGGACGATCCCACATGCCGCGGAGCAACTAGGCCCGTGAACCACAACTACTGAGCCTGCGCGTCTGGAGCCTGTGCTCCACAACAAGAGAGGCCGCGATAGTGAGGCCCGCGCACCGCAATGAATAGTGGCCCCTGCTTGCCACAACTAGAGATAGCCCTCGCACAGAAATGAAGACCCAATACAGCAAAAATAAAAAAAGTAAATACATTAATAAAGTCCTACCCCCAACGTCTTAAAAAAATGGAACAAAACTGAATTATTTGTAGTGAGGTGGATGGACCTAGAGTCTGTCATACAGAGTGAAGTAAGTCAGAAAGAGAAAAACAAATACTGTTTGTGAACACATATATGGAATCTAAAAAAAAAGGAAAAGAAAGAAAATTATCAGAAGTACCTGGAGGCAAGACGGGAATAAAGATGCAGACCTACTAGAGAATGGACTTGAGGATATGGGGAGGGGGAAGGGTAAGCTGGGACAAATTGAGACAGTGACATGGACATATGTACACTACCAAACATAAAAAAGATAGCTAGTGGGAAGCAGCCGCATAGCACAGTGAGATCAGCTCAGTTCTTTGTGACCACATAGAGGGTTGGGATAGGGAGGGTGGGAGGGAGAGATGCAAGAGCGACGAGATATGGGGACATATGTATATGTATAACTGATCCACTTTGTTATAAAGCAGAAACTAACACACCATTGTAAAGCAGTTACACTCCAATAAAGACATTAAAAAAAAAGCAGAAATTTTCTGAAAAGCACAGCAGAGTTTTCCGCAATCTCATGGAACTAAGTTGGAAAAACTCAAAGTTTAAGGAGGAAGAACAATTTTGGAGTTGATATGTCTATACCTTAATTCTGGTGGATGTTATAAACACACACACACACACACACACACAAGACTGGAACCTTTGGTTACATGTATGTACAAAGAATGGGAAACCAAACAAATAAAAAATGAAACAAGTATATGCCACCAGGTCTTTTTTTTTTTTTTTGACAAAAACATTGTTTCTTGTGTTTTGGTTCTTATGGTGACAGAAAAAAAGGAAGTGAGACATTTGTGGTGACTGTGAGTGGGTGGATGTGATATTCACACACTGCCCAAATATCATGAGTTTCCTACTTCCATTAACTGTACCCACTAACTTGGAGAGTTGAGCAAGAAACACTGATATCCTAATGTCTAGAAAGATCCCTGGCAGGGTGGGTCTGCCTGTCTTTCCTTTACCCCCCTCGTGAATGGCTTTCAATTTAATTCCTATTAATTTCACCAAAATTTTGAAAACTGACTTGTGTCAGGCTTGTCTTATGTTCCTTACAGTGATTGTATCCCTTATTTAACCCTTAACTCTTAAAGCTATGAGGAAGGTACTAATTTTATTCATATTTTACAGATGAAAAGTGTAAGTCTTATGGAATGTAGATAACTTTCTTGAGGCTCTATAGATAATTCGAATCAGAGCTGGAAATTGAACTTATGCAATCTGTAATCCGAGTCCATGTTGTGGCTACCCCTATCTAATACTGTGTCTTGAACTATGAGTTTAATCTCTATAATTCTAAGCCCAGCCAAGGGCCTGGTATGTACTAGATACTTAGTGTCTGTTAGGTTTAACCCAATTGAATGTGGAAGGCGCTATAACTAGGAGTTTAAAGTACTATAAAGTCAGAGGGGAATGAAGAATTAAATCCCCAAAGCATCATGAAAGCCTTTGAGGAGAAGGTGGAGACATTTGAAATGGACTTTGAAGACTTGGTAGATCTTCTATAGGGAGAATTGGGGGCAAATGGAGGGTTTCTTCAAGCTCAAGTTCAGGGTGAAGCAGGACCACTTTTACATGGATGGATGACTTCCTTTTCAGCACTTCTAGTCTTGACTAATATGCTAGATTTTAGCCTCAAGATGTGAGAAGCTGTTTTGCCATAAGACAAGATTTGACCTATGGCACACCAAAAGCTACATAATTGAACACCATGTAATAACATGTCTACTGTATTAAGCATAAGTTTACATTCCCTAAGCACATAACATCTAGAGGGTTTCAAGATATCTGTACCCATATTGGTAGGTAGAAACAAATAAGTTATCATTAAAAGTTCATTAACAGATAGGGAAATTTATAGAGTCAGAAAATAGATTCAGTTGTTGCCTAGGACTGGGAGATGGGGGAGGGGATAAGGAGTGACTGCTAATGGGTACAAGTTTTCTTTTGGGAGTTATGAAAATATTCTAAAATTGATTATTGTCATGATTACACTACTCTAAGAATATACTACAATGATTAAATTGTATACATTGAATAAGTAAACTATATAGTCTGAAATTATATTTCAATAAAGCTGTAAAAAAAGTTCATTATAGTTTTGGAGGAATTTTTAAAGGCCTAGGAAAAAATTTATAATATAATGTTAAGAAGTGAAACATAATATGAAACTGTACATTAACCATGATCTCAATTAGGTTAAAAATATGATGTACTTGCCTATAGTGCTTAAGAAAACTTTTAAGTTTTTGAATTTTCCCATTTTTCCAATGATCATATATTTTCTTTAAAAATTTCTTTTTATAATTATATATGTGGAAATTAAGCATCAAATATTAATACTTGTTTTTAATTGGTAGGCTTAAAATAAGTTTTCTTTTTTACTTGTTACTTTTCATCATTTTCTACAATTAAAATGCATTATTTTAATAAACAGACGAAACTAAAGCATTTGAAAATATCATACAATATGCATTGTGTAACATCTACCAATAAATAAAAATGATTTATATGAACCAATGAAAAAAGTAGCAACCATTAGAGGACAACTTGCACAAGAGGTAATACATTTGGCTAGTTAACACATGGAAATATGCTAAATCTCACCTGTAATAGACAAAAGATGAAAACAGTGGATACTGTCCATTGTTGGCAGAGGCATGGGCAAAGAGGACTCTCCTATGGGAATGGCTAGAGTGTAGACTTGTGCCACCACTTTGGAAGGCAATTTGACAATATCTATAAGGATTTTTTAAAAAGCATATTTACTGAGCTATTGAAGTTTTTAATTAATGTATTCTTTTAATTTAAAAAAATTAAACTATTTTATATTGGAGTATAACTGATTAACAATGTTGTAATAGTTTCAAGTGCACAGCAAAGGGACTCAGCCATACATATACATGGATCCATTCTCCCTTAATCTCCCCTCCTATACAGGCTACCACATAACATTGAGCAGAGATCCCTGTGCTATATGGTAGGTCCTAGTTGGTTATCCATTTTAAATACAGTTTTTAAAAATAATTTTTAAGATATTCTACAGAGGCATTTAGACATGTGTACAATGAAATACAAACAAGGATGTTTATTGCATTATTGATTATAATAGGGAAAATTAGAAGCAACCTAAATACCCATCGATATGGAAGTGAATATGTCGACTGATATGAACTATAATTCAGAATTATTTAAATAATTTAATATAATTTAAATAAATTATAGTTTATCAATATAATAAAGAATAGATGAGGCTATATATATATATATATAGAGAGAGAGAGAGAGAAAGATCTGCATAGCAGAGAATTTAATGTTTAATAATGGACACAATGTTTATTGGCTTGTATTTACACTACAAAAGCAAATATCTGGGGATCTAAATGTCAAATAACAGAAATCCAATAAAGCCCAATAAATAAAAAATAAAAAAGAAAGGGGTAAATCTATATGTACAGATACAGAAATATGTCTATAATATATTCTGAATTGAATAAAGCAAAATTTAAAAGAGAACATACAAGTCCTTTTAAATATATATATATATATATATATATATATATATGGCAAATGATAAATTGTAATCTATGGGGTGGATTTACAGGGAACTTTCACTTTGTACTAAGGAGAAGGATTGAACTTTAATCCTAGATCTGCTACTTACTAAGGCCTGAGACCTTATGTAAATTACTCCCCCTTTCTAAGCTCTGTTTTCTCATATGTAACAGAGAGCTAAAATTTGCACATATTTCATAAGGCTGTCTTGAAGACAAAATGGAAAAAGCATGCAACTGCTCAATAAATATCAGTTATTCTGCTTTGTATTGTTCTGATTTTTAATAATTTCATGCATTGTTTATGAGATCAGAAAAAAATATAAAGAAAAAATAGAAGATCCACAGTCATATAATGGTTTGATGGCTTTGTCACAGTAGCAAGCAAGGTCAGCAGAAATTGTCAAAAACCTCTCTATGGGGAAGAGAATATCCAGTAACTTACAAAGGTGTATGCTGGATGGAAAAGCCTTAGATCTCTGGTCTTAAAGATTATTGGAAACTAAAGTATTTTTGCAAGCATTATCCCAACTCTGTCTGTTGTTATTATCACTCTGTAGATGATACAGAGGCTCTGAAGTTAAGTAACTTGGTCAAGGTCAAACATAGTGTAACCAGGAATCTAACCGTGTTCTGTGTGCCTCCAAGTTTGTGCTCTTTCATATTGTACAACACTGTCCAGATTAGTTCAAGTAGAGAGCGAGTAAACTTTCCCTGGTGCATCCCCTTAGTCCCTTGCACAGCCATCACCTTTCACATACCCAGACTGTTGCTTTGCTTTAGGGATGAGAAAGTGGAAGTAGAACTCCCTATGTTCTGTTCTGGGACATTTCCAGACTGAGCCAAGAGTAGTTATGTGTCCTGCTAGGTCATGGGCTTTCACTGACTACAGAGGTTGAGAACCCTTGGGCAAACCAAATACTCCTGTCTCATTGGTTTGAAAGCAAAGCAGAAGTGGCAAAAGCTGACAAAGCCCAGCTGGAGAAGGGATGTTGAAATGGACACAAATAACATGCCCTCATGAACATGACCAATAGAAATGTTTTAAATTTAATTCTTTTCCTATGCTTATACTTTCTCCTATCTTATCCTTAATCTTAGAGGTAGTAGGTACTCTTCCTTTTCCTTTCCTCCCCTCTTTCAGGTGCCTCATTGTGCTGCTCTCAAATATTTATACTTATAGTCAAATTTCTTATTGAGGTTCTGTGTAGCTCACTGCTGGACTCTTAACAGCTTCTCTTCATGGACTAGCTATCTCAAATTTATCTTTAAATTTATACCAAACACCTTTTGACCATCTTTTCTCAGTCCTTAAAGCTCTTCACCAACTCCTCCTCCTCATCTGGCTTTTATTATCCATGTCCTTAAACCTAGACTTAAATATCCCAGATATTCTAGCAAAAGGCAGGTAGGAGTGGGGAACACAAATATATCTTTCTTCTAATTTTTATTGTCTGCTAGAATGTGACCTCCCTGAGTGGAGGATTTTGTGTATTATGCTTACTGACATCACAAGTTCCTAGAACAGTGCTTGGAAACTACTGGGGGCTCAATATATATTTGTTGAGTGAATAAATGAGTGAGAATTCTAAGATCTTCTTCATTCTCTTCCTTTCTAGTGCTCAAATACAAGTCAAACCTGTCCCTAAACCTTAGAGGTTATATATTCTAAGGAATAAGACTGCATATTTTCTCAAACACTACTCACTGCTGGAGTTTGTTCTTTTGTCCATGTACTCATTCATTCAGTTGTTGAGTGCCTACTACGTGCCTGAATCTGAGCTGGTGCCAGAAGCACAAAAGTGAGTACAAAATATTCCTGCTTTCGGGACGCCCAAAACCCAGAGTGGGACATAGACACAAAACATCTAACTAGTCTTCTAGGCTGTGTATAATTAGTGTCATGTTATATATACACTAACTAGTCCAGGAGAGGAAGGGGTAGCGATCACTTTTAATTCTGTCCTTTAATATCACCTTTAAATCCAGTACAGGATATCTTTCCTGTGGCAGCTTAAACCCACTAAAGTATTAGCAGAAAATAGTTAGGTGCCATTTAACATAAGTTTCCATGACTGTTAGCAAGAATGCCCACTTCCCTTAATACTCCTCCCAGCCTTTTATTCTCTATAATATATAATCCCAGTTCTTTTAACCATGCTTCACAGGTCATGGTCTCATGACGCTGAGCACTTTCTGAAGGTCCTTATTAGTTTTTCTTCCTAAGGACTATTCCAGTAAGCTATGATAGTCAACCTCATGACTGAGAAGTTGGGAAATTAAAGCACTCTCATTTGTGTTGATTGAGATGGAGAAATTCCCTTGATGACCTAATAGTGAAATCAGCCCTCCACTCCCATAGATCAGATCATGGAGCAACTAGGATGATGTAGCAATAGGGTGAAGTTGAGGGACAGAGAGAACAAGTGAAAGAAACAACCAAATGGACTTAGAGTCGCCGGAATGCACAGAGTTGTATAGGTCACTAACGCTTGCACTTCCTTGATTGGCTTCTTCATTATCATCTAGAGGAAAAGTGGTGATATTAAATTTATTACTATGCTACTTTGTAAAGCTCTTCCTGGCTGGTACTACTGATGATAAGTTACAAACAGGTAGATCTAAAGATCCAGCTACCTGTGGCAAAACTGGATCAATGGAACTATACCAGTGCTGTGTCATGTGAGGGAGTACTGTCCAACAGTAGATGCTGCTTTCTTCAATATACATTGACCACATAACAACTCAAACACAGCTGTTGCCCATCTTGACTTTGCAGTTAGTGATATTTCCATTTGTCCGTCTCCCTTTAATTGTCATAATCTCTCAAAGTGAGAGTTATACATAACTAAGATGTGAAAAAGACATTTTCAATAGCAATTTATTTTTCCAAAGGCTTGATAAATATTTTATATCTTCCAGGTATATATCTTCCAGGTATTAGGAAGACGTGTGTACTACTTACACTATTTTGGGGCACATAGCCATGCTGTTGCTGGTTGAAGGGACTTCAAGGGTTGAATTTTTTCTAATTACTTCAGGGTAAATTCCCAACTTTATGGATTCAGAAATTTACTATTATCAACTTTGATGAATGGTGTCAAATTAATCAGATATATAAAGCAGTGTTTCTCAGTGTTGATTATACTTTGGAATTATCTGGAGGAAAAAGTCCCAGTGCCTAGATATTACTTCAGACAAATTAAATTGGAATCTTTTGACATGGGTCCCAGACATCAGTATTCTGTAAGTATTCCCAGCTGATTCCATGTGCAGCCAAGTTTGAGAACCATTGCATTAAAGTAACCATTGTGTAAATCCAAATGTAATTTGAGTTACTGTGATGACAGTAAGATATGATTAGCAAGAATTCCAGGGATTGCCATTTCTTCTTTCTTCCCCCTTTTTGGTATGGACATGCATAGTAAATACTATCCTGGGAAATCAAGCTAAGTACTACCCTTTGTGAGCATGTGATCAAAGTGTAGAGTCAGGGTCTCATTAGTCATGGGAGGAATTCTTATAATTTGGGAAAGTGCATAAATAAAATAAAGGGTAAGTAGAGATTCTGGAATTAGATAACAGATACCAAATACCCTTCCATCCCAGCAAGCCCTAGTATTACTATTACATAATACTATCCTGTATGTAAAGGGATACAATCATATCAACTAATTCTTTGGTATGTTTCCTACTCTATGACTTCCTACTGTGATTTATTTCTTTAATGGAAACCAATGTTACTTAAAATTTTAAGAAATTCATTTCCTATTCAATTTGTTGGAATACATATGCCATAAAACAAGCAATAACTATACTTATCATGCTAAGATAAAATTAATTAGAATAGGGACCTTCTTGGCATGTTTAGATTGAGCCCTCACAGCATTGTGGAAGAAATCCAATTTGTTTAATAAATGAATATTGGATGATAGAAAAAGGAAAGGACATAAAATGGTTAATAACATTTCAATCACAAAAACAAAGGCATAATTTCTTGCTCAGTATGTGGATATCTTCCACAATGAAAGAGAATATGTTTGGGATCTCCAAAAGAGGTGAAATGACCTCTTGTCCTATTTCAAGCACTTTCCCCAGGCATATTTCTTGATGCTAAGTGGAATAATACATACTGAGCATCCAATTCCATTGGATGTAGAGGCAATTCTTTTCCCAAGACCTTGTAGTTCTGTCCAAGCACTATGAGCTGACTCTCTCTGCTCAACAGAGAGCTCTTTCAATGCTTCATCCATTTAGGCACCAAAAAACATATATTGAGAGGTTGCTATGTTCTAGATACTGGGGATCGATGGGAAAACAAGATAAAGTCCCTGCTCTTGGAATTTACAGTCTAGTTAGGAGGAATGAACAAGAAACATGTAAACAAATAAAATGGATGTCCTTTAAAGTCTCATCAAATTAAGTATAGAGGGAACATATCTCAAAATAATTAAAGCCATTTATGACAAACCCACAGCTAACATCATACTCAATGGTGAAAAGCTGAAAGTTTTTCCTCTAAAATCAGGAAAAGGTAAGAATGCCCACTCTTGCCACTTCTATTTAACATAGTATTGGAAGTCCAGTCATAGTAATAAGACAAGAAAAGGAAGTAAAATGTATTCAAATTGGAAGGGAAGAAGTTAAACTCTCACTATTTGCAGATGACATGATACTATATATAGAAAACCCTGAAGTCTCCACCAAAAAAAATTGGAAATAATAAATGAATTCAGTAAAGTTGCAGGTTACAACATTAATATACAGAAATCTATTGATTTTGTATACACTAATAATGAACTATCAGAGAAAGCAAAATAAATCCTGTTTAAAATTGCATCAAAAATAATAAAATATCTAGGAATAAACTTAAACAAGTGAAAGAAAACTATAAAAATATAAAATATTGAAGAAGAAAACCAAAGATGATACAAATAAATGGAAAGATATCATGTGTTCTTGGATTGGAAGACTTAATATTGTTAAAAAGCTCATACTACCCAAAGCAATCTACAGGTAGACCATAATATCTATCTGAATACCGATGATATTTTTCATAGAACTAGAAAAAATAATCCTAAAATTAATATGGAATCACACAAAAATCCAATATGCCAAAGCAATCAAGAAAAATAAAAGAACAAAGTTAAAGATATCATACTCCCAGAATTCAGACTACACTATAAACGTACAGTAATCAAAACAGCATAGTACAGGCACAAAAACACACACATAGATCAATGGAACAGATTAGAGAGCCCAGAAATAAACCCACACACCTATGGTAGATTAATCTATGACAAAGGAGGCAAGAATATACAATAGAGAAAAAGACAGTCTCTTCAATAAATGGCGCTGGGAAAACTGGACAGTGAAATGAAAAGAATGAAATTAGAACATTCTCTAATGCCGTATACAAAAATAAACTAAAATGGATTAAATACCTAAATGTAAGTCCAGAAACCATAAAAATCCTAGTAGAGATCATAGGCAGAACAGTCTTTTACATAAATCAAAGAAATATTATTTTTGGTTCTTTCTCCTAAGGCAAAGGAATAAAAGCAAAAACTTTTTTTCCACATCTTTATTGGAGTATAATCGCTTTACAATGTTGTGTTAGTTTCTGCTGTACAACAAAGTGAATCAGCAATATGTATACATATATCCTCATATCCCCTCTCTCTTGAGCCTCCAACCTACCCCGCCATCCCACCCATCTAGGTCTTCACAAAGCATCGACTGGATCTCCCTGTGCTATGCAGCAGCTTCCCACTAACCATCCATTTTATATTTGGCAGTGTATATATATCAAAGCTACTCTCTCACTTTGTCCCAGCTACCCCTTCACCCCTGTGTCCTCAGGTCCGTTCTCTATGTCTGCATCTTTATTCCTGCTCTGTCACTAGATTCATCAGTACCGCTTTTGTAGATTCCATATATATGCCTCTGCATACGGTATTTGTTTTTCTCATTCTGCCTTACTTCACTCTGCATGACAGACTCTAGGTCCATCCACCTCAATACAAGTGACTTAATTTTGTTCCTTTTTATGCCTGAGTAATATTCCATTGTATATATGTGCCACGTCTTCTTTATTCATTCATCTGTCAATGAACATTTAGGTTGCTTCCATGTCCTGGCTATTGTAAATAATGCTGCAATGAACATTGTGGTACATGTCTCTTTTTGAGTTACGGTTTTCTCAGGGTATATGCTAAGTAGTGGGATTGCTGGGTCATGTGGTAGTTCTATTTTTAGTTTTCTAAAGAAATTCCATACTGTTTTCCATAGTGGCTGTATCAACTTACATTCCCACCAACAGAGCAAGAGGGTTCCCTTTACTCCACACCCTCTCCAGCATTTTTTGTTTATAGATTTTTTGATGATGGCTGTTCTGACCGGTGTGAGGTGATACCTCATTGTGGTTTTGACTTGCATTTCTTTAATGATTTGTGATGTTGAGCATCTTTTCATGTGTTTGTTGGCTATCTGTATGTCTTCTTTGGAGAAATGTCTATTTAGGTCTTCCATCCATTTCTGGGTTGGGTGGTTTGATTTTTTCATATTGAGCTGCATGAGCTGCTTGTATATGTTGGAGATTAATCCTTTGCCTGTTGCTTTGTTTGAAAATATTTTCTCCATTCTGAGGGTTGTCTTTTGGTCTTGGTTATGGTTTTCTTTGCTGTGCAAAAGCTGTTAAGTTTCAATAGGACCCATTTGTTTATTATTGTTTTTATTTCCATTTCTCTAGGAGGTGAGTCGAAAAGGATCTGGCTGTGATTTATGTCAAAGAGTGTTCTGCCTATGTTTTCCTCTAAGAGTTTGATAGTGTCTGGTCTTAAATTTAGGTCTTTAATCCACTTTCAGTTTATTTTTGTGTATGGTGTTAGGAAGTGTTCTAATTTCATTCTTTTACATGTAGCTGTCCAGTATTCACAGCACCTCTTATTGAAGAGGCTGTCTTTTCTCCATTGTATATCCTTGCCTCCTTTGTTGTAGATTAGTTGACCATAGATGCGTGGGTTTATCTTTGGGCTTTCTATCCTGTTCCATTGATCTGTATTTCTGTTTTTGTGCCAGTACCATACTGTCTTGATTACTGTAGCTTTGTAGTATAGTCTGAAGTCAGGGAGCCTGATTCCTCCAGCTCCATTTTTCATTCTCAAGATTGCTTTGGCTACTTGTGGTCTTTTGTGTTTCCATACAAATTGTAAAATTTCTTGTTTAGTTCTGTGAAAAATGCCATTGGTAACTTGATAGGGATTGCACTGAACCTGTATATCACTTTGGGTAGTTTAGTCATTTTCACAATATTGATTCTTCCAATCCAAGAACATGTTACATCTCTCCATCTGTTTATGTCCTCTTTGATTTCTTTCATCAGTATTTTATAGTTTTCTGAGTACAGGTCTTTTGCCTCCTAAGGTAGATTTATTCCTAGGTATTTTATTCTGTATTTTGAATGGTAAATTGGATTGTTTCTTTAATCTCTGTGTCTGATCTTTCATTGTTATGTATGTGGATGCAAGAGATTTCTGTGCATTCATATTGTATCCTGCTACTTTACCAAATTCATTGACTAGCTCTAGTAGTTTTCTGGTGGCATCTTTAGGATTATGTATGTATAACATCACATCGTCTGCAAACAGTGACAGTTTTACAACTTCTTTTCTGATTTAGATTCCTTTTATTTCTTTTTCTTCTCTGATTGCCATGGCTAAGACTTCCATAACTATGTTGAATAATAGTGGAGAGAGTGGGCACTCTTGCCTTATTCCTGATTTTAGAGGAAATGCTTCCAGTTTTTCACCAAAGAGAATGATGCTGGCTGTGAGTTTGTCATATATGGCTTTTATTATGTTGAGGTAGGTTCCCTCTTTGCACACTTTCTGTAGAGTTTTTATCATAAATGTGTGTTGAATTTTGTCAAAAGCTTTTTCTACATCTATTGAGATTATCATGTGGTTTTTCTCCTTCAATTTCTTCATATGGTGTATCACATTGATTGATTTGCGTATATTGAAGAATCCTTGCATTCGTGGGATAAACCCCACTTGCTTATGGTATATGATCTCTTTAATGTGCTGTTGAATTCTGTTTGCTATTATTTTGTTGAGGATTTTTACATCTATATTCATCAGTAATATTGGCCTCTGTTTTTTTTGTGTGTGTGACATCTTTTTCTGGTTTTGGTATCAGGGTGATGGTGGGCTCGCAGAATGAGTTTGGGAATGTTCCTCTCCCTGCTATATTTTGGAAGAGTTTGAGAAGGATAGGTGTTAACTCTTCTCTAAATGCTTGTTAAAATTCCCTTGTGAAGCCATCTGGCCCTGGACTTTTGTTTGTTGGAAGATATTTAATCACAGTTTCAATTTCAGTGCTTGTGATTGGTCTGTTCATATTTTCTATATCTTCCTTGTTCAGACATGGAAGGTTGCACTTTTCTAAGAATTCGTCCATTTCTTCCCCGATGTCCATTTTATTGGCATATAGTTGCTTCTAGTAGTCTCTCATGATCCTTTGTATTTCTATGGTGTCAGTTGTTACTTCTCCATCTTCATTTTTAATTCTGTTGATTTGAGTCTTTTCCCTTTTTTCCTGATGAATTTGGCTAATAGTTTGTCAACTGTGTTTATCTTCACAAAGAACCATCTTTTAGTTTTATTGATATTTGCTATTGTTTTCTTCATTTCTTTTTCATTTCTTTCTGATCTGATCTTTATGATTTCTTTCCTTCTGTTAATTTTTTTGTTGTTCTTTCTCTAATTGCTTTAGATATAAGGTTAGGTTGTTTAGTTGAGATTTCTTTTGTTTCTTGTGGTAGGATTCTATTGCCATACACTTCTCGCTTAGAACTGATTTTGCTGCATCCCAAGGTTTTGTGTGGTCGTTTCTTAATTGGTATTTGTTTCTAGGTATTTTTTGATTTCCTTTTTGATTTCTTCAGTGTTCTCTTGGTTGTTTAGTAGCATCCATGTGTTTGTATTCTTTACAGATTTTTCCTGTAATCGATATCTAAACTCATAGCCTTGTCATCAGAAATGATGCTTGATATGATTTCAATTTTCTTAAATTTACCAAGGCTTGATTTGTGACCCAAGATATGATCTATCCTGCAGACTCTTCCATGTGGACTTGAGAAGAAAGTGTATTCTTTTGTTTTTGGATGGAATGTCCTGTAAATATCAGTTAAGTCCATCTGGTCTAATGTGTCATTTAAAGCTTGTGTTTCCTTATTTATTTTCTGTTTGGTTGATCTGTCCACTGGTGTAAGTGAGGTGTTAAAGGCCCCTACTATTATTGTGTCAATGTCAATTTCCCCTTTTAGGGCTGTTAGCATTTGTCTTATGTATTGAGGTGCTCATATGTTGGGAGCATAGATAATTACAATTCTTATATCTTGTTCTTGGATTGATCCCTTGATCATTATATAGTGTCCCTCCTTGTCTCTTGTAATAGTCTTTATTTTAAAGTGTATTTTGTCTGATATGAGAATTGCTACTCCAGCTTTCTTTTGATTTCCATTTGCATGGAATATCTTTTTCCATCCCCTGACTTTCAGTCTGTGTGCCCCTAGGTCTGAAGTGGGCCTCTTGTCAACAGCATATATACAGGTCTTTTTCTTGTATCCATTTAGTCAGTCTATGTCTTTTGGTGAGAGCATTTAATCCATCTACATTTAAGGTAATTATTTATATGTATGTTCCTATTACCATTTTCTTAATTGATTTAGGTTTGTTTTTGTAGGTATTTTCCTTCTCTAGTGTTTCCTGCCTAGATAAGTTCCTTTAGCATTTGTTGTAAAACTGGTTTGGTGGTGCAGAATTCTCTTAACTTTTGCTTGTTTGTAAAGCTTTTGATTTCTCCATCAAACATGAATGAGATCCTTGCTGAGTAGAGAAATCTTGGTTCTATGGTTTTCCCTTTCATCACTTTAAATATATCCTGTCACTCCCTTCAGGCCTGCAGAGTTGCTGCTGAAAGATCAGCTGTTAACCTTATGGGGATTCCCTTGTATGTTATTTGTTGCTTTTCCCTTGCTGCTTTTAGTATTTTTTATTTATGTTTAATGTTTTTAGTTTGATTAATATGTGTCTTGTGTGTTTTTCCTTGGATTTATCCTGTATGGGACTCTCTGCACTTTCTGGACTTAACTGGCCATTTCCTTTCCCAAGTTGGGGAAGTTTTCTACTATGATCTGCTCAAATATTTTGTCAGACCCTTTCTTTTTTTTCTTCTTCTACTGGGATGCCTATACTTTGAATGTTAGCATGCTTAATTTTGTCCCAGAAGTCTCTGAGTTTTCCTCCATTCTTTTCATTCTTTTTTCTTTATTCTGCTCCACAGAGTTATTTCCACCATTCTATCTTCCATCTCACTTATCTGTTCTTCTGCATCATTTATTCTGCTATTGATTCCTTCCAGAATATTTTTAATTTCAGTTATTGTGTTGTTCATTACTGTTTGTTTGCTCTTTAGTTCTTCTAGGTCCTTGTTAAACGTTCCTTGTATTTTCTCTATTCTATTTCTGAGATTTTGGATCATCTTTACTATCTTTACTCTGAATTCTCTTTCATTTAGTTTGCCTATTTCCTCCTCATTTATTTAGTCTAGTAGGTTTTTATCTTACTCCTTTGCCTGCAAGATATATTTCTGTCTTCTCATTATGTCTAATTTCTATCATCTGAGGTCTCCTCTCCCTAGGCTGCAGGGTTGTAGTTCCTCTTGCTTCCATTCTCTGCCCCTGGTGGTGAGTTTGGTCCAGTGGCTTGTGTGGGCTTCCTGATCGAAGGACTGGTGCCAGGTTCTAGTGTGTGGATATGAATGTTTTCCCTCTGATGAGCAGGGCCATGTCAGGTGTTGTGTTTTGGGATGTCTGTGAGCTTAGTATGATGTTCTGTAGTCTGTGTGCTGATGGGTGTGTTTATATTCCTGTTTTGTTGTTTAGTGTGAGGCATCCAGCACTGGGAACTGCAGGCAGTTGGGTGGAGCCAGGTCTTGGATTCAGATAGAGGCCTCCATGAGAGCTCTCAGTGATTAATCTACCCTGGTGCTGGGAATTCTCTTTTCGCTCAGTATCCTGGACTCGGTGCTTTAACCCCAGAGCCTCAGGTCTGACTTCCGGTCGAGGAACCAAGACCCTGCAAGTCACTCATCCCAGCAGTAAGGGAAATTTTCAAAATTATATAAAAAAAAAGCTGAACAAAACTCCAGACAAATGATAAAAAGTAAAATCAAGCAAACAAAAACAGGAACAAGGAAATATGCACACACAGAAAAGAAACAAAAACAGAACCAAATAAAACATAAAGCAAGAGAACAACCAGACAAATAAAAGAATCCAAAAATGAAATCAATCAATTAGAATCAAAACTAACAAAAATAGCACACTGCAATGAAGAGTAGCCCCAACTCACCACAACTAGAGAAAGCCCATTTGCAGCAAAGAAGACCCAACACAGCCAAAATAGAAAAATAATAAATAAATACATTTATTAAAAAAAACTAACAAAAATACAAAACCTAAAAACAAAGCAGTGTGCCAACTGAAGAATGAAGCAAAGAAACAAAGCAAACTGACAAAAATGATTTAAAATAAAGAAATAAAGAAAGTGGAAGGAAGACAGAACAACAGAAAAGCAACATAGAAATAGAAATATATATATATAAATAAAAACATATATTGAGGAAAGAAGAAAAAAAGCAGACAAACAAAACCCCAGAGAAATGGTAAAAAACGAAATCAAACAAACAAAAAGAGAAACAAGGAAACACACACTCACAAGAGAAACAACAGAACCAAATAAAATAAAAAGCAAGAGAACCACCAGACAAACAGAACACCAAAACAAAATCAAACAATTAGAATCCGAACTAAGAAAAACACAAAACCTAAAAACAAAACCAAAGCAGTGTGTAAGCTGAAGAACAGAGTAAGGAAACAGAACAAACATAAAAATGATCTAAAAAATAATAGAATAAAACAAAATAAAATGGGAAATATCACAGAACAATAGAAAAGCAAAGTAAAAATAGAAATATTTTAAAAATGAAAATAAAAGATATGTTATAAAACTCAAATATCCCAAAAGTCTAAAAAAAACTAAAATAACAACAAACAAACAAAAACAAAAGAAAAAAAAAGCCAGAACCAACAACATAATGGATCAAAACATAATAAAATTAATAGTAATAATTTTGTTTCCCTGGGGTCTCAGCTCTATGTGTCCTTGCACACACTGTGAGCCACAGCCCACCTCCACCTCCCCGAGAAGCCCTCCTCTGCCTCTGGGCTGGTCTCTGGACCTGCTGAGGGCCCTGTGGGGACCACTCAGACTCTGAGCTGGCCCATTTCCTGTGTGTGCCTGCCCCCAAAGTCCTCAGCTGTCAGAGCTAGACAATTTTCTTTTGTGGGAACAGTCATTGTCTACTCAGATAATCTATAGATGCAGTGTCTACCTAGCTGATCACAGGGATTTTATCTGCAGCTTATACAGCTGACGGAAAGATTTTCGATCTTCCTTCTTAGTCGCCCCATCCCTGGGGTGGTTCAGCTTTGGTTTAATCCCCACCTCTCCCTGTGGTCCACTCACAGGAGTCTGGTCCTTAGGCTGCCTTGGAGTTCTTGGGTCTGCCTCAAGAAAGACAGGGCACAGAGGTGGTATGACTGCTTGGATCACGGGAGTCTTAGTGGTGCCAAATGCACAGGGAAGTCAGCAGCCATGGGCCCAAGAGATATGGCCCTAGTGAGGTCTTTTTCTGGTACCCGGCATAAGGCATGTGAGGGCCAGCTCTGACTGGGTTTTTTCCAGTGCCCAGCAACAGGCACGTAAGGGCCAGCCCTGAGAGGGCTTCTTTTGTTGTTCGTCGGCAGGTGCTGGTGTGTGGGGAGAGGCTACAATAGTGGCTCTTCTCCCTGCGTGTGACTCAGAAGTAGCACCCTGCTCCCATGGCAGTCTGGTCTTCCTCTGTAGGCATTCCTTGCTGCAGATTTCCTCCCTCCTATCCCCTCAGTCCGTATCCCCACATCCAAGAGCAGTTCTCACTCCAGGCCTATTCTCCAATGACCATGCTCAAGCTCCCAGTCCCCTTGCACACCTGTGAACACACGTCCCAGTCCAGGGCACATAAGGCCTCAGTACAGACTGTCTGTGTATTTCTCACTCTGTCTTGTCTGCCACAGATCAGCTGTTTCACCCTCTTCTGACAGCCTCAAATTCTTCCCTTCTGTCCTGATCAATCTCCCCATTGTAGAGGGGTTTTTCTGTCATAGAGGGGGTTTCCCTGAACTTGGGAATCTCTCTTCTGCTTTAGCTCCCCTTCCCCGGGGTGCAGGTCCTGTCCTGCTTCCTCTACTCCTCCTTCTCCCTTCTTTCATTCATCCTACCCAGTTATGCAGTGATCTTTATAGTCTTTTCTGGTGTCCAAGGTCTTCTGCTAGTGTTCAACTGGTGTTCTGTGAGAACTGTTGCATCTATAGATGTATCCCTGATGCATCCATGGAGAGAGATGAACTCCATATCCTCCTACTCCTCTGCCATTTTAACTCTCAGTCTAAAAGCAAAATTAAACAAATGGGGCCTAATTAAACTTAAAAGCTTTTGCACAGCAAAGGAAACTATTGACAAAACAAAAAGACAACCTACCTACTGAATGGGAGAAAACATTTGCAAAAGATATGACCAATAAGCGGTCAATATCCAAAATATATAAACAGCTTATACAGTGCAATATCAAACAAACAAACAACCTAATTAACAAATGGGCAGAAGACCTAAATAGACATTTTTCCAAAGAAGATATGCAGTAGACTAACAGGCACATGAAAAGATGCTCAACATCACTAATCATTAGAGAAATGTAAATCAAAACCAGAATAAGATATCACCTCATACCTGTAGGAATGGCTATGATCAAAAAGTTTACAAATAACAAATTTTGGCAAGGATGTGGAGCAAAAGAAGCCCTTGTACACTGTTAGTGGAAATGTAAATTGTTGCATCTACTTTGGAAAACAGTATGTAAGTTCCTCAAAAAAAGCTGAAAATAGAACTACCATATGATCCAGCAATTCCACTCCTGAGTATATATCAGAAAAAAACAAAAACACTAATTCAGAAAGATACATACGCCCCAATGTTCATAGAAGCATTATTTACAATAACCAAGATATGGAAGCAATGTAACTGTCCCTCAAGAGATGAATGGATAAAGAAGGTATATTTAAATATTATCCAGCCATATGTGTGATTAATGTGACTCCCCTAATAGACTAGGCTCCAAGAGGGCTGGGGTTCTGTCTTGCTCATCACTATATCTCCAGTTCTTGTCACAGAGTAAGCATTCTATAAAAATTTGTTAAATGAAAGGACTCATAGCAATAGAAAAGTAGGTGGTTGATTATAAGCTTTTTAATTAGTGAGTTTTACTACTTTGTTCATTCTACTCTGTTTTTGTCAATATCCCCATCTTTTAATATTAGCAAAAAAAAAATCTTGCTTTACAAAACAGCTCTAATTGTCCCTAGGAAACACTGGAATGATATAACGCATTTGCTATAAGTAGAATCAAGCTACATGGATTTGCTGATTATTTAGAAAACTGTCATGCTTTGTGGTATTTAACAAAAATTTCTGTTCTAGATATTAATAAGATGTTGGAAGAATGCTGGGAACCTAAAAAGTAACCTTTTTATTCTACTCCTCTCCAACTTTGATGTATTCCCTATCTTTTCCTTGTGGTCTGAATTTCATCCTAGATATTAAATCTTGCTAAAGTACCAGGAGATAACAATTTTAACTGCATTTTAAAATTACAGCATTTAAGAGATGAAGGGAAATACATTAGGAAGCCAAAGATAATAGGATCCCTGTCTATTTTCCAGCATACTTTCTAAGAAAGAATTTCTCTGGATGTCATGTGAAAAATCCAAACTAATTAATTATAGTGCATCTCTTTGGTAATATTTTTTTCATGATTTTATTGTAAGATCAGAAACATAATAATATATTTTCTTTTAAGCTTATATAGTAGTTTTCAATGCTCTTTCATATAGATTTTATATTTGATATTCACAAGAACTTATGAAGCAAGAAAAGTGGTTATTATCTTTAGTTTACACAAGAGTAAACTCAGATTCAAAGAAGTTAAATAATTTCCCGAGTCATCTAAACAATCCTAAGACTAGGACATAAGTCTTCTAAACCCTCTACAAGTATGCTTTCATATATATTTTTTAAACTGGCTCCAAGTGGACTTATCCCTCCTTAATTTTTCATTATACTTAAACTCTAGATAGAGAAAGCACTGGCATCTTAAACAACCAATCATTAGAGATGAATTTAAATGCTATGGGTAAAAATCCTATCTCTTAAGAGATTAACAAAAATGAGGGAAGGATATTTTCATTTTCTTTATTTTCTAAAGATTATAGTTTTCTTCACAAACTGTTCTTTAGACAGGAGGGAGAAAATCAACTGATGGTGCAAAAAGAGCCAACTGTATGATGTAGGCCCAGTTGTCATTTAGCTTGAACTAATACTGACACATACTTTTCTGCTGAGACAGAAATGAATACAGTAAATGTTGAATGTGAACCTGAATAAGACTCATCAAACATGCCTAGTCTGTCTGGCAGAAAGATGACTTCTTTCAAGTCATCTTGGCTAAATAATATAGCAAGAAATGATGAATATCAGGGTTTAGTTTCATTACTTATTGATCAATGACCAAAATATAGTTGCATCTAGAGATATTCCCTAGCTGAAGAAGCACAATTATGGGAAAGAAGAAGGGATTTTTTTGTCTAAAAATAGCAACAACAATAATGAGATCTTATTAAGCTAAGAGAAAGAAACTTGTAAGAACAATATTAAAGACAATTATCTGCCAGGAATTAAGTTTCCTTGTTATTCCCAGGAAGTTGAGGAAGAGCTTAATAAAGGCAATTTAAAAAGGAAGATGCCCTACTCTTTTTCATCCTCCTACAATTTCCAGTCATAATTTTGGTCATTTATTGCCTAACTCTGCCTGGTTGAAATGTATTTCTTTGTATAGCTTAAATTTGATTACCTATCCAATATTTGTACAGTAATGCATTTAACATTTAGATACTTAACCATGTCAGTCTAATATGCACAGATTTCCCCTTTATCAAATGTTCTCATTAAAATACCACAAACTTATGGTATAAAAGATGAAGTATGTAGCCTAGGATATGAAGTACTGTTAAAAAAATAAAGCAGATTAGTAATGTGTTAATGCTAGTAATTAAGCTGTATATGTATACACATATATACATATATATGTGTGTGTGTGTGTGTACACACACACACACACACACACACATATTATTTTTTTCTGACTGAGAAAATGCTTTTTAAATTACTTCCTGAATTATGCTCCACAATCTCCTTAGTCACAAGTGCAAGTACTCAAGTAAGTTCTGTTATTCGACATGGTAATTAGAATAAAAGCCCACTAAATTAGACTTATTTCCAGTGTTTGATCATATAGACAGAGGTAGAATAAAATTCCTGTTTGTATAATTCATACAGAAAGCAACTAAGAAAATCAGCAGTTTACTTAAGAGAAAAAAATTGTCAATTATTTTGATCCGTAGCCATTTGCAAACGTGGGAACAGAGAATTTCTACTTCACTACTTATGTCTCATGTATCTTGCATGTACACCAAAGTATTGAAAAAGTTTACTAATTTAGACTGGACTTTTTGTAATTAGTCAATTTTAAGGCAGAGGAGAAAAAGCATGTGTAAGGCGGTGGGAGGATATAGATGGCATGCTTTAAGCCATCTTGTTTCATGCACTTTGTTAAAAAGTTTTCTTGCTAATAACCAAATATCATGGTGATCTTCATCAGTATGGGTACAATTCAGGTTCTTACAGCTGGGTGGTATATAAAAATCAATATAAAAGAATAGAGAAAAGAATCTATTTTTTAAACATATTTATTGGAGTATAATTGCTTTAAGATGGTGTGTTAGTTTCTTCTGTATAACAGAATGAATCAGCTATACATATACATATATCCCCATATTTCCTCCCTCTTGCATCTCCCTCTCACCCTCCCTATCTCACCCCTCTAGGTGGACACAAAGTACCGAGCTTATCTCCCTGTGCTATGTGGCTGCTTCCTGCTAGCTATCTATTTTACATTTGGTAGTGTATATATGTCCATGCCGCTCTCTCACTTCATCCCAGCTTACCCTTACCCCTCCCCGTGTCCTCAAGTTCTACAGCTATTTCTGCCGTGACATCCATATTGAAAAGTTTCAGTTTCACTTATCATCAAAGTGGGAAGTTCAGAACTGGCCGGCTGAAAAAAAAAAAGAATTATAAACAAGATTTTCTAAATACGGTAACTTAAGTTCTAAACCTTTAGTTATGGTGAAAAACTATTTTACACAATAGTGAAGAATAATGTGACAAGAAAAGGAACTTTGCATACATGAAAAACTATTATTAAAGCATCACAATTCTGCACAATGGCTACCTTCAGCTTGACTATTTTAAAGTTATTAAAGCAAGTAAAATCACCACATAATAACAAATTAATTTTGATATTAGTGTGGGGAAGAGAGGCTATAATAGCATCTTCATTTTCCAGTTCAGAAAATCAAGACATGAAAACCGTATACAGTAAATCATTGAAAAATCCAAGATAAGAATTCAGATATTCTTGTATCTCAGGCCTAATATTATCCTCAGTGTCAACTGTCATAGTTAATTCTCTATTTTTGTTGAAGAACCTACATAATGCAATAAAATCTTAAAAATGAATCGATAGGCTTACCTCATTGATATGATTAGGGTCATAATTCATTTCTTACTGATAACAATGACTTTTGCTTCACCATTTTAGCTTCAATACATTACATGTGTATCTCATCCCTTAAATGACAAATGGAGGGGTGAGGAGTCAATAAGTTCTGCTGCCAAGAAGAATGGAAAAAATAGTAATCTAACTGCCAGGAGACACACAACCCTGAGACTAATACCAGAGTCAATCTTTGAGAAAATACCACAAATGTAATATATTGCACAGATTGTTTCAAGTCCTCAACCAAGAAACCACAAACCATATAGCATTTTCCAGTTACAGATATTTTACTTCCTGAAAAATAAACCCTACTGTTAGTCATAAAATTTCAGTACATAATTCATTGGTTATAATTCAGGCAGAGTAGCCCTCTTTCAAGTAACAAACCAGAGTTTGTAACCTGAAGAGTACCAGAAAAGAAGGATTACAGAAAAAAACCCCACATTAATCTGGATTAGATCCTAGGAATCCCGAATATGACCTACTCTTCAACCCAGGGAAGCTCTCAGCCCAAAGGAAGCCTTTTTGCTCATGTGGTGCCAGGTAAGACAACAAATCACTCCACTATCCCATATCAGAACAAAATGAGGTACAAGATACTGCGACATTGTAGCTGGCTAATCCAAATGACTTCTACGGTCTTCCTGTCTATGAGATTCTATACACATGCAACTTGGGCTTTAAAATTACTGTATTCCTCACAGTGAACAGCATTCAGTCTGAATCTCAGCAGTAGATGAGAGCCTCAGACTTAGGGGGAAGAGGACATGTATCAGGTGTCAGTGAGCAAGAAAGTTGCCTATTTTGACTTTACCCTATGGCACAGCTACTGACTTTATTTTATGGTTCCATTCATTAGGAAAATCAGGTGCTCTGAAGGCCATTTATGATAGTGCTGACAACTACTACTATTGATCCTTATTTCAAGAGGCCCAGATGCCAGTAGATTCTTATAGCCCACTAACAAAGGAAATCTTTGGTGTTCCCCATAGTATTTTCAATCTAGCAGAACTGGAACTCAGCTTTGGTGGCCAACTCTGGCTTTTAGTGTTAAAGCTATCCAGAATAACCATTAACTGACAGTTGCTGTGACCAGTTAAGGTTCTGAGGAGCTCCAGTTCCCTGAAGTATAAAGATTGTTTCATTGTCTATATTAGTTCCTTTTGATACAGATCCAAGGGCATGGTCTGCAATGAAGTTTGGGATCAAGCTTAGAAAGCTCACGGGGCTCCTTTTTGGGTGTGTTTCTCAGGAAGCTGTTTATGTGAAAAGATCTATCAAGACTCAAATCTGACCTTTTTCTCCTTGGGGGTGGGCAGTAAAAGAGGGTCAGTAGCAGGGAATAGTATAAATATAAAGTGATAAAGCATGTAAACAGACAAATGTAAGCACTGCTGATGAAGGTGAAAATTAGGCAAACTCCCTTCCTCCACATGCCACTCAGGGTTTTCATGGGTACAGATTTGCTGACGATAGTGCCTTTGTGGCTCCAATTTCGTAGTATTTCTGCTGAAGCACACACAACCTCCTAGTTTCAGGAAATGAAGACATCTTTTTTTTTTCCTTCAGTTCTGTGCCAAGCAGGAGGTTTCACCCTACTTAAAGAGCTAATTTCAGATACAAGATGGATGATAAACTACACTATTGATTTATTTGACTCTCATTTGCAGAAGACCACAGAGGGAGAAAAAAGCAAAGAGTGCATCTGTGGTAGATGAGAAACAGTGATAATGTTTGGGAGTGAAGATGTAAGAAAAATATTTCCTTAATCCTGTTTTGCTCTCCTCACCACAATACTACCCTTTGGGCTAACAGGTAATTTTATAATCCCAGAGGAATGTGTCTGAAAATCAACATCCAGATCTCCTCAGAAACACAAGCCATACATCAGAGCTAATTCCTGGTTAAGATGTTAACCAAAATTTAGTTTTTTCTCTAAAAAGTCTATTTGGGAAAGGTTTCAAATTGAGTGTAGATTCAATATTCAACATAACAACCATAAGTATAACATAAAATTATGTTACCTTTCAGCTAGATTTGGAGGCCACTAGCTATAGACTTGGATTTCCAAGTCCCCATAACTATTCTAAGTAATGTTCCTGGGCTTCTCAGAAATGAAAGGGAAAGGGCGGTAGAGGGACCCCTCAGATACTCTGTAAACTATTGTTGATATATATATCCCTACCTTTCCTCTGTCCAAAGTAATTTCAAAGCTATGAAAAAATTTAAAAAATACACATCTTTCCTCCAAACAAGTGGAGAACACCCTAGGTTAGAGAAAGAAGAGATTATATGCCTGTCAATTACAGTGTTACACTGAGTGTCTGATTTGTCCTCAAGATTGGATCATTTTCCTGAGAAGGAGATGACACTAACTCCAAAGGAATGTATTTAGTTTCCTGTCCAAGGATTTCTTGGTCATTAGTTCTTGGAAATCTGGTATGACCGAATGCTAACCAATGGCCAGTGAATCTTCTCTCATAGGTATTTCTTGAATTGACATTACAGGGTCTTTTCTGAGAAATAATCAACACAGGAAAATATTAATTCAGCATGTTTCCAAGAGGTCAAATTATATGGGCTGTTGCATACCTACCAGTCACATAAGATCAGAAGATTTACAATATTTAGGTCAAATAACCTATGATATGCCAAAAACCTCTTCCTTCATTTTATTTACATATTATATAATACAATGTCCAAAGATTCTGTTCATTTCATCACCTTAATTTAATGAAAAATATAAAGACACCACACCCCAAATGGCTGTAATAAAAAAGACAAACAATAACAAATGTGGACAACAGATGTGGAAAGTGGGAACCTTCACTTATTTCTGGTAGAAATAAATGTGAAATGGTATATATAGCTACTTTGAAAAACAATTTGGCAGTTTCTAAAAGTTAAACATAATTTACCATATGACATAGCAATTCCATTCTTAGGTATTTACCCAAGAGGAATGCAAATATATTTCCACACAAAGATTTGAATGTGAATGTTCTTAGAAACATTATTCATAACAG